>NW_028270183.1:33226250-33541927 GCF_037043375.1 Chiloscyllium plagiosum
GTTCCACACAAGAGATTAGTAAGGAAAATTAAAGCTCATAGTGTTGGAGGTAGAGTACTGACACGGAAAGAGAACTGGTTGGCAGACAGGAAGCAGAGAGCTGGACTAAATGGGTCCTTCTCAGAGTGGCAGGCAATAATGAATGGGGCAACACAGGGTTCAGCACTGTGACCCCAGCTGTTCACAATACACATTAACCATTTGGATTAAGGAATTGAATGCAATGTCTCCAAATGTGCAGACAACAATGAGCTGGGTGTCAGTGTGTGCTGTGAGAAGGATGCTGAGAAGCTGCAGGATGACGTAGACAGACTAGCTGAGTGGGAAAATTCTGATGGTGATTCCTGATGAAGGGCTTTTGCCTGGAACGTCGATTTTCCTGCTCCTCGGATGCTGCCGGACCTTCTGTGCTTTTCAAGGAGCACTCTAATCTTGACTCTGATCTCCCACATCTGAAGTACTCACTTTCATCTGAGTGGGCAAATACTTGGCAAATGCAACACAACGTGGATAAATGTGAGGTTATCCACTTTGGTGGCAAAAACAGGAAGGCAGATTACGATCTGAATGGTGGCAGTTGAGGAAAAGGTGGGGTGCAATAAAACCTGGGTGTCATGGTGGAACAGTCTCTGAAGGTTGGCACGCAGGTACAGCAGGCAGTGAGGAAAGCTAATGGCATGCTGGCCTTCATAGTGAGAGGATTGGGGTACCAGACTCTGGACTGGACAGGCTAGATGCGGGAAGTATGTTCCCCATTTTGGGGAAGTCCAGACCCAGGGGACACAGTCTCAGAATAAGGGGTAAGCCATTCAGGGCTGAGATGAGGAAGAATTTCTTCACTCAGACAGTTGTGAGCCGATGGACTTCTCTCCCACAGGATGCTGTTGTGGCCAATCCATTAGATATATTCCAGAGGGAGCTGGGCGTGACCCTTGCAGCTATAGGGATCAAGGGATATGGAGAGAGAGTAGGATTAGGATAGTGAGTTTGCAGGATCAGCCATCATCATGTTGGAAGGGGGGGCAGGTTCGAAGGGCTGAATGGCCTCCTCCTGTCTCTCTCACTTAGTGGAGTCACATGGTAGGGATTTGTTCCCGTTGCCGTTTCACCCTCTGTCCTTCCCAGAGATCTCGGAAGTTGAGGTTTAAACTGGTGTGGAATCTTCTCTCCATTAACAGCTCTGCTGGAGCTATCCCTGTTGCTGTATGAGGGATGGCCCTGTAATTAAATAGGAAACTGGGACAGTTTGGTATCGAGTGAAGGTGTATACTCTCTCTTTAAGCTCACCTTTAAAGTTTGGACAACTCTTTCTGCCACACTATTGGACAATGGATGGTATGGAGCTGTCCTTTGGATTATAGGGAATACTCTAGTTCCCTGCTGGTAAACACTGCCCTGTTATCTGGGGCCAACACTTCCAGGAGTCTGGGTACTGAAAGATGTGCGCAGTTTTTCTATCATTGTCTCTGCGTTTGATAAATAAACTCTGGGCATGTCCAGCCACTCTGAGTGGGTGTCCACACTGACTAAGAACATCGAGCCCATGAAAGGGCTGACAATTCCAGAATGGTGGTCGTTAGGGGTGGGGGGGAGGTTTCTGGTAGTAATTTGTGCCCTTGTTGGCACTCTGGGCACTGCCCCGCCAAATACAGCTGTGTCTACATCCAACCCTAGCCACCTGGCATAATGTCTCATCAACATCTTCATTTTGGAAATCCCAGAATTACCCTGGTGGAGTTCAGCCAGTATCTGGCAGTGACCTTTTCTCAGGACAATCACTCTTGTTCATCATAATCATATCCCATCCTCGACAGTGATCTGGTCTCTCCGGATCCAAAATGGATTCAGTTCTGGTTATGACGGCCTTTGGTTTCCCCGCTCACCGCCAGCTGGTTCCGTTTTACCAGGACCGGATCTGTCTGCGTCCACAGTCTGATATTGTCAGCTGTGACTGGAAGTGTGTCCAGAAAATGTAAAACCATGACAGACTCTTCCAGCGATGGTACCACCGGAAGCCAGTGGGAGGCAACTCAATGCATCCACCTTTGTTACTTGGTCTCCCAAACAGTGTTACAATTTGTATGAACATGCACGTTGTATTAGAGCCCATCACTGAATTCAACCTGAAGCTATGGCCAGCACTGCCTTGTTTCTTTAAGTAGACCTCGTAGATGTTTGTAGTCCGTTATTTTTACAAATTTGCTTCCATAAAGATATTGGTGGAACGTCCTGACTTGAAACATGACTACCAAACCTTTCTTCCCTACAGGGGTATATTTACACTCTGCGTTTGCCTGGATGCATACACTATTGGGCATTCCTCTCCATTAGGCCACCTATGAGCTAATGATGCCCTAATGCCGTACATGGAGGTATCTCTTGTTAATACCAGGTCTGGCTTGGGATCATGTTGTGCCAACACCGTGGAGGACAATAGCTGTTTCTTCACTTCCCTGAAAGCTATGGCTAGGCTATGTGACCATTTCCATGCCTGACCCTTTCTTAAGAGTTGATGCAAAGGTGTCAGGACTAAGACCAGGTTATGCAAGAACTTTGCATAATTACTCACTAGCCCAAGGAAAGATCCAAGCTCCAGGACAGACGTGGGAGTCAGGGCAACTTTGATCACCCTCTCTACCTTCCAATGGGTCTAACCTGTCTTGTCAACTCCGTAGGCAAGTAGGTCACTTGTGGTATCTGGATCACACAAGTTTCCCTTTTTATGCCCACCTGGGACAAATATCTCAGGACTCTGTCCAAGATATCTGGTGCTCCTTCGAGGTCTTCCCTGTTATTAGTACATCATCTGGATAAATAGAAACATTGGGTAGACCACATAAAATGGCCACCATCATTCGCTGGGTAATATCCCAGATGGCAGACTCGTATATTGGTACAAACTCTTCTGAGTATTAATTGCAGTATATTTCTGGGAATCCTCATCTAACCACAATTACAAGTATGCAAGGTTGTGAAAAACAGCATTCCTGCCAACTTTGCACATAAATCCTCTATGCGACAGATTGGGTATTTATCCAGCTACAAGAAGCAATTTACTGTTTGGTTAAAATCCCTTCAAAGGCCCATTAAGATTCACAATGGGTAAGACCAGTGCTGTGAATTCCACAAACTGTTTTGGCTTGATGATTCCGTCACTTTCCAGTCTCCTGATTCCTGTCTCGACTTTTGTATATAAGGTATTGGGTGGGCTGTGCAGACTTATGGAATTTCCCCAGGTCAACGTGCAAGGTGGCCTTGGCTCCTTTCATAGTCCTTAGACCTTCCTGAAAAACATCCAGGTATTTCATTCGGACTTCATTCAGGCAGCCATTTTCTAACTGGGAAATCAAGGTGAATATTTCTGAACCAATTTCACCCCATCAGGCGTGGGTCTGAGCTTTTTACTACAATCAGTGGGAACTGAACCAGCCACTACTCAGAAGAGAGTGGAACTGAAGTTGTCCCCTGAATCTGTACAAGTTCCCCAACGTAGGTTCTCAGTCCAACTGAGGTCCTGAGCAATGTTAAGATGAAAGTTCAGGGTAAGGTTTATTCAAGTCTGGTTCTACGATCACTGAATCAGTTGCATTGTTATCGACCTCCACTGGTACCAGGTCAACATTTATCCAGGTGTTTATTTTGTTCAGTTACACTTGGATGTTGCAAATAACCGTTCCAAACCAGCTGTTGGTGGATTTTCCAAGGTGTGCACTCTCCTGGCTTCCGGCCTATGAGTTTTCTTACTCTATAGATGGGTTAACTCCAGGAAGGAAAAGAGAGGTAGGCAGCTAGCGCAGGAGTCTTTCAAACAGCTATGCTGTTTTGGAAAATGTAAGGGGTGATGGATTCTCAGGGGAACATAGCACGTACAACCAAGTTTCTGGTATTGAGACTGGCTCTAATGCAATGAGGGTTACATCGGCTTCCAAGAGATCAATTGTGTGAGAGGATTCTGTAGTCTGAGGTCTGTGGCCAGCAGAGAAAAGGCAGAATGGTGTGTTGTTTCCCTGGTGCCAGGATCAAGGATGTCTCAGAGAGGGTGCAGAATGTTCTCACGGGGGAGAGGAGCCAGCAGGAGGTCATTGTCCACATTGGAACCAACGACATAAGAAAGGAAAAGGTTGAGATTCTGAAGGGAGATTACAGAGAGTTAGGCAGAAATTTAAAAAGGAGGTCCTCAAGCGTAGTAATATCTGGATTACTCCCAGTGCTACGAGCTAGTGAGGGCTGGAATAGGAGGATAGAGCAGATGAATGCATGGCTGAGGAGCTGGTGTATGGGAGAAGGATTCACATTTTTGGATCATTGGAATCTCTTTTGGGGTAGAAGTGACCTGTAGAAGAAGGACGGATTGCACCTAAATTGGAAGGGGACTAATATACTGGCAGGGAGATTTGCAAGAAATGGTCAGGAGGATTTAAACTGGTAAGGTGGGGGGGGCGGGGGGTGGGACCCAGGGAGATAGTGAGGAAAGAGATCAATCTGAGAACGGGTACAGCTGAGAACAGAAGTGAGTCAAACAGTCAGGACAGGCAGGGACAAGGTAGTACTAATAAATTAAACTCATTTATTTCAATGCAAGGGGCTTAACAGGGAAGGCAGATGAACTCAGGTCATGGTTAGGAACATGGGACTGGGATATCATAGCAATTCCAGAAACATGGCTCAGGGATGGGCAAGACTGGCAGCTTAATGTTCCAGGATACAAATGCTACAGGAAGGATAGAAAGGGAGGCAAGAGAGGAGGGGGAGTGACATTTTTGATAAGGGATAGCATTACAGCTGTGCTGAGGGAGGATATTCCCGGAAATACATCCAGGGAAGTTATTTGGGTGGAACTGAGAAATAAGAAAGGGATGATCACCTTATTGGGATTGTATTATAGACCCCCTATAATACAGAGGGAAATTGAGAAACAAACTTGTAAGGAGATATCAGCTATCTGTAGGAATAACAGGGTAGTTATGGTAGGGGATTTTAACTTTCCAAACATCGACTGGGACTGCCATAGTGTTAAAGGTTTTGATGGAGAGGAATTTCTGAAGTGTGTACAAGACAATTTTCTGATTCAGAATGTGGATGCACCTACTAGAGAAGGTGCAAAACTTGACCTACTCTTGGGAAATAAGGCAGGGCAGGTGACTGAGGTGTCAGTGGGGGAGTACTTTGGGGCCAGAGACCATAATTCTATTCGTTTTAAATAGTGATGGGAAAGGATAGACCAGATCTAAAATTTGAAGTTCTAAATTGGAGAAAGGCCAATTTTGATGGTATTAGGGTGGCACGGTGGATCAGTGGTTAGCACTGCTGCCTCACAGCACCAGGGTCCCGGGTTCGATTCCAGCCTCGGGCAACTGTCTGTGTGGAGTTTGCACATTCTCCCCGTGTCTGCGTGGGATTCCTCTGGGTGCTCCGGTTTCCTCCCACAGTCTAAAAATGTGCAGGTTAGGTGGATTGGCCATGCTAAATTGCCCAAAGTGTTAGGTACATTCGTCAGAGGGAAATGGGTCTGAGTGGGTTACTCTTCGGAGGGTAGGTGTGGACTTGTTGGGCCAAAAGGCTGTCAGGAATCTAACTTTTGAAAGTTGATTGGAGGCAGTTGTTCGCAGGTAAAGGGACGGCTGGAAAATGGGAAGCCTTCAGAAATGAGATAACAAGAATCCAGAGAAAGTATATTCCTGTCAGGGTGAAAGGTAAGGCTGGTACATATAGAGAATACTGGATGAGAGTTTGGTTAAGAAAAAGAAGGAAGCATATGTCAGGTACAGACAGGATAGATCGAGTGAGTCCTTAGAAGAGTATAAAGGAAGTAGGAGTATACTTCAGAGGGAAATCAGGAGGGCAAAACAGGGACATGAGATAGCGTTGGCAAATAGAATTAAGGAGAATCCAAAGATTTTTTACAAATATATTAAGGACAAAAGGGTAACTAGGGAGAGAATAGGGCCCCTCAGAGATCAGCAAGGCGGCCTTTGTGTGGAGCCACAGAAAATGGGGGAGATACTAAATTAATATTTTACATCAGTGTTTACTGTGGAAAAGGATATGGAAGAGAGAGATTGTCAGGAAATAGATGGTGACATCTTGCAAAATGTCCAGATTACAGAGGAGGAAGTGCTGGATGTCTTGAAACAGTTAAAGGTGGATACATCCCCAGGACCTGATCAGGTGTACCCAAGAACTCTGCGGGAAGCTCGGGAAGTGATTGCTGGGCCTCTTGCTGAGATATTTGTATCATTGATAGTCACTGGTGAGGTGCCAGAAGACTCGAGGTTGGCAAACGTGCTGCCACTGTTTAAGAAGGGCGGTAAGGACAAGCCAGAGAACTATAGACTGGTGAGCCTGACCTCGGTGGTGGGAAAGTTGTTGAAGGGAATCCTGAGGGACAGGATGTACATGTATTTGGAAAGGCAAGGACTGATTAGGGATAGTCAACGTGGCTTTGTGCGTGGGAAATCATGTCTCACAAACTTGATTGAGTTTTTTGAAGAAGTAACAAAGAAGATTGATGAGGGCAGAGCAGTAGATGTGATCTATATGGACTTCAGTAAGGCGTTCGACAAGGTTCTCCATGGGAGACTGATTAGCAAGGTTAGATTAGATTACTTACAGTGTGGAAACAGGCCCTTCGGCCCAACAAGTCCACACCGACCCACCATCCACCCAGACCCACTCCCCTACATTTACTCCTTCACCTAACACTACTGACAATTTAGCATGGCCAATTTAACTAAACTGCACATTTTTGGACTATGGGAGGAAACTGGAGCACCCGAAGGAAACCCACGCAGATACAGGGAGAATGTGCAAACTCCACACAGTCAGTCGCCTGAGGC
This sequence comes from Chiloscyllium plagiosum, assembly GCF_037043375.1. Lineage (NCBI taxonomy): Eukaryota > Metazoa > Chordata > Chondrichthyes > Orectolobiformes > Hemiscylliidae > Chiloscyllium > Chiloscyllium plagiosum. Next base: position 33,233,087 of record NW_028270183.1, read on the forward strand.
GGGAATTGAACCCGGTTCACTGGCGTTGTGAGGCAGCAGTGCCGCCCATGGATCTCATGGAATACAGAGAGAACTAGCCATTTGGATACAGAACTGGCTCAAAGATAGAAGACAGAGGGTGGTAGTGGAGGGTTAGGCCACTGTTGGAATATTGCATGCAGTTCTGGTCTCCTTCCTAACGCAAAGATGTTTTGAAACTTGGAAATCTTCAGAAAAGATTTACAAGGATGTTGCCAGGGTTGGAGGATTTGAGCGATAGGGTGAGGCTGAACAGGCTGGGGTCATTTTTTTTCCCTGGAGCGTCGGAGGCTGAGGAATGACCTTATAGAGGTTTATAAAATTATGAGGGGCATGGATAGGATAAATAGGCAAAGTCTTTTCCCTGGGGTCGGGAAGTCCAGAACTAGAGGGCATAAATTTAGGGTGAGAGGGGAAAGACATAAAAGAGACCTGAGGGGCAACATTTTCACGCAGAGGGTGGTACGTGTAGGGAATGAGCTGCCAGAGGATGTGGTGATGGAAGCTGGTACAATTTCAACATTTAAGAGGCATTTGGATGGGTATATGAATAGGAAGGGTTTGGAGGGATATGGGCTGAGTGCTGGCAGGTGGGACTAGATTGGGTTGGGATATCTGGTCGGCATGGACAGGTTGGACCGAAGGGTCTGTTTCCATGCTGTACATCTCTATGACTCTATTTAGGTCGAGTGAGACCCTTTCACTGTCTCAGGTCCCCATACCAGCAGCAACTACGATGCTTGCCAGCTCTGACCTTGAAGAAAATTTATTGATTTGGCCGAGGCATGGTTTTGTTTTGGGGTTTTCCTGTGGGTCCTGACTTAGAGTCCCTCTGATCATGATATATCCTGACTGAGGCAATGCAATTGCCTTCAGTCACTTAGTGCCCACAAGCTCAGTTGGCCTGGCCAAGGTGCCCACTTCCCTGTAACTCCAATGTTATAGAACAATACAGCACAGAACAGGCCCTTCGGCCCACGATGTTGTGCCGAACATTTGTCCTAGCTTAAGCACCCATCCATGTACCTATACAATTGCCACTTAAAGGTCACCAAAGATTCTGACTCTACCACTCCCACAGGCAGCGCATTCCATGCCCCCACCACTCTCTGGGTAAAGAACCCACCCCTAACATCTCCCCTATACCTTCCACCCTTCACCTTAAATTTATGTCCCCTTGTAACACTCTGTTGTACCCGGGGAAAATGTTTCTGACTGTCTACTCTATCTATTCCTCTACTAGCCACGTTTTCCTATGACGAGACCAGTTTTAGTGCCAGTTGGGTTTCAGCCAGGAGGCACTTTTGCATGGTCACCTTATTAATCCCAGTCTCGTTGTCACTGAAGTAACTCCACAGAGGCCGGTATCCCATCACTAAGTTACCCTTCATATACACACGGAGAGTCCATAACACTGATCCAGCTCCCTCAGAGCTTACTCTCAGTGTGAACAGAACCCCTGACACTTCTTTTTTATATCTGTCAGCCAGGGCTCCTGACTGGGCCAGATTAACAGCCCCAATCATGAATGCGTACTCTGTGAGATCCAGCTGGCTGCCTTGTTCCAATCAGTCCAGTTTGACTATCAAACCTATTAATCCAGTGACCCAGGCAATGTTCTGGGGACATAGGGACCATAGCAGGTGTAGGATCTGAATTCAATTTTGAAAAGTAAAGAAAATCTGGAATAGAGTGTCTAGTAAAATGATAAAATAGAGCAGCAGAAACAGGCCATTCAACTCATTGAGTCTGGTCCTCCATTCGATCAGAGCTGATATGTTTCTCCTGCCTTCTCCCAAAATCCTTGACTCCATTATCAATCAAGAATCTTTGTACACCTGACTAAAGGTCTCTCAGTAACTTGGCCTCCATAATCCTCTAAAGCAATCAGATCCAAGGGTTGACAACTCTCTGGCTGACGAAATTCCTCCTCATCTCAGTTCTAAAGGGTGGTCCCTTTGCTCAGAGGCTGTGCCATTCGCTCCCAATCTCTCTACGAGGACATCGTCTCCATGTCCACTCTATCCAGACCCCTCATTATTCTGTAATTTTCAATCTGATTCCCCCTCATCCTTCTAAACTCCATCACATACAGGTCCAACGTCCACAATTACTTCTCATGTGCCAAGCCCTTCACCCCTGGGATCATTCTCATTAACCTCCACTGGAACCCCTCCAACACCACAAATCCTTCCTTCGATACAGGGCCCAAAACTGCTCACAACATTCCACATGCTGTCTGATCGGATCTTAAACAGCCCCAGCAATACATCTCTGCCCTTGTATTCTATGCTTCTTGAAGTGAGTGCTAACATTTCATGTCATTTCTTAACTACTAAACTGAACCAGCATATTAACCTGATGGGAACCCAGAACTATGAGTCCCAAGACCTTTTGTGTTTCAGATTTCTGAATCTTTTCCCATTTACAAAATAGTTTATGCCTCTATTCTTCCGAACAAAGTGCATAACCTCACACTTTCCCACGTTGTACTCCATCTGCCATTTTTTGGCCCACTCTCCCAGCCTGTCCAAATCCTTCTGCAGCCTCCAGGCTTTCTCAACACTACCTGTCCCTCCACCAATCTATGTGTCATCGCAAACTCATCAACAATGCCCTCAGTTCCTCCATCCAGATCGTTAATGTATCACCGAAATTGTTGTGATCCCAACACCGACCCCTGCAGAACTCCAGAAAACAGAGTCCTTTATCCCAACCCTCTGCTTCTGCCCGTCAGCCAGTTCTCTTTCCATGTCAGTGCCTCGCTCTGAACACCATGGGCTTTATGTTATTAAGTATCCCCCTGTGTGATGCCTTGTCAAAGCGCTTTTGCAAATCCACATCGATCACATCCACTGGTTCTCCCTTGTCTCACTTGTTTGTTGCCTCCTCAATGAATTCAAACTGATTTGTCAAGCACAATCTCTTCTTGCTGAAGCTGTGCTAACTCTGTCCTACTTTACCATGCTCCTCCAAGTACACTGAACCTGATCCTTAATAATGGATTCCAAAATCTGGCCAACATCCAAGTCAGACTGACTGGATTATAGCTTCCTCTCTTCTGCCTCCCTGCCTTCTTGAACAGGGGTGTTACTTTAGCCATTTCTCTGTCTTCCCTGACTTCAAGTGTTTCCTGAAAGATTACCACCAATCTCTCTACGAGGACATCTTCTCCATGTCCACTCTATCCAGACCCCTCAGTATTCTGTAATTTTCAATCTGATTCCCCCTCATCCTTCTAAACTCCATCACGTACAGGTCCAGCGTCCTCAATTACTTCTCATGTGCCAAGCCCTTCACCCCTGGGATCATTCTCATTAACCTCCACTGGAACCCCTCCAACACCAGCAACTCCTTCCTTCGATACAGGGCCCAAAACTGCTCACAATATTCCACATGCTGTCTGATCGGATCTTAAACAGCCCCAGCAATACATCTCTGCCCTTGTATTCTATGCTTCTTGAAGTGAGTGCTAACATTTCATGTCATTTCTTAACTACTAAACTGAACCAGCATATTAACCTTATGGAAACCAGAACTATGAGTCCCAAGACCCTTTGTGTTTCAGATTTCTGAACCTTTTCCCATTTACAAAATAGTTTATGCCTCTATTCTTCCGAACAAAGTGCATAACCTCACACTTTCCCACGTTGTACTCCATCTGCCATTTTTTGGCCCACTCTCCCAGCCTGTCCAAATCCTTCTGCAGCCTCCAAGCTTTCTCAACACGACCTGTCCCTTCACCAATCTATGTGTCATCGCAAACTCATCAACAATGCCCTCAGTTCCTCCATCCAGATCGTTAATGTATCACCGAAATTGTTGTGATCCCAACACCGACCCCTGCAGAACTCCAGAAAACAGAGTCCTTTATCCCAACCCTCTGCTTCTGCCCGTCAGCCAGTTCTCTTTCCATGTCAGTGCCTCGCTCTCAAAACCATGGGCTTTATGTTATTAAGTATCCCCCTGTGTGATGCCTTGTCAAAGCGCTTTTGCAAATCCACATCGATCACATCTACTGGTTCTCCCTTGTCTCACTTGTTTGTTGCCTCCTCAATGAATTCAAACAGATTTGTCAAGCACAATCTCTTCTTGCTGAAGCTGTGCTAACTCTGTCCTACTTTACCATGCTCCTCCAAGTACACTGAACCTGATCCTTTATAATGGATTCCAAAATCTGGCCAACATCCAAGTCAGACTGACTGGACTATAGCTTCCTCTCTTCTGCCTCCCTCCCTTCTTAAATAGGGGTGTTACTTTAGCCATTTCCCTGTCTTCCCTGACTTCAAGTGTTTCCTGAAAGATTACCACCAATCTCTCTACGAGGACATCTTCTCCATGTCCACTCTATCCAGACCCCTCAGTATTCTGTAATTTTCAATCTGATTCCCCCTCATCCTTCTAAACTCCATCACGTACAGGTCCAGCGTCCTCAATTACTTCTCATGTGCCAAGCCCTTCACCCCTGGGATCATTCTCATTAACCTCCACTGGAACCCCTCCAACACCAGCAAATCCTTCCTTCGATACAGGGCCCAAAACTGCTCACAATATTCCACATGCTGTCTGATCGGATCTTAAACAGCCCCAGCAATACATCTCTGCCCTTGTATTCTATGCTTCTTGAAGTGAGTGCTAACATTTCATGTCATTTCTTAACTACTAAACTGAACCAGCATATTAACCTTATGGGAACCCAGAACTATGAGTCCCAAGGCCTTTTGTGTTTCAGATTTCTGAACCTTTTCCCATTTACAAAATAGTTTATGCCTCTATTCTTCCGAACAAAGTGCATAACCTCACACTTTCCCACGTTGTACTCCATCTGCCATTTTTTGGCCCACTCTCCCAGCCTGTCCAAATCCTTCTGCAGCCTCCAGGCTTTCTCAACACGACCTGTCCCTTCACCAATCTATGTGTCATCGCAAACTCATCAACAATGCCCTCAGTTCCTCCATCCAGATCGTTAATGTATCACCGAACTTGTTGTGATCCCAACACCGACCCCTGCAGAACTCCAGAAAACAGAGTCCTTTATCCCAACCCTCTGCTTCTGCCCGTCAGCCAGTTCTCTTTCCATGTCAGTGCCTCGCTCTCAAAACCATGGGCTTTATGTTATTGAGTATCCCCCTGTGCGGTGCCTTGTCAAACCGCTTTTGCAAATCTACATCGATCACATCTACTGGTTCTCCCTTGTCTCACTTGTTTGTTGCCTCCTCAATGAATTCAAACTGATTTGTCAAGCACAATCTCTTCTTGCTGAAGCTGTGCTAACTCTGTCCTACTTTACCATGCTCCTCCAAGTACCCTGAACCTGACACTTTATAATGAATTCCAAAATCTGACCAACATCCAATGTCAGACTGACTGGATTATAGCTTCCTCTCTTCTGCCTCCCTACCTTCTTAAATAGGGGTGTCACTTTAGCCATTTCCCTGTCTTCCCTGCCTTCAAGTGTTTCCTGAAATATTACCACCAATGCCTGTACAATCTCGTTCAGAAGTCTGGTCTGTAGTCCCCCTGGTCTTGGTGACTTATCCATCTTCAGACCTTTCAGTGTCAGTAGCACCTTCTCCTTTGTGATGGACACGGCACTCACCTGTTTCCCCGACTCTCTCGAAGTTCTGGTACACTGCTATTGTCTTCCACTGTGATAACTGATGCAAATGACCTATTCAGTTCCTCTGTCATTTCTTTGTTCCCATTACGATTCCTTCAGCTTCCTTTTCCAGCAATCCGATGTCCACTGTTGCCTCTCTCTTACCTTTTGGATATCTAAATTCAATCTTCCAATCTTCTTTTATATTACTAGCGAGCTTACTCTCATATTTCATCTTCTCTCCCGATTGGTGTTTCAGTTCCCCGCTGCTGGGTTTTAAAGGCTGACCAGTCTTCTGGCTTCCCACTCATCTTCAATACATTATTGATATTTATTTTTGTTTTCTTTGAGTTATGGAGCACAGAAACCATCCCTTCGGCCCAACTCATCCATGCTGACCAGGTTTCTGAAACTGAACTAGTCCCATTTGGCTGCATTTGGCCCAGATCCCTCTAAACCTTTCCTATCCTTGTATCTGATCAAATGTCTTTGAAATGTTGCAACTATACTCACCTCCACCACTTCCTGTGGCATCTCTTTCCATGCACACACCACCCTCTGTGCGAAGACACATATCCCTATAGTGTGGCAACAGGCCCTTCAGCCCAACAAGTCCACACCGACCCTCCGAAGAGTAACCCCTCCAGAACCATTCTGCTACCCGATCACTCTACACTTACACCTCACTAATGCACTTAACCTACATATCCCTGAACACAGTGGGACAATTTCCCATGGTCAATCCACCCTAACCTGCACATCTTTGGACTGGGGGAGGAATCCGGAGCACCCGGAGGAAACCCATGCAGTCACGGTGAGAATGTGCAAACACCACACAGACAGTCGCTCGAGGCTGTAAGCAAACCTGTGTCCCTGCCACTGTGAAGCAGCAGAGATAAATGCTGAGACACCGTGCCACCCCAAATCTTGCCTGTCAGGTCCCTTTTAAATTTCAGCTGCCTCACCTTAAACCTATGCCCTCTAGTTTTGGACTCCCCTGACCTGGGGAAAAGATCAATTTATCTATATCTCATATCATTTTATAAACCTCCATCAGGTCATCCCTCAGTCTCCTATGTTCCAGGGAAAAAAGTCTCAGCCTATCGAACCTCTCCTCTGACCGCAATCCTTGGGAGAATCCTTGTAAATCCGTTTTACACCCTTTCCAGTTCAATAACATCCTTCCTGTAGCACAGCGAACAGAATTGTACGCAATGGCCTTACCATTGTCTTGTACAGCTGTGACATGACATCCCAACTTCTGCAGGAGAAAGTGAGGAACTGCAGATCCTGGAGATCAGAATCGAGAGTGTGGTGCTGGAAAAGCATTTCCTGATGAACGACTGATGCGCAAGATGTTGATTCTCCTGCTCCTCAGATGCTGCCTGACTTGCTGTGCTTTTCCAGCACCACACTCTCTATCTCAACGTCTGTACTCAGTTCTCTCTCCGATGAAGACAAGTGTGTTAAACACCTTCTTCATTATCCTGGGGAGACAGGCAGGAGGCTGGAAGAACACAGCAAGTCATGCAGCTTCAGGAGGGGGAGAAGTCGATGTTTCAGGTGTAACCCTTCTTCAGGACTGGTTTTTGGTGTGGGGGCGCTGCACATAAAGGGGTTGGTGGGGGTAGGGTGGTGAAGTGAGGTGGGTGAAGACAGGTAGAGGGTATGACCCAGTTGGTCAATGGGAGGATTGAATCCGGTTGGTGACAGGGAGCAGTGGCAGTGAGGGGGAGGGGCTTGGAAGGGAGTCGGGGGAAGAAAGTGAGGTTATTTGAAATTGGAGAACTCGGTGTTGAGTCCTCCACGTTGTAGGCTGCCCAGGTGGAAGATGAGTAATTGTTCGTCCAATTTGTGATTTGATTTGTTGTGGCAATGGAGGAGGCCAAGGATGGTCATGTCGTACAGGGAGTGGGAAGGGGAACTGAAATGAGTGGTGACTGGGAGGTCCGGTTGGCCGTTGTGGACCCAGCTGTGATGTTCGCTCAGCCATTCCCTAAGTTTACGTTTAGTCTCCCCGATATAGAGAGATTGGGAGACCAAACATAAAATGAGGGAACACGAGCGACCGGATCTCTCAGCCACCAACCGGATCCATTCCTCCCAATGATCAACCAGGTCGTACCCTATCCCCACTTCACCACCCTGCTCCCACCTTCCCTTTTACCTGCAACCACCTCCTCCCCCACACCCATCTCCATATTGGAAGAAGGGTTACATCCGAAACGTTGACCTCTCCACTTCCTGATGCTGCCTGCCTTGCTGTGTTCTTCCAGCCTCCTTCCTGTCTACTTTGGATTCCAGCTTCTGCTGTAATTTTATGTTCCTTCTTCATTACCCTGTCTACATGTGAAGCCACTTTCGAGGAACTATGTCCCTGCAGCCTTGGATCTCTCTGTACAACATCACTCCCCAGGACTTGACCTCAAACTGTGTGAAACACTTGTCCTTGGTTTGCCATATCTTGTATTGATCTATATTATACTCCATCTGCCATTCCTCTCCACTGGCCCTGTTGACCAAGATCCAATTGTCCTCTTTGATAACATTTTTCACAGTTTACTACAACACTTGATTCTTGCAGCACAAGGTGCTGGGAGAGGGTGGTTTTTCAGACTGGAGGCTTGTGACCAGAGGGTCAGGTACCTCCAGAATCCTGGGACAGAATGGGGATTTTATAGGATCTCTTCATCTGCAAACCGAGCGGGGCCCAATAAATTCTGCCCTTTTTATGCCTTCTTCTGTCTTCTATCCTCAGCCCGCTCAGTCAGTTTATAACATCACCCTTATATGATATTGACCCCAAACCCATTGGGAGATCTGAATGAAAATTACCAACCAGTGCAGCAAGACAATTACACTTCATCCCGTATGATGAAGCAGAATGAAATCTTTAGTTTGGATTTAATTATTTCCCCTGAGGTTATGGCCAAATGTTATTATCGCGAGATTATTAATCCAAAGAGTCAAAACGTGTGGTGCTGGAAAAGCGCAGCAGGTCAGGCAGCATCCGAGGAGCAGGAGAGTCAACGTGTCAAGCATCAGTTCTTCATCAGGAATATTAATCCAAAGACCCTGGTAATGTTCGAGGGACCTGGTTTCGAATCCTAAAATACTACATGGTGGAATTTGAATATGCAACATTCTAGGGTGGGCAGCTATGGTGTGATGTAGGAGAGTCCTCCGCTATAAAGCAGCATTCCTGTCATTTGGATCCAGAGAGACAGGCCGAGGTAAACGCAAAACTCCAACCCGGATTGGAAAACCACATGATTGAAGGCAATCAGAGCAGCTGCTGTTTCCCAGATGTGCTCCTGCCTCAGCCTCAGCCTCATTGATTCAACCAGACTCTGCAGAGATGACAGAAAGGTTAACAAAGGCAGATTTCCACACAATTTCCCACCAGAAAACTGCATCGATGGAATTGGGAGAACCAGGTTTCTTACTAAAATAGCTTGGAGATCAGGATACCCACTGAGCTATAGAGCTGGTCTTTATCCAATCAGATGTCTTTCTTCAATGCTGAAAAATGGCATTCTTGCGAGATGGTGCTCCCACCAGTTTCCAAGGAAATGATCAATCACATGATAGTCAGTTCTGTTTATGTTGTTGTGTAGTTTACATTAACGTACAGCTATGTCATAACACGCGGAAACAACACTTGGAACAACTAGAAGCTTTGTTTAGAAAATTACACTCAGCTGAATTACTGATACACCTTACCAAAACTGAATTTGTCCCAAACTTCATCCCTACAGGTGCCCTACTGATCCAGTCATTATTTGTAAAAGTGGTCAGGAGAGTGCTGGACAGCGTTTGAGAGGCTAGGAGCTATTTTGATCAAAGACCCATTGTTGGTTGCCCCTAATGTCCCTAAACCCAGAAAGGCAGCAATCAATGCATGTGACATTGGGGGAGGTGTGGATAGGAGACCATTTGGAATTGCTTGTCCATCATAGATCCAGCCAACCATGAGTACTTGGGAAGGCAATGGCCCAGAGGTGTTTTCACTAGACTATTCATCCAGAGACCCAAGTAATGTTCTGGGGATATGGGTTTAAATCCCACCCTGGAAGACGGTGTAACTTGGACTCAGTAAAATCTGGAATGAAGAGTCTAATGATGACATGAATCCATTGTTGATTGTTAGAAAAACCTTTCTGCTTCACTAATGCCCAATAGGGAAGGAATCATCCATCCTTATTCGGTCTGGTCTACATGTGACTCCAGACCCACAGTAATGTGGTTAATTCTTAACTGCCCTCTGAGCAACTGGGGATGGGTAATAAATGTTGACCTGGCCAGTGCTGCCCTCTTCCCATGAATGAATAATTTTTAAAAAAGTTCCTTGGCTTTTCCCGGTCAAAACAGTTCATTTCACCAAATTGAATCATTGCAATGACATTTTTTGTGCTCCTATTGCAGTGTGTGTGTGTGTGTGTGTGTGTATCAGTGTCTGTCTGTGTGTGTCTGTGTGTGAGAGTGAGAGACTGTGTGTGAGTGTGTGTGTCTGTCTGTGAGTGTGTGAGTGAGAGACACGATGTGTGTGAGACTGTATGTGTGTATATGTGTGGGGAAAATATTTATATTTTCTCTTCACAAACCAAGTGCATTAAGTAGTTTTATATCTTCATTGAATAATTTTATTTCATAATAAATCTATACTTTTTTTAAAAACCTGATCAATGGATCATTTTATTTCCGTATCAGGATCTGGGTCAGACAAGGAATGATGTTGCACTGTGTGACACGCCTCCCAACTTGGCCATAACAACGTGGATTGAATATTTATTAACAGATTTACTTTCCATTAATTGTAACAAAAAGGAAAACAACGTTATGCTGATTTTTCACAGATTGAGGTATGAATAGAATCACATGGCCAATCATGCAGGAAGTCACCACACAGTCTTCTTCATAGCTTTGATGGCCATTCGGCTGACTGCTGTCCCAAAACCTGAAAGAGGAGAGAACCTGGAACAGAATCAATGGACTGCTCAATATTACATTTCATTTCAGAACGTTCTCCAATGCAGACAATAGTTTCTCCTGAAACTGAGGGTTAAACATTTGACAGAGTCACTGTATTCTCTGACAAAAACCATAATGGGGGTTCACCACATATAGAAGGAATGTTCTTTGTGATGCACCTGCGATCCACTTCTTGCTACTGCAATGACACCTTACATGGAGGACACAAACACCCAGCTCCCAGACTGGAGCAAGCGAATTCGCTGCTCCTTGGATGCTGCCTGAACTGCTGTGCTCTTCCAGCACCACTAATCCAGAGCCTCTGGTATTAGTCCAGTGGCTTAGATATAGCCAGTCAGGTTAAAGAACTACACATTGGTCATCCTGTCTTGGCTCTTTCTGCTCTATAATTGTCTGCTTTCTCTTGCTTTGAGGGAAAGGAAGAAATGAAGGTGAATGTGGCTGACACAATTGTTAGTGCTGGAGCAGGCTGAGGGAAAATGGTGAGGTCTTCTGAGTGAGTACGTGGACAGTACTGAGGCTCTGTAGCGTTAGTGGTGTGGGACACCTGAATGGGGGAGTGAGGAAGGGAAGACGTTGCATGCAATAGTGAGACTTGTAGAGCATGAGCCATTTTGGGAGGTGTGTAATAGAGACTGTGAGGGAGCTGAAAGAAGGTGGCTGGACCCATCATGGCAAAGCGGAGAAGGTCATAGATCTTCTTTATCCAGCTCTGGGCCAAAGGTGGACAGGCAGGAGGCTGGAAGAACACAGCAAGCCAGGCAGCATCAGAAGGGAGAGAAGGCATTGTTTCAGGTGGAACCCTTCTTCAGGATTCAAGGCAAGCTTGAACAAGGGCACGGTGAACTTTAGAGGAGAAGCCAGCACTAAGGATTTGAGATATCCTGAAAGTCGGAAGCATTACCAACTACAGCATGCAAAAGAACTAGGCTCACTTTGGATAATGAGATGCGTTTGGGACAATAGCAGGAGAAAAGTCACTGGTCCATGCGGACAGACTGTGACACAAATGAGATTGGGCCAAAATATGGGGAATATTCAGCCCTGTATGTTCATCCCACAGAAACATTAATTTTCAATCACAGCTCTTCAGTGCATTGGTACTAACAGCAGGTACTTTCCTTTTCCCTCTGACTCACAAAACTCAGAATTTAAACAGTTAAATAATAACATACAGAGTCAAAGTCTTAATCACCAATTAATTGGATTCAAATGGAGACTCTGGGTTTCCTCTGACTCAGAAAACTCTGACAGTTAAACAGTTAAAATAATAATATGTAGAGCCAAATTCTGGGTTTGACTTTTCCTCACACTGCAGAAATGAGACTTACTTAAATATGAACCCATAATAGAAACCAAACAGTGAACACAAAGAAATTGATCCAGCAATAATGACAGTGCATAGGCAGAGTGCAAGCAAGGTCAACACTGATACAATGGTGACCTTTCACCTTTTTGAACATGGGACATAGAACATGGGACATAGAACTGTACTACAGGCCCATCGGCCCTCGATGTTGTGCCAACATCTTACCCTACTCTAAGAGGAAACTAACAAACATACCCTTTATTTTTCTATCACCCATGTGTCTAACCAAGAGGTGCTTAAATGTCCCTAATGTATCTGACTCTACTGCCACTGCTGGCAGTGCATTCCACACACCCACCACTCTCTTTGTAAAGAACCTGAACTGAAGGGTCTGTTTCTGTGCTGTACATCTCGATGACTCTATCACCTCTGACATCTCTCCTAAACCTTCTTCCAATCACCTTAAAACTATGCCCCCCCTCATGATAGCCATTTCTGCCCTGGGAAGAAGTCTCTGGCTATCCACTCTATCTATGCCTCTCATCATCTTGTCTACCTCTATCAAGTTCCCCCTTGTCCTTCTTCGCTCCAATGAGAAAAGCTTTCTTCGTAAGACATGCCCGCCAGTCCTCTGCTCCCTCTTTAATGCTTCATCATCCTTACTATAATGAGGGGGCCAGAACTGAAGACAATATTCCAAGTGTGGTCTAACCTTGGTTCCATAGTGCTGCAGTATGACCTCGCAACTCTATAACTCAATCCCCCGCCAATGAAGACCAACCCTTCTTACCAACCCGACCAAGTTGGTTTCTGACTCATTCCTTCAAGCATCCAGAAGCAGTTGTTCCCACATGGAAGGAAGGATCTGGATAGGGATGAAGCAAAGGAATGCTCACTTTGAAGAAGTACCATGTGCCAACACATGGGCACCATCCATCAGTTCAGATAAACGCGAAAGAACATCATCAGGTTTCCAGGCCTCTAGTCCCACTTACCCTGGTGTGTCAAAGTTCTTCAGGAAGTCAATAACCCAGAGAGGTTCAAACAGTGAAATATACTTCATGTTCTTTCTTAAAGCAATTTATGGACTTATTGGAATGTCATACCAGACAAGGCCTGATATCCCCCTAGGAAACTGTGGATAGATCGAAACCTGGTCAAACACACTGGCAAGTCCATTATGGAACCCAAATGTAAGTCACCATCCCTCCCCTCCCTGGTCACCTCTCCTGATCACCTAATAATATCCCAACTCAATCAGCCCTGAGATCATTCAAGGTTATACCTCCAGTCCTGAACCAAATATCATTTGACCATCTGACTATCCCACAACCCAACTACTCCTGACCACATCTAAATAGTCCTTCAAACCAATTATAACTAACACCCTCACCCCAGCCAAAACTAACTACTGCCTGGCCACACATTTACCCACTCACACATCTCACCTACCTATCATCTCCATTCCTGGTATAATCTCTGAGGGGGCTAGGCAGGGAATGGGTCTATTCTCACTGTCATTGGATTCCATTTTATTCCCTGATGGATTATATTTGGAAGGGCTGAAATTTTAACCACAGCATTCGTAAAATGTGAAGCTAGAACTAATTAAAAAAGGCATGCAGACTGTCAAGGTGAGGGGCTATCGTGTATGATAGACAGACAACACCTACAAAGACTGTGAGAAGCAAGTATATTAACATGGACATTGGTTGTGAGTTTGTGCTTGTTGTACAGGACATTTTAGTATGGCCAATCCATCGGAACCTGTAGACCTTTGGGCTGTGAGAGGAAGCCAGAGAAAGCCCACACAGACATGGGGAGAACATGCAAGCTCCACACAGACACTTGCCCAAAGCTGGAATTGACCCCAGGTTCAATTGAGGGAGCTGTGCTAACCATGAGCCACCATGCCACTCAGCTTTTGAGATGATATTCATGCAGTTGACTGCGGAGACTGATGGGAAGTATTTATTGAAGTCCTCTTTCATTTCCTGGTTTCCTGTTATTATTTCCCCAACTTCATTCAGGAAAGGACCATGTTTATTTTGGTGTCTGTTCCTTTTTATATTTGTCAAGAGGCTCTAGTCATGCATCTTGATATTACTTGAAAGTTTACTCTCAAAGTTTACCCTCTCCTTTGTTGGATTTTTGAACATCTTTAGTTGGTTTTTAAATTATTCCTCCGGGACATATCATGGATGTGAGCCATGAAATATTTTCTTATTCATCTGACCTTGTCCACAACCATCTTTGCTTCCAAGCTCCTTTCCAAATTACTTTAGTTAGCTCTAACCTCATTCTTTTGTTATTAGCCATGTTCGTGTTTACCACATTTGTTTGTGACCCAAGTTTCTGTCTCTCAAACTATATAAAAAATTCAACCGTGCTATAGTCACCTTTTAATCCCTTGAGAAAGGAACAGGAATAGACCATTCAGCCCCTCGAGCTTGTTCCACCATTCAACAGGGTCATGGCTGGTCTGACATTCCTTGCATCATTTTCCTGCATTTTCCCTGTAGACATTAATTCCCCAACCAATCAAGAATCAACTCACAAACCTCACAAACCTTATTGAGCACTTTGAGAAAGTGACCGAACAGGTGAATGAGTGTAACACGGTTGATGTGGTGTATATGGATTTCAGTAAGGCATTTGATAAGGTTCCCCACAGCCATTTATTGCAGAAAATACAGAGGCATAGGATTGAGGGTGATTTGGTGGTTTGGTTCAGAAATTGGCTGGCTGAAGGAAGACAGAGGGTAGTGATTGATGGGAGATGTTCATCCTGGAGTTCAGTTACACTGGTGTACCGCAAGGATCTGTTTTGAGGCCAATGCTGTTTGTCATTTCTATAAATGAGCTGGATGAGGGAGTGGAAGGATGGTTTAGTAAACGTTCGGATGAAACTAGTCTCAGTGGAGTTGTGAATAGTGGTGAAAGATGTTTCAGGTTACAGAGGGACATAGATAAGCTGCAGAGCTGGATGAGATGTGGCTAATAGAGTTTAAAGTGTAAAAGTGTGAGGTGATTCACTTTGGAAGGAGCAACAGGAATAAAGTGCACTGGGTTAATGATAAGATTCTTGGTTGTGTGGATGAGCAGAGGGCTAGCGGTGTTCATGTACATAGATCCCTGAAACTTGCCACCCAGATTGATAGGGTTGTTCAGAAAGCATACAGGGTGTTTGCTTTTATTGGTAGAGAGATTCAGTTTCGGAGTCACGAGGTCATGCTCTGGTGTGGCTGCCCTTAGAGTATTGCGTAAATTCAGATCGCCGTATAATAGGAAGGATGTGGACGCTTTGGAAAGGGTGCAGAGGAGATTTACCATGACGTTTCCTGGAATGGAGGAAAGGTCTTATGAGGAACGGCTGAAGGATTTGAGGCTCTTTTCAATAGAGAGAGAAAGGTTGAGAGGCGGCTTAATATAGACATATAAAATAATCCTAGCGTTAGTTAGGGTGGACAGTGAGAGCCTTTTTCCTCAGATGGTGATGGCTAGCATGAGAGGACATAGCTTTAAATTGAGGGATATCGATATCGGACAGATGTCAGAGGCTGTTTCTTTACTCAGGGAGTAGTAGGGTGACGGAATGCCCTGCCAGCAACAGTAGGAGACTCACCAAATTTAAGGGCATTTAAATGGTCATTGGATAAGCATATGGATGAAAATGGAATAGTTTAGGTTGGATGGGCTTCAGATTGCTTGCACAGGTCGGTGCAACATCAAGGACTGAAAGGCCTATAATGCACTGTGATGCTCTACGTTCTATGTTCTAATCTAGCTCAGCCTTAAATATACACAAGGACTCTTCCCCACAGCTCGCTGTGTCAAGGAGCTCCAAATATTCACAACTCTCTGAGAGAAGAGGTTCCTCCTCATGTCAGTCTTAAGTTGGTACTCCTCCATTCAGAGACTCTGCCCTCCACTAGACTCTCCCATGAGGGGAACCAGCCTCTCAGCATTTACCCCATTAAACCCCGTAACAGTACTCCAAGTGGGGTCTAACCAAAGTTTTGTATAACTACAGCATAACATCTGCATCCCTGTACTCCAGCCCTCCTGATATGAAGGCCGTATGGGTCCTGGTAAATTTTAGACAGAAAGCAAAATAAAGTTCCTCACAGAGTGTTTTCATTGTTTGAATAGATGGTGAAAGCAGTGTCCTTGAATATTCTGAATTCAGAGACATATAGATTGATGTGTGGCAGAGGAGGGTCGGGAGAGGTGGTGCTGGCGAATGGTTACATAGACTCAGCAGAAATATGAAGCAATCTGCCCAGCCATGATCTGATTGGATAATGGAGCAAACTGCACGGGCTAAGTCGCCCACTGCAGCTGCTAAATGGTGTGTTCATCTGAAATAATGAGTCAGTGCACCCTTCATAAATCATTTCCTTTCACAACAACTTCAGCTATCCATAGCCTAACAGGAAAAACGGAACAAGTGATTTGTTCCAAGTCAGACTGCAGTCTGACAACCAATGAACCGAACCAACAGACTGTTCCAACCTGCTCCTCAGCACTGTTAATGACAACAAGGTGGGCACCCATGGATTCACAGAATGTCTGAGCTTCTTTCCAAGTTGTTTTCCGAGTTGAAAAGTAGTAATGCTTTTGGTTCCCCTGGCTCCACTGGTCAGGCAGTTGGATGTGAAGAAAATCTGTGAGGGTATTGAGATAAACATGAGAGACGGCTGAGGCATGACAGTATCTTACAGATTTCCTTATTTACTGACATTTGACATGGCAGGCTGCATTTACTGGTTTTCAGTGGTAATATCTCGACCTCTGAACCGGGAACTCTGCTCCAGAATAATGTCGTCACATCTCTGAGTAGGTAGATTAGAAAATGTTTCTATCGGGAATATGGACTAACTAGATTGGCTCTGATCTTACTCCTGCTCGGAAAATATGCTTGCTTCTTTAAAAAGCCACAATCATCATGTTGGGCTAAATAGCTTCCTGTTGTGCTGTGACATTCTTTAAATGCTTGAAATTACTACAGTTCCCAACAATGATATAGTTTTCTCAGATATTACTACTCTCACAACTTCAACCATTGTCAAAGCTGATACTATTGTCAAAGATAACCACTCTCACAGAGTGAAGTGCTACTAAATGTAACAAACAGTAACAAGGACGATAATAGACTTCAGAAACAGATTGGGGAATTGGACAGGGACAGAACACAAAGGGATTTACAGCTGAGAATTGTGAAGTGATGCATTTTGAAAGGAAGTATAAGAAGAAACAACAAAATAAATTATAGAATTTGGAAATTGATACTGGAATGGAGCGCTGCGGGATTGCAATTTTTGATGTTTACAGAACAAATTACAGTCATGAAAACATTTCGGATTCTGAAATATCGCCGGGAAGTTAATTTAAACCTTTCTAAAACAGTTGCTCAGTCTCACCTAGAATATTATGTTCAATTTTGGGTACCACTCTTTAGGAATGACATCCAGCCCCTCAAGATGAAATAGGGATTTACTGGGATGATGTGGGGAAGAGAAATGTTAGTTCCATGGAGTGAGAAGGTGAGATTGCTCTCCACCCAGAGCAGATTGAGAGGAGATTCAACAGAATTGTTGAAAATCATGTTTCATATTATGAGGAGAAAATTGTAATAACTCATGGACACAGGTACAATTTGGCATAAGCACCCAAGGTGAAACAAGGAAATGTATTCTCGCCCAATGTCCTCAAATAAAATATGAGTCAGTATTCCACCTACTGTGATTGGAAGGTGGCTGGCCAGGCAGATCTCATTAGAAATCTCATTGGGGCTATTAACCTGGGCCAATCAAGGAGCCCTGGCTGACAGATCTAAACAGCAGTCTCAGAGAGTCTCCTCACTCTCGGGGGCTGGCTCTGAGCGAGCTGGTCAGAGTCCATGTCCTGTGCACATGTAAGTAAAGGTTGACTTGGTGATGGTACACCAGCCTCTGTGCAGTTAGTTCACCAACATCATCCCATGAATTTCCAATAATACACAAGACAAGTAGTTACTGCCATTTTGGAAAGAACACTCTCAGTAAGCTATTGAGCTTGTGACAGTTAACTTTTACTGATTATCGCCATTCTCCCCTGACCTCTCACTTTCCCAAGATCAAATGGAATGTGATTGGATAAATCCTGGCTGTCATAGTTACTTGAAAGTAGCATCACAGGTAGACAGGTTGAAGAAGAAGACTTTTAGCATGCTTGCTTTCATTGGTCAGAGCACTGGGTAAAGGAGTTGGGGCGTCATGGTATGGCCGTACAGGACATTGGTGAGGCCACTTCTGTGTACAGTTCCAGTCATCCTATTACAGGAAGCGTATTATTAAACTGGACATTGTGTAAAGAAGATTTACCAGGATGTTACCGCGACTGGAGGGTTTGAGTTATCAGAAGCTGCTGGAACTGGAGCATAGGACGTTGAGGGGTGACCTTGTAGAGGTTTATAAAATCATGAGGGGTACAGATAAGGTGAATAGCAAAGGTCTATTCCCGAGGATAGTGGAGTTCAAAAATAGAGGGCAGAGGTTGAAGGTGAATTGGGAAAGGTTTAAAATGGGACTCAGGGGAAATGTTTCTACACAGAAGGTGTGTACATATGGGACTGCCAGAGGGAGTGATAGATTCAGGCACAGTTAAAACATTTGAATGACGTTCGGACAGGTACATGGATAGGAAAGGTTTAGTTGGATTTGGGCCAATCACAGAGAAATGGAATTACTTTAGTTTGGAAAACCTGATTAATATGGATGGGTTGGACTGAAGGGTGTGATCTCCAAATGGTTATGTAAGGTCTGATGTTTTACCAGCTGAGTGACATAGTACCTGACACCCCTCCACTGCCAAATCCAAGCCACCCAAAACCTGGAGGAAGAACGCCTCATCTTCCGGCTTGGAACCTTCTAACCACACGGCATCAACATCAAATTCACTCATTTCATTATCTCCCCTCCCCCCACCTTATCCCAAATCCAACCCTCCAACTCGGCACTGAACTGTCCTACCCGCCCATCTTCCTTTCAACCTATCACCTTCATCTACCTATCGCCTTCCCAGCTACCTTTCCCCAGCCGCAGCCCCACCCTGTATTTACCTCTCAGCCCCCGCGCCCCCCGCCCCACCAAATTCCTGATGAAGTGTCCTCCCCAAATGTCCACTCTCTTGCTCCTCGGATGCTGCCTGACCTGCTGTGCTTTTCCAGCACCACACGTTTCGACTCTGATCTCCAGCGTCTGCAGTCCTCACTTTCTCCAGGTACCTGTGATGTTGTGAGAATGAAATCCTGGCAGACGTGAGATAGTCAGGAGCACTGTGGTGTCAGTGGTACTCCATTGGTAGCTGTAATGATGATGCCTGGCACTCAGCCTCAGAGATGGTTCTCTTTAATTGCTACCATACAATATCATTCGCATTCACAGAGCCTTTCAGTGGACCATGGGCACACCCTGGTGGAGAACAGAAGATCATCTATCCACCTGTGCCACTGGAGTCACGTTCCTTGAGTTGCCCACTGTCCTCAAACCTCCGCAGTCGCCTCTGTCCACATGGCCTTCATCAGTTGCGCTGACCTCTTGTTGCCATCCGGAACTTTCCTTTACTCCTGGACAGTCTTCAGGAGCATCTCGAGCAAGTAATTGCTGGAACAATGTGTCTCTTTTTGTTTGGTTACCATTTGGTTAGCACTGCTGCCTCACAGCACCAGAGATACGGGTTCGATTTCAGCCTCGGGCAAATGTCTGTGTGGAATTTGCACATTCTCCCCATGTCTGCGTGGGTTTCCTCCAGGTTTTCCGTTACATACCACAGTCCAAAATGTGCAGCTTAGGTGAATTGGTCATACTAAATTGCCCATAGTGTCCAAGGATGTGTGGGCTCGGTATAGTCCATAAGACCATAAGGACGAGGAGCAGGAATTGGCTGTCTGTCCCTTTGAGACTGCTCCGCCATTCAATCAGATCATAGCTGATTTGTGGTTTGAGTGAGAACGAGATGAGCCGAGAATGTGTAGATTTGTGGACTGGAAATGTACATTGAGTGGGGAGAGAAGGACAGGGGATATGTCTAGGTGGGGGTGAATTCTGTCACTCACAGTGCTATGACCAGCTTCAGTGTCTTGTCTGGAGAGCTGAGTAAATCGAGCTGCGATTTTGTAATCCAGCTGTATCCCTGGAACCCCATAGGGGATCAAGTTCAGCTGTAAAGCCCCTCAGAGTGGAATAGCAGTAAGATCCTCAATGCTTGCATGCATGAAGAATTGTTATTGAAGACTCCTGAGTACGAAGGCAGATGGAGAAAAAGGATTTGCTGAGATGCAACAGACAATGCTTCCTTTTAAAACCTCACCTCATCCCTTCTCTTTATCATCCTCCCTGTATCCCTCCTCTCCCACTCTCTTACTCTTCCTATCATTGATTTCCTGTGTTAAAGTAAATAAAAGGCACTTCTGTTGAAAGCACTGTGAGAATTGGGTGGAGAGGAGCCTGGGTTTCAAATGCACCTTTAAACGTCTCCACAAACTTGGGAGAATGAGTTTGGCAGTGTTTAACCAGCGTGTTACTGGCAGTGAACCAAAACTGGCAACTTCCTTCGAACGGTCACAGGAGAGTGAGTGCAGGTAAAGGAACAGAATGGTGGAGAAGAATCTTCCCAATGAAATAGAGTAGAGAGAGTGATTGAGAGTCTGAAAGTAGAGGGTTGTGCCCCACATCTCATAGAACATAAACATAGAATATAGAATATAGATCGTTACAGTGTAGTACAGACCCTTCAGCCTTTAATGTTGCGCCGACCTGTGAAATTAATCAGACGCCCATCTAACCTACCCCATTCTATTGTTATCCATATGTATGTCCAATGCCCATTTAAATGCCCTTAACATCGGCAAGTCTACTACTGTTGCAGGCAGGTCATCCCATGCCCCTACTACTCTTTGAGTGAAGAAACTACCCCGATATCTGTTCTAAATCTATCACCCCTCAGGTTAAATCTATGTCCCCTCGTGCTATCCATCACCACCTGAACAAAAAGGGTCTCACTATCCACCCTATCTAACCCTCTGATTATCTTATACATCTTGATCAAGTCACTCTCAACCTTCTTCTCTCCAATGTAAACAGCTTCAGTTCCCTCAGCCTTTCCTCATCAGACCGTCCCTCCATACCAGGCAACATCCTAGTAAATCTCCTCTGAACTCTTTCCAAAGCTTCCACAGCCTTCCTATAATGGGGTAACCAGAACTGCACGTAATACTCCAGGTGAGGCCTTACCAATGTCTTATACAGCTGAAGATTGACCTCGTGGCTCTGAAACTCAGTCCCCCGACAAATAAATGTCCACTTACCATAAGCCACCTCAACAACCCTCTCAACTTGGGTGGCAACTTTCAGGGATTTAGTGTACCTGGACATCAAAATTTCTCTGCTCATCTACACTGCCAAGAATTTTACCGTTATCCCAGTACTCTGCATTCCTGTTATTTCTTCCGAAGTGACCTACCTCACACGTTTCCGCATTCAACTCCATTTGCTCCTTCTCAGCCCAGCTCTGCATCTTATCTATGTCCCTCTGTAATCCACAACCTCCTTTTGGCACTATCCATAACTCTGCCGACCTTAGTGTCATCCAGACATTTACTAACCCATCCTTCTATTCCCACATCCAGATCGTTTAGAAAAATGATGAACAGCAGTGGCCCCAAAACAGATCCTTATGGCGAACCAGTGGTAACTGAGCTCCAGGATGAATATTTCCCATGAACCACCACCTTCTGTCTTCTTTCAGCTAGACAATTTCTGATCCAAACCACTAAATCACCTTCAATACTGAAACTCTGTTTTTTGTGCAATAGTCTACTGTGGGGAACCTTATCAAATGCCTACTGAAGGCCACATACACCGCATCAACCACTTTACATCCTAAATCTTGCCTAATTCCATCATAATTGCCTTTCCCCTAGTTATACCTCTTTCCCTACAGTACATACCTATCCCTGCCCATCGCTAAAGTAAACATAATTGAATTGTAGTCACTATCACCAAAGTGCTCACCTACCTCCAAATCTAACAACTGGCTGGGTTCATTACTCAGTACCAAATCTAATGTGGCCTCGCCCCTTGTTGGCCTGTGTACATACTGTTGAAAAATGTGGTGCTGGAAAAACACAGCTGGCCAGGCAGCATCCAAGGAGCAGGAGAATCGATGTTTCGGGCATAAGCCCTTCTGAAACGTTGATTCTCCTGCTCCTCGGATGCTGCCTGGTCTGCTGTGTTTTTCCAATACCACATTTTTCAACTATGGTACTCCAGCATCTGCAGTTCTCAGTTTCTCCTGTGTACATACTGTGTCTGGAAACCCTCCTGCACACATTGAACAGAAACTGACCCATCTTAACTACTTAAACTATAGCATTCTCAGTCAATATTGCGGGAAGTTAAAGTCCCTCATAACAACTACCCTGTTATTCTCGCTCTTATCGAGAATCATCTTTGCTATCCTTTCCTCTACATCATTGCAACAATTCAGAGGCCTGTAGAAAACTCCCAACAGGGTGACCTCTCCTTTCCAATTTCTGACCTCAGTCCAAACTACCTCAGTGGTTGAGTCCTCAAATGTTATCTCAGCTGCTGTAATGCTACCTTTGATTAACAATGCCGCACCTTCCTGATTTTTACCATCTTCTCTGTCCTTGCTGAAACATCTCAATCCCAGAATCTGCAACAACTATTCCTGTCCCTCCTCTAGCCATGTCTCTGAAATGGCCACAACATCGAAATCCCAGGTACCAACCCATGCTGCAAGTTCACCCACCTTACTCCATGACATTATTCCAGACTGTCAGGTCCACCCAACCTGTAAAAGATGGTTAATTATCATAAACGCTGCACTTGTTTAATTTTTAAACTGAACTTTTTTTGATGAAATTTGTAACTTTGTGTCTCGTGATCTGTGAGTTGGCTACAGCTTCAAATACGTCCAGGTAATAATTACCGGGACAAAGGTAACCAGATGAGACCCTGGTGAAAATTCATAGCCAGTAATTGTAGGGACAATAACCTCACAGAGGGGAAGGGAGAACAGCACAGCCTCAGCCTCCAAACCTGGGCTGGTAACAAAGGGAAAAATCATCATATTGTGTCATATTTGCAAAGGAATCAAGAAGGCAATTTATCTTTGAGCAGAGGTAGTCTATTCAGCCCATCAGGTTTGTTCTGCCATTCCATGTGCTCATGGTTGATTTAATAATCTTCAACTACGCTTTCCTCCTCTTTCCCCATAACACTTATTTCCCTCAATGAATGAAAATCAATCTCAGCCTTGAACAGATTTAATTACCCAACCCCATCACCCCTCTGCAGTACAGAATTCCATTGATTCACAAAGCTCAGAGAAGAAATTCTTCCTCATTTCTGTGTTCAATGGGCAAAACCCTTACTCTGAGATAACACCCTCTGGTGCTGCACGCTTTCACGAGGTGAAGCAACCTCTCGACATCTATCCTGTCAGGTCCGCTGAGAATGGGATATTTTTCAGTAAGGTTTCCTGTCATTCTTCTAAGGTCCAATGAGTAGATACCCAATCCACTCAATTACTCCCCATAACACAAGCCCAGCAAACTTGTGTTTGTGTACCTTGTTTGGACTGCCACCAAGAGCAATATATCTTCCCTTAGATAAGGGGCCCAAAACTGTTCAGAGCCTCCCTGTTATGGTATGACAAATAGCTTTAACAAGATCTTCCTGTTTTTATATTCCATTCCCTTTGACATAAAGAACAACACCCTATTATCCCCCGAATTTGGAAGTTAGTTTCTTGTGATTTATGCTCAGTAGGAACAATGTATATTTGTCCAGTGAATATAAACTACATGGTAACTTTAAACTGACATCTGAAAAGGCCCACCACATGACTGAATCTCCACCAATATCTGAAAAGGTTTGAAAAGCTGTGCTTGATCTGCTAAAACTCAAACCTCCCATCCGCTTTGTAACTGTAGAAGTCAGTTGAATCTACAAGACCAGCACAAAGACAGTGAGATGGCAGATTACTTGCTGTCTCAAGCCCAAGTGAACCTCTTTGCAATATAGTTTCTTAAAAAAAAACTGGAGGTGAAATCATACAGGTAACTTAACAACGTGCGCTATGGTGACTTGTGTGGCAGAATCTGGTAGCAGGTGCAGCAAGGTCTAATTCCATGTCAATATAATCTTAGCATCATACAGTCTTAGAGCTGGACAGCACAGAAACAGACCCTTCGGTCCAACCTGTCCATGCTGACCTCATATCCGAAATTAATCGAATCCCATTTGCCAGCACTTGTGCCATAACCCACCAAACCCTTCCTATTCATATATCTATCCAAATGCCCTTTAAATGTTGTAATTGTACCAGTCTCCACCACTTCCTCTGGCAGCTCATTCCATACAAATACCACCCTCTGCGTGAAAAAGTTTCCCCTTCGGTCTCTTTTATATATTTCCCTTCTCATCCTAAAACTATGCTCTCTAGTTCTGGACTCAACTATCCCAGGGAAAAGATCTTGTCTGTTTTCCATATCCATGCCCCTCAAGATTTTACAAACCTCTATACGTTGGCCCCTCAGCCTCTGACACTACAGGGAAAACAGCCCCAGTTTATTCAGCCTTTCCCTATAGCTCAAACCCTCCAACCAGGCAACAGTCTCATAAGTATTTTCGGAATCTTTTCACAACATCCTTCTGATAGGAGGAAGACCATAATTGAACGCAGTATTCCAAAAATGGCCTAACCGATGTCCTGTACAACCTCAACATGACCTCCTAACTCCTATGCTCAATACTCTGACCAATAAAGGAAAACATAACAAACACCTTCATCACTATCCTATTTACCTGTGACTCCACTTGCAAGGAATGATGAATCTGCACTCCAAGGTCTCATTGTTCAGTAACACTCTCCAGGACCTTACCATTTAGAACATCAGTCCTGCTCTGATTTGCCTTTCCAAATGCAGCACCTCGCATTTATCTCAATTAGTATTCACCAGCCATCCTCAGCCCATCTGTCCATCTGATCAAAATCCTGTTGTGTACTGAGGTAACCTTCTTCCCTATCCACTACACTATCAATCTTGGTGTTATCTGCAAACGTACTAACTATACATCTTCTATTCATATCTTGTTCCATTTTTCAAACTTTTCACAAACAGTGTGGTGAGATTTTCACTAGGTAGCAGTAAGATGCCAGTTCATGTTCACTATTGATTGCTAGATGCCTTGTTAATGCCTAATTATGTATCATTCATATTTAGGTTTGCAAATTACCAAGTTCGCCAAATACATTGGATTTCAGAATGAATTTATAAAGAAACCACAGCATGTAGCTGGTGAATCTAAATTTCTGCAAACCATCTCGATGCTGCCTGTACCAAACCACAGCCCAGAACATGAACCTCAGGCCCTGGTCACACACACTCCTCGTCCACGGACATTGGCATCTGCCAGCTGCCAATCCATCATGATCATCCTGGCACTCCTCCTCTGCACTGACAGTGCACTTCAGAATCCCACACCTGCATTGTAAGGTGCTCTGGCAATGAGTACTGATTGGGGGCACAGCTTGCAGACTGGACCAGGCTACACCTTAGCATTGATCACTTACTCTTGGCGCTTGCTCCCTCAGCATCACTGTCTTGACGTGCTAATGATCTTAATCAAACAGTAAGGCAGCTTGACTTCCTACTGAGCAATCCTCAACCCAGTGGGTGCACAGATTGCTGAACATAAGTGTGTTATGTCCAACAGTGTACTTGGCCAACACACAGCATGTGCATCCATGTATCTACAAGTTAGGGGAACATTCATCAATGAAGGTCATGAAGGCACACATCAGTCAGGGGGCCCTGGCACAGCCAGTCAAGGGCATTGGGCATGGGTGCATGACCTTTTTGGGATGTTCTCCATCAGTAAATCAGTGTCACTGAAGCCCAGGATGTTGGTCATGGTCAGTCTATTAGCTGCATAGCAGCAAGTCCGAAGGCTGGTGAGATTCTGTCGAAACAATAGTCAAGGGTGAAGCAGGTCTTTCCCAGGGCTGTGTGATCACGTTGGTCAAGTGAGTGGGACCATAGTCAATCTGATGAGGGGCTGGGGAGGACAGTGTGGAGGAGTTGGGTGTAATTAGAATCACAGCTGGGGCACTGACAGTAATTTCACACAAATGCAAGCTTGGGAAACTGCTACACGGTCACTCATTAGCTCCAACTCCTTGAGCTTGTTGCTCAAAAACGACCGAGGGTTTTACATACAAGCAAAACAAAGAGGCTGCATTTCCAAGGCTGGTGTAACATGGACCCAAAGAAGGAATTGCTTCTCAACATATTTACAATTCTTAATTGAGAGAATTGAGAGACTATGGGGCGGCATGGTGGCTCAGTGGTTAGCACTGCTGCCTCGCAGCACCAGGGTCCCACGTTCGATTTCAGACTTAGGCAACTGTCTGTGTGGAGTTTGCACATTCTCACTGTGTCTGTGTGGGTTTCCTCCGGGTGCTCCGGTTTCCTCCCACAGTCCAAAGAAGTGCAGTTCAGGTGAATTGGCCATACTAAATTGCTCAGAGTTTTAGGTGCATTACTCAGAGGGAAATGGGTCTGGGTGGGTTCCTCTTCGGAGGGTCGGTGTGGACTGGTTGGCCCGAAGGGTCTGTTTCCACACTGTAGGGAATCTAATCTAATCTGAGAAGGAGACATGGTCACTCTGTGACTATGAACAAGAGAGGAACAAAGAAATGTAGACCATGTTCCTGTTCCTAACCACTTTGTGATGATCCCTTGCTTGACCAAACAGCTCTCTACTTTTTCGCTTCGTACTTAGTCACTGAGTTTGGGACATGGGCAGCAATAATACACACATGGAACTTCATTCAGGTAAGAGTCAATTCCTGCAGGAGAGGCACTGGGTGAGTCTGAAGGGAATAAAGGAACTGAGGAGATTGTCAGGACTGCAGATGCTGGATAATCGATAAAGTGTGGTGCTGGAAAAGCATAGCAGGTCAGGCAGCATCCGAGGAGCAGCAGATTCGTGCTTAACCCTTCATCAGGACAAGAAAGCAACTGAGACAGGGCTAGAATCAAGTGTTTCAGTCAGATCATCGCCTATCATGTCCAAACTTGCTTCAACCGATCGCCTACCCATTCCAAAGATTAGTCAAGTGAAATTTCTCTGAATTATTTTCATTGCATTTACATCTTGCCTTGAATGAGGTGACCAAAACCATAGAATATTCCAGATATGATGTCACCAATGCCCTGTTATGCTGAAGCATCATATCCATATCCCTAGTTTGCATTCGATTCTCTTCACAATAAACAGTAACACTAATTAATAATGTTAATTCATAATAACAACCATTCTAAATATTCACTGTACCTGCAGGCGCAGGATTCATGCACTTCGGTGCCCACACCTCTCTCCATTTCTGAGCTCTGCAGTCTCTCACCATTTCGATAAGATTGTACTATTCTTCCTACCAAAATGTAGAATTTTGCATTTTCCCACAATATTCACCGTTTACCAGATCTTCGCCCACTCACTTGACCTACCTATATTCCTTTGGAGCTCCTTAGCTTCTCTTCACAGCTGACTTTCCTACATGTCCCTGTGTCAGCAGCAATTGTAGCAATCCTGTCTTCAGTTCCTTCATCCAGAGTTTTTGAATAAATTGAAGAGCACTTATACTTCAGGACTGATTTCTGTAACAAACTGTGTTACAAACCACGTGATGTTCCATTTATTCCTGTACTATTTCCTGTTCACCAGCCACCTTTGATCCGGAAACAGACCAATCGGTTCAACGTTCCGTGCTGACCAGCCATCCAAATCTGACCTATTCCCATTTGCCAGCACTTGGCCCATATCCCTCCAAACCTTTCCTGTTCATATACCCATTCAGGTGCCATTTAAATGTTGGAATTGCCCCAGCCTCCACCACTTCCTCTGGAGGCTCATTCCGTACACGCACGACCCTCTGCATTAAAAAAGGTTCTCCTCAGGTCCTTTTCAAGTCTTTCCCCTCTCACCGAAAGCACGACCCTCTGGGTTTGGGCTCCCTCACCCTCAGGTATTCAGCCCATCCAGGTCCCTCATGGTTTGGACTGAGATTGCTTCATTATTTGACGAGTTGTGAATGATGCTGAACACTGTGTTCTAAGCAGCAATGTAGGTGCTAGAACAGTCACTTCAACAGGGAACAAAGGTACGGTTAAGGATTTCAGCAGCTGATTGTGACGCATGAGCAAAATATGATAACTTTACAGAGGAGAAAATAGGCAGGTATAGTGTTGGATGTGGGTGTCAGAGAAAACTCCTCATTCATTGGACCATCTGCCTGAGAGGGACTATGCCATTTTGATTAGGGCTTTTATTTTAAATACACCAAGTTTTGCAATGGGAATGTCAACCGTGATTTTGTGTTTAAGTCTATCTGCTTCCTAGGCACATATTTAATAACTGAACAAAATAGACAGACTTGTTCAGATATGAACTTTTGGAAATTCCTTTTGAGCGAATCTGGGTTTTCTGACCCATCATTCAGTTTCACCTGAACATGTCAGGAAACTTCAAACTCTCTGGGCTCGCCATAACGCACCATTCTAACCTGTTACTTCATGTTCCTGAAGCAACGAGACAATGTCCCTGATTCCTATAAAAACCTGCAGACGCTGGAAATCTGAAAGAAAAACCAAAATTCAACAAGTCCTGCAGCATCAGTGTAGAGAAAGCAGAGTTAAAGCAGACTGCACAATTGGCAGAGACAGAGCCCACAGAGAGAGAGAAAACAGCAGTTAGACAGACAAAGGGATGAATTGGGGTGAGCCAGAGAGAAGGAACACCTGATAAGAGGGACTGTTAGGAGGTGAAACTGGTTTGGCTGTGATGAAAGCAGCCCACATTATGACAGTTCATGGCATGCGGAGGTGGGTAAAGGCTGGAGAAGGTGTTCAAGCCCAAAAGTTGTTGAACTCGATATTGAGTCCTATTGGCCACAGCGACCGCAAGCACGTTCTGCTTTTGTCCCTGACCACTGGTTGATTTTCCTGCCATTCTCAACATTACAGGTTCTGGGAAACTGGAGAACCAAGTAATGAACGAGGAAGGGAACACTGTGCTCAAACAGAAAAGGAAGCAGAAGGAATGATGTGCCTTGCACATTGAGCTTCAGATGGAGGTGTGAATGAAGCTCTTTTTCAGGTTTTATTCATTAAGCTGAAGCCACAAGTGACTTTAATGAATGTGTCTCAAAAAGTGGCAACATGATCAAAGTTCATAATGAGGAAAGTGGAAAGGGTCAAGGGGAGTGGGCAGATAAGTAGGAACGGGGGAAAAGGAGTTCACTGGGGCAGGTGAAAGAGGGAGCGGGGGAAAGGGAGTTCACTGGGGCAGGGGGAAGAGGGAGTGGGGGAAAGGGAGTTCACTGGGGCAGGTGAAAGAGGGAATGGGGGAAAGGGAGTTCACTGGGGCAGGTGAAAGAGGGAGCGGGGGAAAGGGAGTTCACTGGGGCAGGTGGAAGAGGGAGCGGGGGAAAGGGAGTTCACTGGGGCAGGTGAAAGAGGGAATGGGGGAAAGGGAGTTCAATGGGGCAGGTGAAAGAGGGAGCGGGGGAAAGGGAGCTCACTGGGGCAGGTGGAAGAGGGAGCGGGGGAAAGGGAGTTCACTGGGGCAGGTGAAAGAGGGAATGGGGGAAAGGGAGTTCACTGGGGCAGGGGAAAGAGGGAGTGGGGGAAAGGGAGCTCACTGGGGCAGGTGAAAGAGGGAGCGGGGGAAAGGGAGTTCACTGGGGCAGGTGAAAGAGGGAGTGGGGGAAAGGGAGTTCACTGGGGCAGGTGAATGAGGGAGCGGGGGAAAGGGAGTTCACTGGGGCAATTGAAAGAGGGAGCGGGGGAAAGGGAGTTCACTGGGGCAGGTGAAAGAGGGAGCGGGGGAAAGGGAGTTCACTGGGGCAGGTGAAAGAGGGAGCGGGGGAAAGGGAGTTCACTGGGGCAGGTGAAAGAGGGAGCGGGGGAAAGGGAGTTCACTGGGGCAGGTGAAAGAGGGAGCGGGGGAAAGGGAGTTCACTGGGGCAGGTGAAAGAGGGAACGGGGGAAAGGGAGTTCACTGGGGCAGGGGAAAGAGGGAGTTGGGGAAAGGGAGTTCACTGGGGCAGGGGAAAGAGGGAGCGGGGGAAAGGGAGTTCGCTGGGGCAGTTGAAAGAGGGAGTGGGGGAAAGGGAGTTCACTGGGGCAGGTGAAAGAGGGAGCGGGGGAAAGGTAGTTCACTGGGGCAGGTGAAAGAGGGAGCGGGGGAAAGGGAGTTCACTGGGGCAGGTGAAAGAGGGAGCGGGGGAAAGGGAGTTCACTGTGGCAGGTGAAAGAGGGAGCGGGGGAAAGGGAGAACACTGGGGCAGGGGAAAGAGGGAGTGGGGGAAAGGGAGCTCACTGGGGCAGGTGAAAGAGGGAGCGGGGGAAAGGGAGTTCACTGGGGCAGGTGAAAGAGGGAGTGGGGGAAAGGGAGTTCACTGGGGCAGTTGAAAGAGGGAACGGGGGAAAGGGAGTTCACTGGGGCAGGTGAAAGAGGGAATGGGGGAAAGGGAGTTCAATGGGGCAGGTGAAAGAGGGAGCGGGGGAAAGGGAGCTCACTGGGGCAGGTGGAAGAGGGAGCGGGGGAAAGGGAGTTCACTGGGGCAGGTGAAAGAGGGAATGGGGGAAAGGGAGTTCACTGGGGCAGGGGAAAGAGGGAGTGGGGGAAAGGGAGCTCACTGGGGCAGGTGAAAGAGGGAGCGGGGGAAAGGGAGTTCACTGGGGCAGGTGAAAGAGGGAGTGGGGGAAAGGGAGTTCACTGGGGCAGGTGAATGAGGGAGCGGGGGAAAGGGAGTTCACTGGGGCAATTGAAAGAGGGAGCGGGGGAAAGGGAGTTCACTGGGGCAGGTGAAAGAGGGAGCGGGGGAAAGGGAGTTCACTGGGGCAGGTGAAAGAGGGAGCGGGGGAAAGGGAGTTCACTGGGGCAGGTGAAAGAGGGAGCGGGGGAAAGGGAGTTCACTGGGGCAGGTGAAAGAGGGAGCGGGGGAAAGGGAGTTCACTGGGGCAGGTGAAAGAGGGAACGGGGGAAAGGGAGTTCACTGGGGCAGGGGAAAGAGGGAGTTGGGGAAAGGGAGTTCACTGGGGCAGGGGAAAGAGGGAGCGGGGGAAAGGGAGTTCGCTGGGGCAGTTGAAAGAGGGAGTGGGGGAAAGGGAGTTCACTGGGGCAGGTGAAAGAGGGAGCGGGGGAAAGGTAGTTCACTGGGGCAGGTGAAAGAGGGAGCGGGGGAAAGGGAGTTCACTGGGGCAGGTGAAAGAGGGAGCGGGGGAAAGGGAGTTCACTGTGGCAGGTGAAAGAGGGAGCGGGGGAAAGGGAGAACACTGGGGCAGGTGAAAGAGGGAGCGGGGGAAAGGTAGTTCACTGGGGCAGGTGAAAGAGAGAGTGGGGGAAAGGTAGTTCACTGGGGCAGGTGAAAGAGGGAGCGGGGGAAAGGGAGCTCACTGGTCAGGTGAAAGAGGGAGCGGGGAAAGGGAGTTCACTGGGGCAGGTGAAAGAGGGAGCGGGGGAAAGGGAGTTCACTGGGGCAGGTGAAAGAGGGAGCGGGGGAAAGGGAGTTCACTGGGGCAGGTGAAAGAGGGAGTGGGGGAAAGGGAGTTCACTGGGGCAGGTGAAAGAGGGAGTGGGGGAAAGGGAGTTCACTGGGGCAGGTGAAAGAGGGAGCGGGGAAAGGGAGTTCACTGGGGCAGGTGAAAGAGGGAGCGGGGGAAAGGGAGTTCACTGGGGCAGGTGAAAGAGGGAGCGGGGGAAAGGGAGTTCACTGGGGCAGGTGAAAGAGGGAGCGGGGGAAAGGGAGTTCACTGGGGCAGGTGAAAGAGGGAGCGGGGGAAAGGGAGTTCACTGGGGCAGGTGAAAGTGGAAGTGGAGGGCAATGAGAAAGAAGAGAAGGGAGAGGGATAAAAGAGTGAAGGGTGGGCAGATGGCTGGGAATGAAAGCAATTTAGGAGGGGAATGGATGATGTTATTGGAGGGAAAGGTGAAGGGCAGGGCTGGAGGGACAAGGTGGGGGACAAAGGAAAGGAATTGGAGGAGAGGGAAAGGAGAGACGGAATGTGGACAGCATGCGAATTGTGGAGCTTGTTTTTTGCTGAGGGAGATGCAGAGTCGTAGTGGCCATGGAGGATATTTGTGGTGTGGATTTACAGTGATTGGGAAGGAGAGGGAAAGGCAGCAGAGGAGGTTGGTGATGGAAAGGCAGTCAGTTCTTGTGCTCTGACTGACTTCAGTAATTCACGACAACCTGGAAAGGAAATTGAAAGACAGCTTTCCAATCTCTCTCTGTCCCTGAGAACCCGAGTAACAGCCAGGGTCTGAGCAAAGAGGATGGACTGCAAAGGATCTCACTATCTGGAAGACTCTGTATGCGGGGCTTCAATGTTTGAAAACATTGCACCAAAGGATAATGAAAGCATCAATGAAGTTCAAACATTTGCAGCTCTATAAAACTTTGGTGAGACCACACTTGGAATACTGCGTCCAGTTCTGGTCGCCCTATTATAAGAAAGATGTGGATGCTTTGGAGTGGGTTCAGAGGAGGTATACCAGGATGCTGCCTGGACTGGAGAGCTTATTTTATGAAGAGAGGTTGACTGAGCTCGGACTTTTTTCATTGGAGAAAAGGAGGAGAATAGAGGACCTAATTGATGTGTACAAAATAATTAGAGGCATAGATAGAGTCAATTGCCAGAGATTATTTCCCAGGGCAAAAATGACTAACACGAGGGGTCATAGTTTTAAGCTGGTTGGAGGAAAGTATAGAGGGGATGTCAGAGGCGGGTTCTTTACACAGAGAGTTGTGAGAGCATGGAATGCGTTGCCAGCAGCAGTTGTGGAGGCAGGGTCATTGGGGACATTTAAGAGACTCCTGTACATGCATATGGTCACAGAAATTTGAGGGTGCATACATGAGGATCAGTGGTCGGCACAACATCGTGGGCTGAAGGGCCTGTTCTGTGCTGTACTGTTCTATGTTCTATGTCCTATGTTCTATGTTCTTTAATTGGAAATATACAGCTCCCCCTCACAGCTACCCAACAACTGGTAGATCAGATTAACCAACATGCCCCACTCATTATTCTCAGCTGTTGCCTTATCGTTTGCCCTGATATGCTGGGCTCCTCCATTAGCAGGGGGAGGAACATTTGTGGAGCCTCTTCCTCAAGCAAGCTCTTCAATTGTCCATCACCATTCACAAGTGGAGGACGACGGAGCTTGTAATCTGTTCTTTTTGAATAGCTCATACCTGTCATGGGCGACATGGTGGCTCACTGGTTAGTACTACTACCTCACAGTGCTGAGGACCTGGGTTCAATTCCAGCCTCAGGTGACTGTCTGTGTGGAGTTTGCACATTCTCCCCACATCTGGGTGGGTTTCCTCTGGGTGCTCCAGTTTCCTCCCACAGTCCAAAGATTAGCTGCATTAGTCAGGGGTAAATGGTCTGGGTGGTTTGCTCTTTGGAGGGTCAGTGTGGACTTGTTGGGGTGAAGGGCTTGTTTCCACACAGTAGGGATTGTATGATATGCTGCTTGTCTTGCAACTAGCCCAATGTTGTTGCTTCACCTGATTACCAACTCATTTCAGTGTGGCTGGTGTGCTCTTGGCTTGTATTCCTAATTTTCCTTGAGTCAGGCTTGAGTAACCCAGCTTTATGGTAATGGGAGAGTGAATTATTAAATGACTCACCTCATTCAACTTCCTTTCGACTTGATTAGGTCCACGAAACCTTACCTTTACAGGTTCACCTATCACTGGAAGTAACACTAACACTTTATCTCCAATAGCAACATTGCAAGTTTGTGATTTCTTATCTGCTTCCTGTTTTATCATATACTGTAATACTTTTAAATGCTGTCTAGCTAACTCTTCCCCCTACTTAACCATTCCCGAAAATTTGACAGATAATCAAAATATGTGATCTCTGAATTCTGACTCACAAATCAATTTTTGCAGTCCTCTTAGATCATGTCCAAAGACCAATTCAAATAGATTGTATTTAGTTGATTCATTAGATGCATTTCTAATTGCAAAAGGTACAAGCGGAATTCCCTTAACTCAATTATCCTGATAGTCATGACGAGAAGCCCTCAAGATGGTCCTTAATGTCTGATGTCATCTTTCTAGTGCTCCCTGCGATACTGGATTGTTTGCAGTAGATTTGAATTATTTTATTCCTAAGCTGTCCTTAACGTCCTCGAATAATGTTCATAGAATCATAAAAATCCTGACAGTGTGGAAACAGGCCATTTGGCCAAACGTGTCCACATTGACATCCTGACGAGTGATCCACTCTGACCCATTCCCCTACACTACATTTACCCTTGACGAATGCAACTAACTTACACATCCCTGAACACTATGGGCAATTTAGCACGGCCACTAACACCTAACCTGCACATTTGATGTAAAGTTTGACCCTTGGTCTGACTGTTGTTCATCCATATCTGGTGAAACCTTTGAGTAACTCACCTACAATTCTTTGAACTGTGATATTGCATAATGGGATGGCTCCTGGCAATCTAATTGACACCTCCACTATGGCCAACCACATCCTGATGCAGTCCAAGCCAATAAAAATGTTCTTCGATTTTGGCTTGTATTTTGCTTACCCGCAAATGACCACCTGCTGGTAATACATGTGCTATCTGCAATACCTCCTTTCTATAACTCACTGGCAATACGACTCAATGAACGTCTGCCTCTTTCTCATCACCTGAACATGGCGTGGTGTCCATTTCCTCATCAAGACATCATTTTTAAGATAATAACACTGGAACACACTCGGATTCTTTTTCTATGAACATATTTTGATACAATGCTTTAGTGTTTCCTCTCCCTGTTGTAATTCAGCTAATTTCTCTGAACTATAAATATCCACTTTGTCCTCTGGCTGTTCTTGCTTTTCCTCCACCATTTTATTCAACACAGTCTGAGAAATAAACTTCAACTTCCTTATGTTTCGTCCTTGATTTCTACTCCTGCTTCAACCTGTGGTGTTGTGACCACGTTATCACAAAGTTAGGAAAATTCCCAGGATATACGTCCTATAACACCTTAGTGCCTGATGTCCCACTGGCATTTCAACCAAAGTAGGCCTTACTC
Source organism: Chiloscyllium plagiosum (assembly GCF_037043375.1). NCBI lineage: Eukaryota > Metazoa > Chordata > Chondrichthyes > Orectolobiformes > Hemiscylliidae > Chiloscyllium > Chiloscyllium plagiosum. The sequence goes on from NW_028270183.1 coordinate 33,268,195, forward strand.
CCACCTGTGACCCAGCTATATCATTGCCAAGGATAAACTGTATTTTCCGAAATGAGAAGTTCTCTATTACTCCATGTCACATTTTCCACTGGGCTCTTTGAGTAGACTGCTCTGCAATTCCATCTCAATCTCTCTTCACAACAAAAACAGGACAAAATACACCTCCTGAAGCCACAGTATCATCATATCTCTATATTCTCAGGCCTCCCACTTTCCCTTCACCTGATCAAGGAGCAGCGCTCTGACACCTTGTGATTTCAGATAAACCGTTGGACTATAACCCGGTGTCATGTGACCTCTGACCTTGTCCATCCCCAGTCCCACACCAGCACCTTCACATTCCACCCACTTTCCAAATGTAGCTGCTCCCAGACTATGTTTGCCAGGTCCCATATAATGCTGTTAAAATTGGTCTTCCCTTTTTGCCATGATACTGCATAATGGAATGGTTCCTTGGAAATCTATGAGACATATCCATGATGGTCAACTGCATCCTGATGTAGTCCAAGCCAATAAAAATATTTTTGTATTTTGGTTTGGGCTTTCCTAACTCCAAAATGGCACTTAACTTCTGCACTATCCTTATCCCTTTCCATAATGACTTTGAAATGTACAGAGTTATCGTCACTATCTCTCAAATGCTTGACCATTGAGACTTCAAATATCTTGATTGGCTTCATTCCCTCGGATTAGATCCAGCTCTGCTCTACCTCTAGTAGGACTGTCGACATAAGAGCAGGGAATACTCTCCTGAATGCACTTTAAAACTTTAAAGCACTAAGTTGATCCTGGTTAATATTAGCAAAGTTGAAATCCCTACAACTGTAACGCTGCTTCTCTCATTCCTTCCTGTGATCAGCTCCGCCATCTCCCTCTGCCTGTTGGGAGGCCTGGAGTTTAGTTCCAGCAAAGTAATCATCCTTTCTTTATTTCTATGTTTTACCCAGGTGGCCTCATTTGAATAGTCTTCTGACATCCTCTCTCATTGCTGCAGTGATGGTTTCCTTTATCAATAAAGCAATGCCCCCGGCTCTCGGGCAGTCTCCACTATCCTGCCTGAAACTCCTGGATCCTGGAATGTCAACCGTGTCACAGCGATTGCAATCATGTCACAGTCACACAGACTGATCAAAGCTCTAAGTCAATCCATCTTGCCAACCATATTATGGTCCCACAGACTGATCAATGCTCTAAGTCAATCCACCTTGCCAAACAGGCTCCTTACAGTAAAACAGATCCAATGAGCCTTCTCCAATGTGATGGGTCAAAGGGCCTTTTTCTGTACTCCAGCCCACTGTGCCATCAGTTATGGATATTACGGTTATGGATATGGTATCTTGATTCCCAGAGGACATACACTCGGGAACAGTCACTAAGATAAACCTCGCTCTTTACTTGATATGGTTTATCAGTGGAATTGCAGTCAGATCATTGTTCCGATTGTGTGTCTAACCGTACAAACAAACAAGAACAAAGAAAATGCGCTGACACATTTTGCCCTTTCATAGTCAAACTGCGTTCACTTACAGGATCCACATCCCTCGATTCCCTTCCTATTCGTGGATTCGGTCAGGTGCCTCTTGAATACGGTGATTGTATCTGCTTCCATCACCTCCTCTGGCAGCACTCACCTCCCTTTGTGAGAAAAACCTGCCTCGCATGTCTCTTTTAAACTTCTCCCCCAGCACCTTCAACCTGTGTCTCCTAGTAAGCGGCCCCTCCACTCTGGGAAAATGCCTCATACTTCCTTATATTTAAGACTATAAGACATAGGAGCAGAAATTAGGCATTCAGCCCATTGAGTCTGCTTCACTCTTCAATCATGACTGATACGTTTTTCAACCATTCTCCCACTTTCTCCCCGTAACCCTTGATCCCCTTGATACTCAAGAACCGATCTATGTCTACCTTAAATATACTTAATGACCCGGCCTCCACGGCCTTCTGTAGCAATGATAGATTCACCACTCTCTGGCTGAAGAAGTTTCTCCTTATCTTCATTCTATAAGGTCTTCCCATTACTCTGAAGCTGTGCCCTCGGGTCCTAGTCTCTCCTCCAAATGGAAATATCTTCCTAGCATCTATTCTGAACATGCTATTTAGTATTCTGTACAGAGTCATAGAGTCATAGAGATGTAAGCATGGAAACAGACCCTTGGGTCCAACTCGTCCATGCCAACCGTATATTCCAATCTAGTTCCACCTGCCAGCACCTGGCCTATATCCCTCCACACCCTTCCTATTCATACACCCATCCAGATGTCTTTTAAATGTTGCAATTGTACCAGCCACCACCACTTCCTCTGGCAGCTCGTTCCATACACACAGCACCCTCTCTGTGAAAAAGTTGCCCCTTAGGTCTCCTTTATATCTTTCCCCTCTCACCTTAAACCTATGCCCTCTAGTTCTGGACTCGCCCATCCCAAGGAAAAGACCTTGTGTATTTTCCCTATCCATGCCCCTCATGATTTTGTAAATCTCTATAAGCTCACCCCTCAGTCTCCGACGCTCCAGCGAAAACAACCCAAGCCTATTCAACCTCACCCTATAGCTCAAATTCTCCAACACTACCAACATTCTTACAAATCTTTTCTGAACCCTTTCAAGTTTCACAACATCCTTCTGAAAGGCAGGAGACCAGAATTGCATGCAATTTTCCAAAAGTGGCCTAACCAATGTCCTGTACAGCTGCAACATGATCTCCCATCGCCTATACTCAATCTTCTGACCAAGAAAGGAAAGCATGCCAAACGCCGTTGTCACTATCCTATCTGCCTGCGACTCGACTTTCAAGGAACTATGAATCTGCACTCCAAGGTATCTTTGTTCAGCAACACTCCCTAGGACTTGACCATTAAGTGCATAATTCCTGCAGCATCTTGCATTTATCTAAATTATCTCCATCTGCCACTCCTCAGCCCCTTGGCCCATCAGATCAAGATCATGTTATAATCCAAGTAAACCTTCCTCGCTTTCCACTACACCTCCAATTTTAGTGTCATCTGCACACTTCCCAACTATACCTCTTTTGCTCACATCTAAGTAATTTACATAAATGATGAAAAGTCGAGGACCCAGCATCGAACCTTGTGGCACTGCACTGGGCACAGGCCTCCAATCCATAAAGCAACCCTCCACCACCACCCTCTGTCTTCTACCTTTGAGTCAGTTCTGTATCCAAATAGCTAGTTCTCCACAGTACTGTTTCAATTAGATCCCCCCTCATCCTTCTAACCTCCATTGCGCATAGTCCCAGAGTCTTCAGATGTTCCCCATGTGTTAAGATTTTCATGCCTGGGACCATTCTGTGAACTTCTTCTGAACACGCTCCAGGGCCAGTCCATCCTTCCTGAGAAATGGGGCCCAAAACTGCACACAATACTCCAAATGTGGTCTGACCAGAGACTGATAGAATCTCAGAAGTACATCCCTGCTTCAAATCTTCTCCGAGATGAATGACAACATTCTATTTGCCTTGTGAATTACTGAGTCAACCTGCAAGTTTACCTTGAGAGAATCCTGGACTAGGACTCCCAAGGCTCTTTGCACTACAGATTCCTGAATTTACTCCCCATTTAGAAAACAGCCCATGCCCCTATTCATCCTACCAAAGTTCATGATCTCATATTTTTCCCACATTGTACTCCATCTGCCACTTCTTTGCCCACTCTCCTAACCTGACCTAATCCTTCTGCAGGGAGGAGAAAGTGAGGATTCAGATGCTGAAGATCAGAGTCGAGAGTGTAGTGCTGGAAAGACACAGCAGGTCAGACAGTATCTGAGGATCAAGAGAGTTGATGTTTTGAGTGTAGTCCCTTCCTGATGAAACGTCAATTCTTCTGCTCCTCGGATGTTGCCTGACCTGCTGTGCTTTTCCAGCACTACAAATCCTTCTGCAGCCTCCCGCCTCTTCAATGCTACCTGTCCCCCTACCTATCTTTGTATCATCTGCGAACTTAGCCAGAATTCCCTCATTTCCTGTTCATCTAGATCATTAATGCACAAAGTGAAAAGTTGTGGTCCCAACGCTGATCCTTGCGGAACACCACTTGTCATCGGCTGCCATCCTTAGAAAGACCCTTTTATCCCCACTCTCTGCTTTCTGCCAGACAGCCAAGCTTCTATCTATGCTAGTATCTTGCCTCTAACACCATGGGCCCTTGCTTACCTTCTCGAAGTCCAGGTAGATAGCATCCATTGGCTCTCCTTGATCTAATCTGCTCGTTACTTCCTCAAAGAATTCCAGTAGATTTATCAGGCATGACCTCCCTGACTTTGCCCTGTTTTATCATGGACTTCCCAGTATTCAGAAACCTCATCCTTCGAAATGGATTCCGGGATCTTATCCATGACTGAGGTCAGGCTAATCGACCTAGTTACCCGACTACGGATCTGTGATCCAGGAACAGCTCACAGAAGCCTACAAAGGGATTCCAGAGCACGTTCGTGTTTCACAACCACCCGTGAAAATACTGGCTGGTGAGCGTGTCAAATCCCAAACATTTCAAAAAGGGATAAACTATTGTTCCAACTGCCTGGACAAGGTGAAAACATGGATTCACTCGTCTACACAAGTTAATCCAAAGGATTGGTGAGGTAACATATTTGATTGCTACCACAGAAAGGATGAGGCCGTGTTATTTCAATGTCGAGAGTGTAGTGCTGGAAAAGCACAGCCGGTCAGGCAGCATCCGAGGAGCAGGAGAATGGACGTTTCAGGCATATGCCTTTCATCAGGAATGAGGCTTGCAGTCCTCACTTTCTCCCTGTGTTAGTTCAATATTTGAAACAATGCCACTATATAAGGAGGATATGCTATCGCATATATCTGAGGTAATTAGGACAGAAGAGGATGAAGGGGGAGTGAGTCTGGAGCAGAAGGAGGCCTAAGGGTTTGTCAAATTGAGTTACCTACTCCCTATTTATCTCACATTGTACTATTGGGGAAGTTAGAAAACAGGCTTTCATTTGCCAATGTAGAGGAAGGGGAAGGTTCTCACAAGTCTTTAGGGACAGTCTAGGGTGGGCAGCCTTACCAATGCATGGTGTGATGTAGGAGAGTCCTCTGCTATAAAGCAGCATTCCTGTCGTTTGGATCCATACAGACAGGCCGAGGTGAAAGCAAAACTCCAACCCGGATTGGAAAACCACACGATTGAAGCCAATCAAAGCAGCTGGTGTTTCCCAGATGTGCTCCGCCATCAGCCTCAGCCTCATTGGTTCAACCAGACTCTGCAGGGATTACAGAATGGTGAACAAAGGCAAATTTCCGCACAATTTCCCACCGGAAAACTGCACCGACGGAATTGGGAAAGCCAGGTTTCTTACCAATATAGCTTTGAGATCAGGATACCTACTGAGCTATAGAGCTGTTGGTGTTTATCCAACCAGATGGTTTTCTTTGACGCTGAGAAATGGCATTCTCGCGAGGTGATGCTCCCACCAGTTTCCAAGGAAATGATCAATCACGTGCTAGTCAGCTCTGTTTATGTTGTTGTGTAGTTTACATTAACATAGAGCTATGTCATAACACACGGAAGCAACACTTGGAACAATTAGAAGCTTTATTTAGAAAATTACACTCAGCTGAGTTACCTTACCAAAACTGAATTTGCAAAAGTCCAGTTAACCTACTGAGGGCATATGGGAGGGCAAGAGAAATGCTGCCAGGACCAGGAAAAGGACAAGCTTTAGTCCCTACCCTGAAAACCGAATGACAACATAGAACATAGAATAGTACAGCACAGTACAAGCTTTGGACCAAAATGTTGTCCTGACCTTATGAGATTTTTGGAATGTTTGTTTCTTTTGTAAATTTGTTCCAAACTGCATCCCTACAGCTGCCGTACTGATCCAGTCATTATTTGTAAAAGTGGTCAGGAGAGTGCTGGACAGAGTTTGAGAGGCTGAGAGCTATTTTGATCAAAGACCCACTGTTGGTTGCCCCTAATATTCCTGAACCCTGAAAGCGAGCAATCAATGCTTGTGACATGGGGGGAGGTGCGGTCTGATGTCAACATGTGAAGCTTTTTGGATCGGAAACCGTTTGGAATTGAGTGTCCATCATGGATACAGACAGCCATGAGTACGTACTGATCATAATTGTGAAGGCAATGGCCCAGTGGTGTTATCACTAGACTGTTCATCCAGAGACCCAAGTAATGTTCTGGGGACACGGGTTTAAATCCCTATGTGGCAAACGGTGTAATTTGGACTTAGTAAAATCTGGAATTAAGAGTCTAATCCATTGTCGATTGTTGGAAAAACTCATCTGGGTCACTAATGTCCTTTAGGGAAGGAATCTTCCATCCTTACTCGGTCTGGTCTACATGTGACTCCAGACCTATAGCAACTCTTAACTGCCCTCTGAGCACTTGGGGATGGGCAATAAATGCTGACCCATCAATGAATAATTTTAAAAACATTCCTTGGCTTTTCCAGGTCAAAACAGTTCATTTCACCAAAGTGAATCATTGCAGTGTGTGTATATGACACAGAGAGAGGGATAAGAGAGAGAGAGACAGAGAGACTCTGTGTGCGTGTGTGTGAGAGAGAGAGAGACTGTATGTGTGAGTGCATGAGTGAGAGAAATGATGTGTGTGAGACTTTTTGCGTGTACGCATGTTGGGTAAGCATTTATATTTTCTCTTTACAAACTAAGTGCATTAAGTAGTTTTACCTCTTCATTGAATAATTTTATTTCATAATAAATCTATATTTTTTAAAGAAACCTGATCAATGGCTCATTTTATTTCAAGCTTAGTGTGGAAATACCTTTTGATTGTCTGCATCAGGAATTGGGTCAGACAATGAACGATGTTGTGATGTGTAACACTCCTCCCAATTTGGTCATAACAACATGGATTGAATACTTATTGACAGATTTCCATCAATTGTAACAAAAAGGAAAACAACATTATGCTGATTTTTCACAGATTGAGGTATGAATAGAATCGCACGGCCAGTCATGCCATTGTCCACTGCAGGAAGTCACCACACAGTCTTCTTCATAACTTTCATGGCCATTCGGCTGACTGCTGTCCCAAAACCTGAAAGAGGAGAGAACATGGAACAGCATCAATGGACTGCTCAATATTACATTTCATTTCAGAACGTTCTCTAATTCAGACAAGAGTTTCTCTTGGAAACTGAGAGCTCTCTGACAAACATCATAATGGGGATTCACCACATATAGAAAGAAAGTTCTTATAAAGTCTCTACATGTCTTGGGTCATGGCAAGGAATGTGGGGAGAATGATGGAGAAATAGAGTGAGGGCTTCCTCGACCCCAGAAGCAGCAAGTTGTAGTTTCTAACTAAATTCCCGACTTTGAGGTGAGGTTATAGCTCTATAACAACATGAGACCTTATTAACGGGGTTATCACTCATTAATGTCACCTCATTAATACGCAAAATGGATTAGGCACATGCTGCATAGGAATGAGATGCCAGGGTTTCAGGTATAAAGCTCCAGCAGCTACCTGGTGGCTTCAGCAAGCTGCTTGCTCCTCTGGCCTTCTATTCTGGACTCCCAGTAATATCATCTCAGGGTTCACTCCCTGGGCCATATGCTCACACACCTCATGGCCAGGGAGGTTGACATCCAACACACAGCAGCCCCACAGCAGCACCATTGTGAGGCACCTCTGATCCACTTCCTGTTCTCTTATCGGAATGCTACTGCAAGGCCACCTCACATGGAGGACAGGGTCTGGGTCAGATGAGATTAGAAGATTCCAGAAGAAATGTACAGCAGTGTTTGGAGCACCTTTACACTCATCAGCACTGCATGAAACATTCTCAATGTTTGTAAAATTCAGACCAATGATTAGATATGATTGAGGTGAGATAAATGCTATTTTCATATCATTATTGTGATGTTAATTTTATGCAACTTGGATGTATAAGATCTTACAGAAGCAACGTACAGATTACAGATAGAGCTTGAATCCCTGTACTCTGTGAGGTAATGTACTAGGAAGGAAGAGCAAGGAATAAATAATATGAACAAGATGATCTTCAATTTAAAAGGGAGCAGGAAAAGAGGGAATTGGGGATATGCTGCCCAACCTCCTCAAATTCTTTGGAGAAATACAGGAACAAAAGAAAATGCAATGGATGGCTTTTTAATGGATTTTTAAAAGCAATTCACAGTCAATCACAAACATATTTATTTAAAATGATTCATGCAAAGGGTACTGCCTCATGATAATGAAGTGATGAAGTCCCTGAGATCGAAAGTAAGCTGGGGAACAGAAAACAAACTAAAACTTGGCTCAATTCAATCTGGTGGCTGATGCTCTTTGCTGAGTTACTGCCCAGGCAGTTAAAGTGAAAATTATCTCATTGTGCAATGAAAACACTACTCACTTCATATTTGAATCATAATCTGTCCCATCCACCCAACGCCATTTCCCTTCTTCAACAGTGTCATGGAGTCCAATCCAATTAGTGCATCGTCCATTCTGTTGCAAATACATCTGATGGAATACAACAATGTATCTATGTTAGTGGTCACTATTAAAGAGCTGTTAGTTCAGCAACAATAAATTACTATGAAAACTGGAGTGTTTACTATAATCGAATGTTTTGTAATAACAGCTGTTACTATTAGATGCATATTAAATGACATGAAAACAAGAAAACTTGGTCTCTTTATTTTAGTTTGAAATTGTCTTTCATTATTTGATCATTTGAGGGTCTTAACTCATCGTAGGATGAGCAGACTGCCCAGTAACGTCTCCATTCCTGGTATAATCTCTGAGGGGACGAGGCAAGCAATACCTCTCACTGACATCGGATTCCATTTTACTCCTTGATGGGTTACATTAGGAATGGCTGAAATTTAAGCCACATGGTTTGTAAAATGTGAAGCTGAAACTAATAAAAAAAGGTGATGCTCTACATTCTACGTTCTAATCTAGCTCAGCCTTAAACATACACAAGGACCTTTCCCCACAGCTCTCTGTGGTAAGGAGCTCCAAAGAGTCACAACTCTTTGAGAGAAATGGTTCCTCCTCCTCTCAGTCTTAAGTTGGTACTCCTCCATTCTGAGACTGTGCCCTGTGGTTCTAGACTCTCCCAGGAAGGGAACCAGCCTCTCAGCATTTACCCCATTAAACCCCGTAACAATCCAATACGTTTCAATGTGATCATCTCTCATTCACCTAAACTCCAGTGAATTCCAGAATCTTCAACCAATAGAAAACACCTGTCTTTATCTATCCATAATATCCTGAAAATCCGATTAGATCACCCTTTAATGTTCTAAATTTCAGAGACTAAAAGGTCCAATCTGGCTAATCTCTCCTCATAACTTAACTCCTGAATTCCAGATTTTATCTCTGCAAACTTGCAACGGGACCCCTCCAGGCCCCAAACACCTTCCTAAGGTGTCGTGCCCAGATCCGCTCACAGTACTCCAAGTGGGGTCTAAGCAAAGTTTTGCATAACTACAGCATAACATCTGCATCCCTGTACTCCAGCCCTCCTGATATGAAGGCCGTATGGTTCCTGGTAAATTTTAGACAGAAAGCAAAATAATGTTCCTCACAGAGTGTTTTGATTGTTTGAAAAGATGGTGAAAGCAGTGTCCTTGAATATTCTGAATTCAGAGACATATAGATTGATGTGTGGCAGAGGAGGGTCGGGAGAGGTGGTGCTGGCGAATGGTTGCATAGAGTCAGCAGAAATATGAAGCAATCTGCCCAGCCATGATCTGATTGGATAATGGAGCAAACTGCACGGGCTAAGTCGCCCATTGCAGCTGCTAAATGGTGTGTTCATCTGAAATAATGAGTCAGTGCACCCCTCATAAATCATTTCCTTTCACAACAACTTCAGCTTCTTATCCATAACCTAACAGGAAAATGGAACAAGTGATTTGTTCCAAGTCAGACTGCAGTCTGCCAACCAATGAACCGAACGAACAGACTGTTCCAACCTGCTCCTCAGCACTGTTAATGACAACAAGGTGGGCACCCATGGATTCACAGAATGTCTGAGCTTCTTTCCAAGTTGTTTTCCGAGTTGAAAAGTAGTAATGCTTTTGGTTCCCCTGGCTCCACTGGTCGGGCAGTTGGATGTGAAGAAAATCTGCGAGGGTATTGAGATAAACATGAGAGACGGCTGAGGCACGACAGTATCTTACAGATTTCCTTATTTACTGACATTTTACATGGCAGGCTGCATTTACTGGTTTTCAGTGGTAATATTTCGACCTCTGAACCGGGAGGTTTGGGTTCAGTCCACCCTGCTCCAGAGTAATGTCGTCACATCTCTGAGTAGGTAGATTAGAAAATGTTTCTATCGGGAACATGGACTAACCAGATTGGCTCTGATCTTACTCCTGCTCGGAAAACATGCTTGCTTCTTTAAAGAGCCACAATCATCATGTTGGGCTAAATAGCCTCCTGTTGTGCTGTGACATTCTTTAAATGCTTGAAATTACTACAGTTCCCAACAATGATATAGTTTTCTCAGATATTACTACTCTCACAACTTCAACCATTGTCAAAGCTGATACTATTGTCAAAGATCACCGCTCTCACAGAGTGAAGTGCTACTAAATGTAACAAACAGTAACAAGGACGATAATAGACTTCAGAAACAGATTGGGGAATTGGACAGGAACAGAACACAAAGGGATTTACAGCTGAGAATTGTGAAGTGATGCATTTTGAAAAAAGAATGAGGAGAAGCAACAAAATAAATTATAGCATTTGGGAATTGATACTGGAACAGAGATCTGCGGGATTGCAACTTTTGTTGTTGACAGAAGAAATTACAGTAATGGAAACATTTAAGATCCTGAATTTGTGCCGGGGAGTTATTTTAAACCTTTCTAAACTAGTTGCTTATTCTCACCTAGGATTGTATGTTCAATTTTGGGTACCAATCTTTAGGAATGACGTCCAGTCCTTAAAAATGAAACAGAAGAGATTTACTGGGATGATGTGGGAAAGAGAAATGTTAGTTTCATGGAGTGAGAAGGTGAGATTGCTCACAGCCGAGAGAAGATTAAGAGGAGATTTGACAGAATTGTTGAAAACCATGAACTGTTTAGTTAAGTGAGGAGAAAAGTGTAATAACCCGTCGACACAGCTACAATTTGGCATAAGGACCCAAGTTGAAACAAGGAAATATATTTTCGCCCAATGTCCTCACAGAAAATATGATGTCAGGATTTTCCGTCAGTATTCCACCCACCGTGATTGGAAGGTGGTTGGCCAGGCAGATCTCATTAAAAATGAGGTCCCTGATCGGAGCCATTAATCTGGACCAATCAGGGAGCCCTGTCTGACAGATCTAAACAGGAGTCTCAGAGAATTTCCTCATTCTAGGGGCTGGCTCTGAGCTAGCTAGTCACATGTAAATAAGGGGTGAATTAGTGATGGGAAACCGGCCTCTGTGCAGTTAGTTCACCAACATCATCCCACGAGTTTCCAATAATACACAAGACAAGCAGGTACTGCCATTTTGGAAAGAACACAATCAGTATGCTGTTGAGCTTGTAAAAGTGACAATTAAATGCAATGTCATGTTGTCCCTTTCCCCCACTAATCTGTTGAGATCATTAATGAAATTGTCTGTGGATTTCCCCTTCTTTCAAGAATTTTCTTTGTTTGAAGATTTAATTAATTTCAAAAGGTTGGCAGAAGTTAATTAATTCTTTTGGTTATATCATGGTAAGCTACAAAATCATCACCTTACAGCCCCAGTTGAATGTGAAAGTGAACTAGCTCTTCAATATTTGATTTTGAATCTTTGTTTTAATCATTCCACGCCTGCATTTAGTATCCACCCTTAATTACCCAGAAGAGCCAACCACAATGCTGTGGGTTTGGAGTAGGTCAAACCAAGTAAGAATTGCATTTTCCTTCCCTAAAGAACATTTGTGAACCTGAGTGTTTCCCAACAATCACCAATAGATTCATTGTCATTATTAGATGCTTAATTCTAGATTTTTATTGATTTCAAATTCTACCATCTGCCATGGTAAGATTCAACCCCAGGTCCCCAGAACATGACCTAGGTCTCTGGATTAACAGTCCCGTGATAATGCCACGAGGCCATTGCATCCCCCCAATTTGGAAGTAATTCTGCATCTTCAGAATTATTTTCTTTAAGATGTCCAATTAAGTATTTTATTTCACCCATCTTTGAACTACATCTTCCTGCCAATGATATTCTTCTTTGCCTTGTTGTGTGTCATGTTTTAAAAATGTGTTTCTTTCCCCCACTTAAAAAAGCTTTGAATTGTTCAGTACGGTATTTCTGCTATTGTGTAAATGTGAAGGCCTCATCATGCTACTCACTTGTTAGAGGAGGTAACCGATGGGAGATTAAACTGATGGTCACAATACCTCAGGCAACAGGTGACGTTGAAGAGGTGAGATATCCATCATACCCTCAGCTGGTACAGGAACCGAACCCATGCTGTTGGTGTTACTCTGTATCACAAACCAGCCATCCAGCCAATTGAGCTGCACTGAAGCATTTACTGTGCATTTGTAATCAAAATGCAGGCTCCCATCCACCCGTTAGTGTAATGGAAGAGTCCAGACGTTTTGAGGTAATTCAAAATCCAGGAGAACAGTGAAACCACTGGATCGCCTGAATTTGTGAAGTGGATGATGTTTAATCGTGGTAAATAATATTTGTAAAAAATATTTATATGCACAATGTATAATCGTAATAATGAAAAGTAAAGCATGGGAGAAGTATTGGACATGAGTCTGAAAGAGTCAACACTGAACAGTGCCATCAGCATGAAACACGATGATGCTGTTATAGGGGTTAATGACACAAACCTTTAAAACTCCTCTCGTAACTTGTAACCTAAAGTACAGTAACTGCATTCATTTGCAAATCTGTAAAAGGTTTTTATTGGAGATTAGAAGCAATAGCTCCTTATCACTGTTTAGAATCATTTGTTGATGTGACCACCCCAGATATGATTGTACTCAGGAATCACAGTAAGTAATGATACAGTATTATGAATCATTCAGGGACTTTACTGGAAATTACACTTACTCTCCTTCAGCTGTGAAATTTCATTCCTAAGTTCAGCCATGAAGCTTTTGGACTGCTCAGAAGTTCCTCGAGCTGCAAGAATATCCAAGAGAAAATCTCAGAGAATTGTTGAAGCATAGAAAGTAATTCATGCAGGCTCTCTCCAAGAGGAGTACAGCCTGTTTCTCACTTTCCTGCCTTGCTCTATCATTTCTTTTTTCTCTTTAGCTGCTGATATAATTCTCTTTCGAAAACCATGATTGAATCGGCCTTGCTGTGTTCTTCCAGATTCCTGCCTGTCTATTTTGGATTCCAACATTTGCAGTGTTTTTGTCTCTAACCAACTTGGTCAAACTCTCCAGATCTGAACCAGTCATTGTCGAAACCTGGTGACCCATGGCACTGTTCCTTTACTAATCGTCTAACCCAACATTGTCACTCAGACGAACAATCCCTTCCTATTGACTATGTCCAGGCTCCTCGAAATCATGAACACCTGGATCAGTGGGTGGCACAGTGGTTAGCACTGCTGCCTCACGGCGCCAGAGACCCCGGTTCAATTCCTGCCTTGGGCAACTGCCTGCGTGGGTTTCCTCCAGGTGCTCTGGTTCCCTCCCACAGTCCAAAGCTGCGCAGGTTAGGTGAATTGGCCATGCTAAATTGCCTGTCATGTTAGGTGAAGGGGGTAAATATAGGGAAATGGGTCTGGGTTGGTGTGGACTTGTTGGGCCGAAGGGCCTGTTTCCACACTGTAAGTAATCTAATCTAAGAAAAACTCTCTCTAACATTTTCAGGAGCAACATTTTAGATCAAGTGGCACAGTTTGGAGAACAAGATCAGTCTTGGCTTTTCATTAGATTATCACAGAATCATAGATCATCAAATCCCAACAAATCCACACCGGCCCTCCAAAGAGTAACCCACCCAGACCCATCCCCCTACCCTATTACTCTACATTTACCCCTGACTAATGTATCTAACCTACACATCCCTGAACACTATGGGCAATTTAGCATGGCCAGTTCACCCTAACCTGCACATCTTTGGACTGTGGGGCGAAACTAGAGCTCCCAGAGAAAACCCCACGCAGACACGGGGAAAATGTGCAAACTCCACACAGACAGTCACCCAAGGCTAGAATCAAACCTGAGCACCTGACATTGAAAGGCAGCAGTGCTAACCACTCAGCCACCATGCCACTGGAGAGATTTAGGAGAGATCTTAATGGGTGACATCAATAAAATTATATCTACTGGTTGGTGAGCTACCTTTTAACTAGAGGTCTTCAGCTGAAAATCATCACCAGTTCACCGAAGGAATAGGTTCAGAATTCCTTTGTGCAAACCATTTTAAGAGATATCATCAGAACCAGGTAAGTGGGTAGAAGTGGAGTTCAGATCAGATATTTCAAAAAGAAAATGGAGAAATACAGGGGAACAGTGTAATCCTGAAGAAGGGTTCCACCTGAAATGTTGCCATGTCGATCTCCTGATATTCCCGGGCTTGCTGTGTACTCCCAGCCTTCTACATGTCTGTTCACTGGAACATGAGCAGCCACAGACAGGAAGGTCCATGTCAGATCAAAGAGAAGAACTAACATCCCAAGCAACAGAAGGCTCAGGGTGGATGGGGGACGGGGCAGGGGTAGATGGGGGGAGCAAATGGGGGGAGCGAATGGGTGGGGTGGATGGGGTAGGGGGCTGGGAGTGGAAGGGGGTGCAGACGGATGGAGGATGACAGGGTAGGGGGCGGGAGGGTGGTCGGGGAGTGGGATCTCACACATGGGGTGCTGCTGCCTAGTCTCCTGAACAGGGAGCGGACTTAGCAAGTGCTCACTGTGTCAATCCCATTGAACTGAATTGGGGGATGTTGGTGGGGAGCTTCAGCAATGCTGCAGGACCCTGACACACAAGGGTGTGTCTGCTCAGAAACAAAGCCTGACACAGAGAGAGGGGAACAAGGCAGGCCAAGTGAGAAAGAAGGAAGACTCAGAGACCCAGAGGAAAGGCATTGAATCCACTAACTGAATAATCAATTATCAGAACAAAATTGTGCTTGCCCATCTTGTTCAAATAATCAGGGTTCCTTTATATTTGTCCAAATGCCATTTAAGTGTTATTAATGTACCAGCATCAACCACTTCCACTGCCAGCTCATTCTATATGCGTACCGCCCTCTGTGTAGAAATGCTGCCCCTCAGGTTCGCTTTTATTCTGTCCCCTCTAACCTTAAACTGATGCCCTCCAGCCCTTGATTCCCCAATCCTGGGAAAAAGACTGAGTACATTCACTCTATCCATGCCTCTCATGATCTTATTCACTTCTACAAGATTTCCCCCTCAGTCTCCTATGCTCTAAGGAAAAAAGTCCCAGCTTGTCCAACCTCTCCCAATGACTCCGACCCTTGAGTCCTGGTGACGTCCTTGTAAATTTCTTCCACACTCTTTCCAGTTTAATAGCATCCTTCCTAAACTGACCAAAACTGAACACAATACTCCAAATGCAGCTTCACCAGCGTCTTATACAACTGCAGCAAAACTTCCCAACTTCCATACTCACTGCCCTGACTGATGAAGACCAGTGCCAAAAACCTTCTTCACTGCCCTGTCTACCTGTGACTCCACTTTCAGAGAACAAAGCACCTGAGCTCCAAGCTCCCTCTGTTCCACTGCACTCCTTAAGGCCCCACTATTCACCATGAGACTCCTACCTTGATTTGACTTTCCAAAATGCAACACCTCGCACTTGTCTAGATTAAACTCTATTTGCCATTCCTCAGTCTACTTTGCAAGGTTTGTGAAGGTTTGTAGCTCAGGTTGAGGTTTAGTGTGTAGGTTTGCTCGCTGAGCTGTAGGTTTGATATCCAAACGTTTCGTTACCTGGCTAGGTAACATCATCAGTGGCGACCTCCAAGTGAAGCGAAGCTGTTGTCTCCTGCTTTCCATTTATATCTTTCTCCTGGATGGGGTTCCTGGAGTTTGTGGTGATGTCATTTCCTGTTCGTTTTCTGAGGGGTTGATAGATGGCATCTAGATCTATGTGTTTGTTTATGGCGTTGTGGTTGGAGTGCCAGGCCTCTAGGAATTCTCTGGCATGTCTTTGCTTAGCCTCTCCCAGGATAGATGTGTGTCAGTCTACTTTCCCAGCTGATCAATGTCCTGCTGCAATTTCTGATAACCTTCCTCACTGTCCACAATACTGTCTATTTTAGTGTCATCTGCAAACTTACTAATCCTGCCTTGTACATTCTTGTCCAAATTATTGATATCAATAAAAAACAGCAATGGGCCCAGCACCAACCCTGAGGCACTCCACTAGTCACAGGTCTCCAGTCCAACAAGCATCCTTCCACTATTACCCTCTGCTTCTGACCATCAAGCCAATTATGTATCCAGTTTGCCAGCTCCCCATGGATTCCATGCGTGCTAACCTTCCAGAGCAGTCTTACCAAAGGCCTCATTCAGATCGCTCATCTAAATCAGTGATAAACATGGTAAATAAAAGGTCTGATCCAGCACTGATCCCTTGGTGGCTCACTCATCACTGCCTGTAACTTGGAAAAAAACTTTATTCGTTTCTTTTCTGACAATGCACTTCTCTATCGATGTCTGTGCACCATTTCCGGTCCCATGTGTTTTAATTTGACATGCTCATTTCTCACATGGGACTGAGTTGAAACTTTCTGTATGTTCAAGAAAACCACATTAACTGGCTCCGTCATATCAACTCCATTAATTACATTCTCAAAACCTTCCAATAGATTTCTCAAGCACGATTTCCCTTTCCCAAATCCAGATTAACTTGGCCTGATGGTGACAATGTTTTCCAAGTGCTATGGTCTTCCATCATTTGTACCCTTCCCATGCCACGAGACCCACATGCAAGCTGCCTTGATTTCTCCCTTCAACAGGGACTGACTCAGCCTCTCTCAAAACTGTCCAGCTTCCAGAGTTTCACTTCACCTTTCAGTTTACTCTGTGCCTTCAGGGGTCAAGGATCACAAGCTTCATCAACGAATGGATATCAACACACATCTAGATCCTTCCTCCCCCATCATTCTCTTGAACTACCTGTCTTCCTTTAATTCCACTCCTTGGCTGGGTTTTCACAATCGTTTCTGACCTGATGCACTCTGATCCTCAATTCTCTGTCTTCGTAAAGACCTCAGCTTACTCAACTTACATATCAATCTCAACAATGCTAAGATCTCTTCCATTGTCTCCATCTCCATGCCCACTTTTTTAACCAAGAGTCTCCCCTGCTAATAAAAGCAACCCCTCCACCCATCTCCAACAGTCTCCCTTGACATGGGCACTTCGCACCCTCTACATGGCCACCTCAATCTCTCTGTTCATCTCCCTCACCCACTTGTGTGTCTCCCTCTGATCCTGCTGAACCCTCTTCTCCGAAGTCCACCCCAAACATTGCCACCATGTTGCTGTTTTTGCTTGACATAATGGCCTCTGCCCAGCAAAGGCCAAACGGCAATTCCTCTGACCCCACCCTGGACCATGACCTCACGACTAAACATCAAGCTGTCGTGTCCAAAAGCAACAATGACCTCAGATCCTGCACAGATCTTCCCTTCAGTGACTTTAGTATCATAGTCCCTCAGACCGTTTTATCCTCCTTCCCAAGATTCATAAATTAGAACTGTCCTGGCCAACCGACTGTTCATCTTGACCCTATCCCACTGAACTTCTTTCTTCCTATCTCTCTCCCCCATTTCTCACCCCTTGTGCATTCACATTGGACTTCCATCCTTCTGACACCTTTCATCACCTCAACCATTTATAATCTCCAGTCCCGTGGGCTGAACCACTCCACTACACCATGGCTATCCAATCCGTCTACACCTTTATTCCCAGCAGAACACTGTCAGAGCTCCCTGCTTCTTCCTGATACAGTGGTCCAAATAATCCCTATCCACCACAGGGTGTCCCAGGCTGAACGTGGTTTATTTATTGATTCATTTTGTGGGTTGTGGGGGTTGCTAGCTGGGTCCAGCATTTATTGCCCTGTCCCTAGTTGCCCCTTGAGAAGGTGGGGGTGAGCTGCCTTCTTGAACCACAGCAGTCCATCTGCTGTGGGTTGACCCACAATGCCCTTAGGGAGGGAATTCCAGGATTCTGACCCAGCGACTGTGAAGGAACGGCGATATATTTCTAAGTTAGGATGGTGAGTGCCTTCGAGGGGAATTTGAAGATGGTGGTGTCCCTATGTATCTGCTGCCCTTGTCCTTCATTGTGCAAGTGGGCATGGGTTTGGAAGGTGCTGTCTGAGGATCTTTGGTGAATTTCTGCAGTGCATCTTGTAGATGGCACACGCTGCTGCTACTGAGCGTTAGTGGTGGAGGAAGTGGATGTTTGTGGATGTGGTGCCAATCAAATCAGCTGCTTTATCCTGGATGGTGTTGAGCTTCTTGAGTGTTATTGGGGCAGCACCCATCCACGTAAATGGGGCGTATTCCATCCCACTCCTGCCTTGTGCCTTGTAGATGGTGGACAGGCTTTGGGAAATCAGGAGGTGCGTTATTCCTAGCACCTGACCTGATCGTGTAGCCATTGAGTTTATGTGGTGAAGAGGCGATGGTTAGATTGTTACTTATTGGTAATGGTCATAGTCTGGCATTTGTGTGACACGAATGTTACTTGCCACTTGTTAGCCCATGCCTGGATATTGCCCAGATCTTGTTGCGTTTGGACACAGACTGCTTCAGTATCTGAGGAGTTGTGAATGGAGCTGAACATTGTGCAATCATCGGCAAACATCCCAATTTCGGACCTTCTGATGGGAGGAAGGTCATTGAAGCAGCTGAAGATGGTTGGGCCTTGGACACTACCTGAGGGACTCCTGCAGAGATGTCCTGGAGCTGAGACGACTGACCTCCAACAACCATGACCAGCTTCCTATGTGTCAGGTATGATTCTAACCAATGGAGTTTGCCCCTTGATACACATGTTTGCCAGGGCTTCTTGATGGCACATCCAGTTCAATGCAGCCTTGATGTTAAGGGCTGTCACTCTACCCACATCCCCCCACCAGCCCCACCCCAACCCCTCTGGAATTCAGCTCGTTTGTCCATGTTTGAACCCAGGCTGTATTGAGGTCAAGAGATGAGTGTCCCTGGGGTAACCCAAACTGAGCAGGTTATTGCTGAGCAGGTCCTGCTTGAGAGCGCTGTTGATGACCCCTTCCATCATATTACTGATGATCGAGAGTAAACTGATGGGGCGGTTATCGGCCGGGTGGGATTTGTCCTGCTTTTCATGTACAGGACATATCTGACGAGTAGATGCCAGGGTTGTAAATGTACTGGAACAGCTTGGCTCGGGGAGTGGCGAGTTCTGGAGCACAAGTCGTCAGTCCTATTGCCGGAATGTTGTCTGGGCCCGTAGCCTTTGCAGTATCCAGTGTCTCCAACTGTCCCTTGATATCATGTGGAGAGAATCGAATTGTTGAAGCCTGGTATCTGTGATGTTGGGGACCACTGGATCATCCACAGCCTTATCTTTCACACTGATGTGCTGGGCTCTTCCATCACTGAGGATGGGGATATGTGTGGAGGTTCCTCCTCTAGTGAGTAGTTTAATCATCCACCACTGTTCACGGCTGGATGTAGCAGGATTGCAGAGCTTCAATCTGATCCGTTCGTCATGGGATCGCTTGGTTCTGTCTCTCACTTGCTGCTTATGCTGTTTGGTAGCTACACCAGGTTGGCACCTCATCTCCAGGTATGCCTGATGCTGCTCCTGGCATGCTCTCCTGCACTCCCCATTGAACCAGGATTGACCCCCCCTGGCGTGATGGTAATGGTTGAGAGGGAGATATGCCGGGCCTTGAGGTTTCAGATTGTGCTGGAGTACAGTTCTGCAGCTGTTGATGGCCCACAGTGTCTCATGGATGCCCCGTCCTGAGTTGCTCAATCGGTTGAAAGTCTGTCCCATTTAGCACGGTGATAGTGCCACACAACACGCTGGAGGGTATTCTCAATGTGAGGGTGGGACTTTGTCTCCTTACCGGTCACTCTTACCGCTCCTGTCCTGGATAGCTGGCAGATTGGTAAGGACGAGGTCAGGTATGTTTTGCTCCCGTCTCATTCTGAACAACCTCAGCTTCAATTTCACTCCCTTGCTCCAAACTAAAAGTGTGGCTCCAAGGTATCCACCTGGGGCTCTCAGTCATGATGGCCAGTTTGGGGGGGATGTATGGAGCATGAATTAATCCAGTCCGATCCGGTAACCCAGCCTGATCTCTTTCTCCTGGATCTGCCTGACAATATCAATTCCCCGAGCTGTTCCCGATAGAACAGTTCATTGCCTTATTTCCATTCTCTCCCTTTCGTCCAACTTCACCTGATCACTTTGGACCAGACTCCCCCTCCCCCTCCCCCTCCCCCCACCCCACACAGTTTGGCTCTGGAATTCTTTCAAATCAGGAACTGCAACCTGATTTTGAGATTGCTGATGTCCATTCCTGTGTTTCTAATTTTGTGAGTTACTTTTCAGAGCATGGCTCACTCAGGGAGTAAACACAAAGCCAGTGTTACTGACCCTCCTGGATCTATTGTAGAGATCGTCATGGGCTCTGTCCATCTCACAGCTAATTAATGCTCAAGGTAAGGCACTGAGGATTATGAAACTAATGTAAAAATTGTCATCTCTCAACCACTTGGTGACAGAATTAAATATCTGTGACCCTCATGTCATATAATACTTATACAGTCATCTTCACGCGAGCTGAACAGAGTGAGAAATGCTACAATCAAACATTCTTTCCCTGTTCGCAGAGTACTGACTGGTCATACAGTTTCTCTCACTGTTCAGACTTCCAGACTATCCGCAAGTCAATGACCTTATGGAATGATTCCTCCGAGGACCTGAGGAGGATGAGGAAAGTCCCCATCCCCAGGGCACAGCTCTCACCAAATATTTCCCAACAGGTTATGGAGTTGCTCACCAGAGTGGGGGTAGGGGGGAAAGGTTACACAGAGAAGGTGAGTATCAAGTGACAACAGGGAACGTGTAAACTTCCCATGAATCACAGGGAGAAAAGACAATCCCAGCAGAGGGATCTATTGGTTAATGTTGCAGGGCAACATCAGGAAAGGGAGGTTAATTCATGAGTAGATTATCCTTGGAGCATCAATCAATTGAGTCCATGTAGCTTTTGATCATAGCTAGAAAAACTATGCATTCAAACATATTTAAACAGGTACCATATAGCGAGATCCCATCTGCCCCTATTGATTGATTCTCAATTTTACTTCATTGAAGAAATAAAGCGTTCTCACATTTATCCTTCTTTTGGGAACTGTTCACATGGAGAAGACATGTCAGCATTTCCAGTGGGTTCGAACCCGACAGGATAACATCGTGCTCAGAGAAAGTGAGGACTGCAGATTCTGGAGATTTTTCATAGTCGAGAGTATGGTGCTGGGAAAGCACAGCAGGTCAGGTAGTATCTGAGGAGCAGGAGAATTGATGTTTCGGGCATAAGTTCTTCATCAGGAATGATAGTGCTGCTGATTTAATTCAGCCACACCAGCTCCGTGATGGGGAATGCAGCTCCTGCTGTGCTGGGTGGGGAACAGTCAGCTTGGAATAAGGAACAATACTGCGAAAGAGAACAGGAGAAACTGAACAGTGCTATTCCATCTCATTACTGCCAGAAATGACTATCATCCCCTTCCAAAGTTCAGTCTAATTTCCTTTCAGATTAGCGTTTCTATACTCACAATGTGGAAATGCTAACTACCATAAAATGTCTGATGACTGATGTGTTATTCCTCACTCCATTCCTGAATTAATAACACCAGCAATAAGAAAGACTGAGGCAGGAATATCTCAATTTATCCTTGTTAACGGTTATGCTTTGTTGACAAAACAAGTCCCATAAAGGATGACAAAACTTACATAGTTTAAACACAGTGCCTAGGATCACCACAGACAGCAGGATGGAGACACCCAGGAGAACGTAGATCACCAGAGGTGTCCATTTTCCTTGGATAAGTTCTCTTGACCAGCCACGATACTCTGTAATGTGTAACGGAAAGTCATCAATGAGGCAGTTCAGGGAACCATTTTACAAAGAAGACTTTAAACCTTCACTTATGTGATTCTGAAGAAGAGGGGGAGGGGCCACCCGTGAGTGGAAGATATTGAAGCTTGTACCCAAACACATAAAGGACAAAGTAGCCTGTGGATCACATCCCCAAGCATCCACTCCCTCTACCACAGACACACACGGGCAGCACTGTGTACTATCTACCAGATGTACTGCAGGAATTCAGCAAACATCCTCAGGCAGCACCTTCCAAACCATCGCCACTTCCATCTAGAAGGACCAGGGCAGCAGATACATGGGAACGCCACCCCCTGCAAGTTCCCCTCTAAACCACACACCATCCTGACAGAAATATACCATCATCCCTTCACTGACACTGAGTGAAAATCCTGGAACTCCCTCCCTATGGGTATTGTGCATCAACCAACAACACGTGGACTATAGTGATTTCAAGAAGGGAGCTCCCCCACCACCTTCTCAAGGAGCAACTAGGGACAGGGTAATAAATGCTGGACCCAGCCAGCGACCCCCATATCCCAGGAGTGAATATAGAAAACATGTGTTTCTTCAATTTGAGAACATTCAGAAACAGTAGCTTGAAGATCTAAACTAAGCAATAAATGGAAGTGATGTCAGTTATGGACAACAGACACATGGGGCAGACCTTGTAAGGCCCTGAAGGCCTTAGATAATGGAGAGAAATCTGGGACAATGATGGGAAAAGGCCACTGAGACTCCTCTCAATGTTGGGAGGAATTTGTTGTGTTTTTCTCCTGGAGTTCCAGGCATGTGGTTCTCACTAAGGAACAGCAAGGTGCCTCGAAATGGGGATTACTGCTTGTCATCAACCTCATTAGCATTGTCTCTCACATCATTCATATTTAAGTTCCTGCCCTCGCACCTGCTGAATAGAAACTCTGTCCCTCCCTACTATCACCTAATCAAGGAGCGTCGCTCCGAAAGCTAGTGTGCTTCCAATTAAACCTGTTGGACTATAACCTGGTGTTGTGTGATTTTTAACTATGTCCCTCCCTGCCGTCCCCCTTCACGGTTTGATCCTGCAGCACTGGCCTTTGATGAGAGGGGCTCTGCTTGTCACTGGCCGCTCAGGTGGTTCCTTTCTTCCTGCTGGAGGAACAGGAAGAACGTTTTATGTCCTCGTTGTTCAGTCATTGTGTCTGACACCTGCACACACAAGATGGGTGCTGGAGGAAAATAAACACGACTGCTGTGAGGTGAAAAGATAAAATAAGAAAATAAAGGAAAGGAAAATAGAAACTGTGAGCCAGGAATCTTGAGGGACAGGATGTACATGTATTTGGAAAAGCAAGGACTGATTAGGGATAGTCAACATGGCTTTATGCATGGGAAATCATGTCTCACAAACTTGATTGAGTTTTTTGAAGAATTAACAAAGAGCATTGATGAGGGCAGAGTGGTAGATGTGACCTATATGTACTTCAGTAAGGCGCTTGGCAAGGTTCCCCATTGGAGACTGATTAGATTGGATTCCCTACAGTGTGGAAACAGGCCCTTCGGTCCAACAAGTCCACACCGACTCTCCGAAGAGTAACCCACCCAGACCCATTTCCCTCTGACTAATGCACCTAGCACTACGGGCAATTTAGCATGGCCACTCCACCTGACCTGCACATCTTTGGACTGTGGGAGGAAACTGGAGCACCCGGAGGAAACCCACACAGACACGGGGAGAACGTGCAAACTCCACACAGACAGTCACCCAAGGCTGGAATCGAACGTGGGACCCTGGTGCTGTGAGACAGCAGTGCTAACCACTGAGCCACCATGCCACCCCATTTAGCAAGGTTAGATCTCACGGAATAAAGGAAGAACTCGCCATTTGGATACAGAACTGGCTCAAAGTAGAAGACAGAGGGTGGTGGTGGAGGGTTATTTTTCAGACTGGAGGCCTGTGACCAGTGGAGTGCCACAAGGATCCGTGCTGGGCCCTCTACTTTTTGGCATTTACATAAATGATTTGGATGTGAGCATAAGAGGTACAGTTAGTAAGTTTGCAGATGACACCAAAATTGGAGGTGTAGTGGACAGCAAAGAAGATTACCTTGGATTACAACAGGACCTGGACCAGATGGGCCAATGGGCTGAGAAGTGGCAGATGGAGTTTAATTCAGAAAAATGCGAGGTGCTGCATTTTGGGAAAGCAAATCTTAGCAGGACTTATACACTTAATGGTAAGGTCCTAGAGAGTGTTACTGAATAAAGAGACCTTGGAGGGCAGGTTCATAGCTCCTTGAAAGTGGAGTCGCAGTGAAGTTTGTTATGCTTTCTTTTATTGGTCAAGTATTGAGTACAGGAGTTGAGTACAGGTTATGTTGCGGCTGTACAAGACATTGGTTAGGCCACTGTTGGAATATTGCATGCAATTCTGGTCTCCTTCCTATCAAAAAGATGTTGTAAAACTTGAAAGGGTTCAGAAAAGATTTACAAGGATGTTGCCAGGGTTTGAGCTATAGGGAGAGGCTGAACAGGCTGGGACTGTTTTCCCTGGAGCGTCGGAGGCTGAGGGGTGACCTTATAGAGGTTTACAAAATTATGAGGGGCATGGATAGGATAAATAGCCAAAGTCTTTTCCCTGGGATTGGGAGTCCAGAACTAGAGGGAATAGGTTTAGGGTGAGAGGGGAAAGATATAAAAGAGACCTAAGGGGCAACCTTTTCATGCAGATGATGGTATGTGTATGGATTAAGCTGCCATAGGAAGTGATGGAGGCTGGTACAATTGCAAAATTTAAAAGGCATCTGAATGGGTATATGAATAGGAAGAGTTTGGAGGGTTATGGGCCTGGTGTTGGCAGGTGGGACTAGATTGTTTTGGGATATCTGGTCAGCATGGATGGGTTGGGCTGAAGGATCTGTTTCCATACTGTACATCTCGATGACTCTATGATTCTAATTCCCAAAATGGAATCCGAGTGTGAAATCCGACATCTCTGACCTACTGCTTGTTCCTCCAAAACCCTTGGCTTCCTGGCACCAGTATCTGTGGATACCCTCCAAGAGCAGTGACAGCACACACCCCCAGTGTGCCCGCATCTGTGTGACCGTGTATGTGTGCCCACGTCTGTGTGCCTGCGTCTCTGCTCCCATGTCTGTATGACTGTGTCTGTATGCCAGTGTCTGTGTGCCTATGTCTGTGTGCCAGTGTGTGGGCGTGTCTGTCTTCCCATGTCTGTATGCCCATGTCTGTGTGCCAGTCTGTGTGGCTGTGTCTGTGTTCCCATTCCTGTGTTCCTGTCTGTGTGCCAGTGTCTCTGTCCCAGTGTCTGTGTGCCCATGTCTGTGTGCCAGTGTCTGTGTCTCCATGTCTGTGTGCCAGTGTCTGTGTTCCCATGTCTGTGTGTCAGTGTCTGCATGCCCATGTCTGTGTGCCAGTGTTTGCGTGCCGGTGTCTGTGTGCCAGTGTCTGTGTCTCCATGTCTGTGTACCAGTGTCTGTGTCTCCATGTCTGTGTGTCAGTGTCTGCATGCCCATGTCTGTGTGCCAGTGTTAGCATGCCGGTGTCAGTGTGCCAGTGTCTGTGTTACCATGTCTGTGTGCCAGTGTCTGTATTACCATGTCTGTGTGTCAGTGTCTGTGTGTCCATGTCAGTGTGCCAGTGTCTGTGTGCCCATGTCTATGTGCTGGTGTCTGTGTGCCCATGTCTGTGTGCCGGTATCTGTGTGCCCATGTCTGTGTTCCCGTGTCTGTGTTCCCGTGTCTGTGTGCCGGTATCTGTGTGCCCGGGTCTGTGTTCCCTGTCTGTGTGCCCATGTCTGTGTTCCTGTGTCTGTGTTCCTGTGTCGGTGTGCCCGTGTCTGTGTTCCCGTGTCTGTGTTCCTGTGTCTGTGTTCCTGTGTCTGTGTGCCCATGTCTGTGTTCCCGTGTCTGTGTTCCCGTGTCTGTGTTCCTGTATCTGTGTTCCCGTATCTGTGTGCTGGTATTTGTGTTCCCCTGTCTGTGTTCCCGTGTCTGTGTTCCTGTGTCTGTGTTCCCATGTCTGTGTTCCCGTGTCTGTGTTCCTGTGTCTGTATGCCCGTGTCTGTGTTCCTGTGTCTGTGTGCCCATGTCTGTGTTCCTGTGTCTGTGTTCCCGTGTCTGTGTTCCCATGTCTGTGTTCCTGTGTCTGTGTGCCCGTGTCTGTGTTCCCGGGCCTGGGTTCCCGTGTCTGTGTTCCTGTGTCTGTGTGCCCATGTCTGTGTTCCCGTGTCTGTGTTCCCGTGTCTGTGTTCCTGTATCTGTGGTCCCGTGTCTGTGTTCCCGCGTCTGTGTTCCTGTGTCTGTGTTCCCGTGTCTATGTGCTGGTATCTGTGTTCCCATGTCTGTGTTCCCGTGTCTGTGTTCCTGTGTCTGTGTGCCCATGTCTGTGTTCCTGTGTCTGTCTTCCCGTGTCTGTGTTCCCATGTCTGTGTTCCTGTGTCTGTGTTCCTGTGTCTGTGTTCCCGTGTCTGTGTTCCTGTGCCTGTGTTCCTGTGTCTGTGTGCCCGTGTCTGTGTTCCTGTGTCTGTGTTCCTGTGTCTGTGTTCCCATGTCTGTGTTCCTGTGTCTGTGTTCCCGTGTCTGTGTGCCCATGTCTGTGTTCCCGTGTCTGTGTTCCCGTGTCTGTGTCCCTGTATCTGTGTTCCCGTGTCTGTGTTCCCGTGTCTGTGTTTCCCTGTCTGCGTTCCTGTATCTGTGTTCCCGTGTCTGTGTTCCCGCGTCTGTGTTCGCTTGTCTGTGTTCCTGTGTCTGTGTTCCTGTGTCTGTGTGCCCGTGTCTGTGTTCCTGTGTCTGTGTTCCTGTGTCTGTGTTCCCATGTCTGTGTGCCCGTGTCTGTGTGCCCATGTCTGTGTTCTTGCGTCTGTGTGCCCATGTCTGTGTTCCTGTGTCTGTGTTCCTGTGTCTGTGTGCCCGTGTCTGTGTTCCCGTGCCTGTGTTCCCGTGTCTGTGTTCCTGTGTCTGTGTTCCTGTGTCTGTGTGCCCATGTCTGTGTTCCCGTGTCTGTGTTCCCGTGTCTGTGTTCCTGTATCTGTGTTCCCGTGTCTGTGTTCCCGCGTCTGTGTTCCTGTGTCTGTGTTCCCGTGCCTGTGTGCTGGTATCTGTGTTCCCATGTCTGTGTTCCCGTGTCTGTGTTCCTGTGTCTGTGTGCCCATGTCTGTGTTCCTGTGTCTGTCTTCCCGTGTCTGTGTTCCCATGTCTGTGTTCCTGTGTCTGTGTTCCTGTGTCTGTGTTCCCGTGTCTGTGTTCCTGTGCCTGTGTTCCTGTGTCTGTGTGACCGTGTATGTGTGCCCACGTCTGTGTGCCTGCGTCTCTGCTCCCATGTCTGTATGACTGTGTCTGTATGCCAGTGTCTGTGTGCCTATGTCTGTGTGCCCATGTCTGTGTTCCTGTGTCTGTGTTCCTGTGTCTGTGTTCCCGTGTCTGTGTTCCCGTGTCTGTGTTCCTGTGGTCTGTGTTCCTGCGTCTGTGTGCCCATGTCTGTGTTCCCGTGTCTGTGTTCCCGTGTCTGCGTTCCTGTATCCGTGTTCCCGTGTCTGTGTTCCCGCGTCTGTGTTCCTGTGCCTGTGTTCCCATGTCTGTGTGCTGGTATCTGTGTTCCTGTGTCTGTGTTCCCGTGTCTGTGTGCCGGTATCTGTGTTCCCGTGTCTGTGTGCCCGTGTGTGTGTTCCCATGTCTCTGCTCCCATGCCTGTGTTCCCTTGTCTGTGTTCCCATGTCTGTGTTCCTCTGTCTGTGTGCCCGTGCCTGTGTTCCCGTGTCTGTGTTCCTGTGTCTGTGTGCCCATGTCTCTGCTCCCATGTCTGTGCGCCCATGTCTGTGTGCTGTTGTCTGTGTTCTCGTGTCTGTGTTCCTGTGTCTGTGTGCCCATGTCTGTGTTCCCGTGTCTGTGTTCCCGTGTCTGCGTTCCTGTATCTGTGTTCCCGTGTCTGTGTTCCCGCGTCTGTGTTCCTGTGTCTGTGTTCCCATGTCTGTGTGCTGGTATCTGTGTTCCCATGTCTGTGTTCCCGTGTCTGTGTTCCTGTGTCTGTGTGCCCATGCCAGTGTTCCCGTGTCTATGTTCCCGTGTCTGTGTGCCCGTGTCTGTGTTCCTGCGTCTGTGTTCCTGTGTCTCTGTTCCTGTGTCTGTGTGCCCGTGTCTGTGTTCCTGTGTCTGTGTGCCCATTTCTGTGTTCCCGTGTCTGTGTTCGCGTGTCTGTGCGCCGGTATCTGTGTTCCCGTGTCTGTGTTCCAGTGTCTGTGTGCCGGTATCTGTGCTCCCCTGTCTGTGTGCCCGTATCTGTGTTCCCATGTCTGTGTTCCCGTGTCTGTGTGCCGTTATCTGTGCTCCCGTGTCTCTGCTCCCATGTCTCTGCTCCCGTGTCTGTGTTCCCGTGCCTGTGTTCCCGTGTCTGCGTGCCCGTGTCTGAGTGCCGGTATCTGTGTTCCCGTGTCTGTGTTCCCATGTCTGTGTGCCGTTATCTGTGCTCCCGTGTCTCTGCTCCCATGTCTCTGCTCCCATATCTCTGCGCCCGTGTCTGTGTGCTGTTGTCTGTGTTCCCGTGTCTGTGTTCCTGTGTCTGTGTTCCCGTGTCTGTGTTCCCGTGTCTGTGTTCCTGTGTCTCTGTTCCTGTGTCTGTGTGCCCGTGTCTGTGTTCCTGTGTCTGTGTGCCCATTTCTGTGTTCCCGTGTCTGTGTTCCCGTGTCTGTGCGCCGGTATCTGTGTTCCCGTGTCTGTGTTCCAGTGTCTGTGTGCCGGTATCTGTGCTCCCCTGTCTGTGTGTCCGTGTCTGTGTTCCCATGTCTCTGCTCACATGTCTGTGCACCCGTGTCTGTGTGCTGTTGTCTGTGTTCCCGTGTCTGTGTGCTGGTATCTGTGTTCCCATGTCTGTGTTCCCGTGTCTGTGTTCCTGTGTCTGTGTGCCCATGTCTGTGTCCCCATGTCTCTGTTCCTGTGTCTGTGTGCCCGTGTCTGTGTTCCTGTGTCTGTGTGCCCATGTCTGTGTTCCCGTGTCTGTGTTCCCGTGTCTGTGTGCCGGTATCTGTGTTCCCGTGTATGTGTGCCCGTGTGTGTGTTCCCATGTCTCTGCTCCCATGCCTGTGTTCCCTTGTCCGTGTTCCCATGTCTGTGTTCCTCTGTCTATGTGCCCGTGCCTGTGTTCCCGTGTCTGTGTTCCTGTATCTGTGTGCCCATGTCTCTGCTCCCATGTCTGTGCGCCCATGTCTGTGTGCTGTTGTCTGTGTTCTCGTGTCTGTGTTCCTGTGTCTGTGTGCCCATGTCTGTGTTCCCGTGTCTGTGTTTCCCTGTCTGCGTTCCTGTATCTGTGTTCCCGTGTCTGTGTTCCCGCGTCTGTGTTCCTGTGTCTGTGTTCCCATGTCTGTGTGCTGGTATCTGTGTTCCCATGTCTGTGTTCCCGTGTCTGTGTTCCTGTGTCTGTGTTCCCATGTCTGTGTGCCCGTGTCTGTGTGCCCATGTCTGTGTTCTTGCGTCTGTGTGCCCATGTCTGTGTTCCTGTGTCTGTGTTCCTGTGTCTGTGTGCCCGTGTCTGTGTTCCCGTGCCTGTGTTCCCGTGTCTGTGTTCCTGTGTCTGTGTTCCTGTGTCTGTGTGCCCATGTCTGTGTTCCCGTGTCTGTGTTCCCGTGTCTGTGTTCCTGTATCTGTGTTCCCGTGTCTGTGTTCCCGCGTCTGTGTTCCTGTGTCTGTGTTCCCGTGCCTGTGTGCTGGTATCTGTGTTCCCATGTCTGTGTTCCCGTGTCTGTGTTCCTGTGTCTGTGTGCCCATGTCTGTGTTCCTGTGTCTGTCTTCCCGTGTCTGTGTTCCCATGTCTGTGTTCCTGTGTCTGTGTTCCTGTGTCTGTGTTCCCGTGTCTGTGTTCCTGTGCCTGTGTTCCTGTGTCTGTGTGACCGTGTATGTGTGCCCACGTCTGTGTGCCTGCGTCTCTGCTCCCATGTCTGTATGACTGTGTCTGTATGCCAGTGTCTGTGTGCCTATGTCTGTGTGCCCATGTCTGTGTTCCTGTGTCTGTGTTCCTGTGTCTGTGTTCCCGTGTCTGTGTTCCCGTGTCTGTGTTCCTGTGTCTGTATGCCCGTGTCTGTGTTCCTGTGTCTGTGTGCCCATGTCTGTGTTCCTGTGTCTGTGTTCCCGTGTCTGTGTTCCCATGTCTGTGTTCCTGTGTCTGTGTGCCCGTGTCTGTGTTCCCGCGCCTGGGTTCCCGTGTCTGTGTTCCTGTGTCTGTGTGCCCATGTCTGTGTTCCCGTGTCTGTGTTCCCGTGTCTGTGTTCCTGTATCTGTGGTCCCGTGTCTGTGTTCCCGCGTCTGTGTTCCTGTGTCTGTGTTCCCGTGACTATGTGCTGGTATCTGTGTTCCCATGTCTGTGTTCCCGTGTCTGTGTTCCTGTGTCTGTGTGCCCATGTCTGTGTTCCTGTGTCTGTCTTCCCGTGTCTGTGTTCCCATGTCTGTGTTCCTGTGTCTGTGTTCCTGTGTCTGTGTTCCCGTGTCTGTGTTCCTGTGCCTGTGTTCCTGTGTCTGTGTGCCCGTGCCTGTGTTCCTGTGTCTGTGTTCCTGTGTCTGTGTTCCCATGTCTGTGTTCCTGTGTCTGTGTTCCCGTGTCTGTGTGCCCATGTCTGTGTTCCCGTGTCTGTGTTCCCGTGTCTGTGTTCCTGTATCTGTGTTCCCGTGTCTGTGTTCCCGTGTCTGTGTTTCCCTGTCTGCGTTCCTGTATCTGTGTTCCCGTGTCTGTGTTCCCGCGTCTGTGTTCGCTTGTCTGTGTTCCTGTGTCTGTGTTCCTGTGTCTGTGTGCCCGTGTCTGTGTTCCTGTGTCTGTGTTCCTGTGTCTGTGTTCCCATGTCTGTGTGCCCGTGTCTGTGTGCCCATGTCTGTGTTCTTGCGTCTGTGTGCCCATGTCTGTGTTCCTGTGTCTGTGTTCCTGTGTCTGTGTGCCCGTGTCTGTGTTCCCGTGCCTGTGTTCCCGTGTCTGTGTTCCTGTGTCTGTGTTCCTGTGTCTGTGTGCCCATGTCTGTGTTCCCGTGTCTGTGTTCCCGTGTCTGTGTTCCTGTATCTGTGTTCCCGTGTCTGTGTTCCCGCGTCTGTGTTCCTGTGTCTGTGTTCCCGTGCCTGTGTGCTGGTATCTGTGTTCCCACGTCTGTGTTCCCGTGTCTGTGTTCCTGTGTCTGTGTGCCCATGTCTGTGTTCCTGTGTCTATCTTCCCGTGTCTGTGTTCCCATGTCTGTGTTCCTGTGTCTGTGTTCCTGTGTCTGTGTTCCCGTGTCTGTGTTCCTGTGCCTGTGTTCCTGTGTCTGTGTGACCGTGTATGTGTGCCCACGTCTGTGTGCCTGCGTCTCTGCTCCCATGTCTGTATGACTGTGTCTGTATGCCAGTGTCTGTGTGCCTATGTCTGTGTGCCCATGTCTGTGTTCCTGTGTCTGTGTTCCTGTGTCTGTGTTCCCGTGTCTGTGTTCCCGTGTCTGTGTTCCTGTGGTCTGTGTACCTGCGTCTGTGTGCCCATGTCTGTGTTCCCGTGTCTGTGTTCCCGTGTCTGCGTTCCTGTATCCGTGTTCCCGTGTCTGTGTTCCCGCGTCTGTGTTCCTGTGTCTGTGTTCCCATGTCTGTGTGCTGGTATCTGTGTTCCTGTGTCTGTGTTCCCGTGTCTGTGTGCCGGTATCTGTGTTCCCGTGTCTGTGTGCCCGTGTGTGTGTTCCCATGTCTCTGCTCCCATGCCTGTGTTCCCTTGTCTGTGTTCCCATGTCTGTGTTCCTCTGTCTGTGTGCCCGTGCCTGTGTTCCCGTGTCTGTGTTCCTGTGTCTGTGTGCCCATGTCTCTGCTCCCATGTCTGTGCGCCCATGTCTGTGTGCTGTTGTCTGTGTTCTCGTGTCTGTGTTCCTGTGTCTGTGTGCCCATGTCTGTGTTCCCGTGTCTGTGTTCCCGTGTCTGCGTTCCTGTATCTGTGTTCCCGTGTCTGTGTTCCCGCGTCTGTGTTCCTGTGTCTGTGTTCCCATGTCTGTGTGCTGGTATCTGTGTTCCCATGTCTGTGTTCCCGTGTCTGTGTTCCTGTGTCTGTGTGCCCATGCCAGTGTTCCCGTGTCTATGTTCCCGTGTCTGTGTGCCCGTGTCTGTGTTCCTGCGTCTGTGTTCCTGTGTCTCTGTTCCTGTGTCTGTGTGCCCGTGTCTGTGTTCCTGTGTCTGTGTGCCCATTTCTGTGTTCCCGTGTCTGTGTTCCCGTGTCTGTGCGCCGGTATCTGTGTTCCCGTGTCTGTGTTCCAGTGTCTGTGTGCCGGTATCTGTGCTCCCCTGTCTGTGTGCCCGTATCTGTGTTCCCATGTCTGTGTTCCCGTGTCTGTGTGCCGTTATCTGTGCTCCCGTGTCTCTGCTCCCATGTCTCTGCTCCCGTGTCTGTGTTCCCGTGCCTGTGTTCCCGTGTCTGCGTGCCCGTGTCTGAGTGCCGGTATCTGTGTTCCCGTGTCTGTGTTCCCATGTCTGTGTGCCGTTATCTGTGCTCCCGTGTCTCTGCTCCCATGTCTCTGCTCCCATATCTCTGCGCCCGTGTCTGTGTGCTGTTGTCTGTGTTCCCGTGTCTGTGTTCCTGTGTCTGTGTTCCCGTGTCTGTGTTCCCGTGTCTGTGTTCCTGTGTCTCTGTTCCTGTGTCTGTGTGCCCGTGTCTGTGTTCCTGTGTCTGTGTGCCCATTTCTGTGTTCCCGTGTCTGTGTTCCCGTGTCTGTGCGCCGGTATCTGTGTTCCCGTGTCTGTGTTCCAGTGTCTGTGTGCCGGTATCTGTGCTCCCCTGTCTGTGTGTCCATGTCTGTGTTCCCATGTCTCTGCTCACATGTCTGTGCACCCGTGTCTGTGTGCTGTTGTCTGTGTTCCCGTGTCTGTGTGCTGGTATCTGTGTTCCCATGTCTGTGTTCCCGTGTCTGTGTTCCTGTGTCTGTGTGCCCATGTCTGTGTCCCCATGTCTCTGTTCCTGTGTCTGTGTGCCCGTGTCTGTGTTCCTGTGTCTGTGTGCCCATGTCTGTGTTCCCGTGTCTGTGTTCCCGTGTCTGTGTGCCGGTATCTGTGTTCCCGTGTATGTGTGCCCGTGTGTGTGTTCCCATGTCTCTGCTCCCATGCCTGTGTTCCCTTGTCCGTGTTCCCATGTCTGTGTTCCTCTGTCTATGTGCCCGTGCCTGTGTTCCCGTGTCTGTGTTCCTGTATCTGTGTGCCCATGTCTCTGCTCCCATGTCTGTGCGCCCATGTCTGTGTGCTGTTGTCTGTGTTCTCGTGTCTGTGTTCCTGTGTCTGTGTGCCCATGTCTGTGTTCCCGTGTCTGTGTTTCCCTGTCTGCGTTCCTGTATCTGTGTTCCCGTGTCTGTGTTCCCGCGTCTGTGTTCCTGTGTCTGTGTTCCCATGTCTGTGTGCTGGTATCTGTGTTCCCATGTCTGTGTTCCCGTGTCTGTGTTCCTGTGTCTGTGTTCCCATGTCTGTGTGCCCGTGTCTGTGTGCCCATGTCTGTGTTCTTGCGTCTGTGTGCCCATGTCTGTGTTCCTGTGTCTGTGTTCCTGTGTCTGTGTGCCCGTGTCTGTGTTCCCGTGCCTGTGTTCCCGTGTCTGTGTTCCTGTGTCTGTGTTCCTGTGTCTGTGTGCCCATGTCTGTGTTCCCGTGTCTGTGTTCCCGTGTCTGTGTTCCTGTATCTGTGTTCCCGTGTCTGTGTTCCCGCGTCTGTGTTCCTGTGTCTGTGTTCCCGTGCCTGTGTGCTGGTATCTGTGTTCCCATGTCTGTGTTCCCGTGTCTGTGTTCCTGTGTCTGTGTGCCCATGTCTGTGTTCCTGTGTCTGTCTTCCCGTGTCTGTGTTCCCATGTCTGTGTTCCTGTGTCTGTGTTCCTGTGTCTGTGTTCCCGTGTCTGTGTTCCTGTGCCTGTGTTCCTGTGTCTGTGTGACCGTGTATGTGTGCCCACGTCTGTGTGCCTGCGTCTCTGCTCCCATGTCTGTATGACTGTGTCTGTATGCCAGTGTCTGTGTGCCTATGTCTGTGTGCCCATGTCTGTGTTCCTGTGTCTGTGTTCCTGTGTCTGTGTTCCCGTGTCTGTGTTCCCGTGTCTGTGTTCCTGTGGTCTGTGTACCTGCGTCTGTGTGCCCATGTCTGTGTTCCCGTGTCTGTGTTCCCGTGTCTGCGTTCCTGTATCCGTGTTCCCGTGTCTGTGTTCCCGCGTCTGTGTTCCTGTGTCTGTGTTCCCATGTCTGTGTGCTGGTATCTGTGTTCCTGTGTCTGTGTTCCCGTGTCTGTGTGCCGGTATCTGTGTTCCCGTGTCTGTGTGCCCGTGTGTGTGTTCCCATGTCTCTGCTCCCATGCCTGTGTTCCCTTGTCTGTGTTCCCATGTCTGTGTTCCTCTGTCTGTGTGCCCGTGCCTGTGTTCCCGTGTCTGTGTTCCTGTGTCTGTGTGCCCATGTCTCTGCTCCCATGTCTGTGCGCCCATGTCTGTGTGCTGTTGTCTGTGTTCTCGTGTCTGTGTTCCTGTGTCTGTGTGCCCATGTCTGTGTTCCCGTGTCTGTGTTCCCGTGTCTGCGTTCCTGTATCTGTGTTCCCGTGTCTGTGTTCCCGCGTCTGTGTTCCTGTGTCTGTGTTCCCATGTCTGTGTGCTGGTATCTGTGTTCCCATGTCTGTGTTCCCGTGTCTGTGTTCCTGTGTCTGTGTGCCCATGCCAGTGTTCCCGTGTCTATGTTCCCGTGTCTGTGTGCCCGTGTCTCTGTTCCTGCGTCTGTGTTCCTGTGTCTCTGTTCCTGTGTCTGTGTGCCCGTGTCTGTGTTCCTGTGTCTGTGTGCCCATTTCTGTGTTCCCGTGTCTGTGTTCCCGTGTCTGTGCGCCGGTATCTGTGTTCCCGTGTCTGTGTTCCAGTGTCTGTGTGCCGGTATCTGTGCTCCCCTGTCTGTGTGCCCGTATCTGTGTTCCCATGTCTGTGTTCCCGTGTCTGTGTGCCGTTATCTGTGCTCCCGTGTCTCTGCTCCCATGTCTCTGCTCCCATGTCTGTGTTCCCGTGCCTGTGTTCCCGTGTCTGCGTGCCCGTGTCTGAGTGCCGGTATCTGTGTTCCCGTGTCTGTGTTCCCATGTCTGTGTGCCGTTATCTGTGCTCCCGTGTCTCTGCTCCCATGTCTCTGCTCCCATATCTCTGCGCCCGTGTCTGTGTGCTGTTGTTTGTGTTCCCGTGTCTGTGTTCCTGTGTCTGTGTTCCCGTGTCTGTGTTCCCGTGTCTGTGTTCCTGTGTCTCTGTTCCTGTGTCTGTGTGCCCGTGTCTGTGTTCCTGTGTCTGTGTGCCCATTTCTGTGTTCCCGTGTCTGTGTTCCCGTGTCTGTGCGCCGGTATCTGTGTTCCCGTGTCTGTGTTCCAGTGTCTGTGTGCCGGTATCTGTGCTCCCCTGTCTGTGTGTCCGTGTCTGTGTTCCCATGTCTCTGCTCACATGTCTGTGCACCCGTGTCTGTGTGCTGTTG
This sequence comes from Chiloscyllium plagiosum, assembly GCF_037043375.1. NCBI lineage: Eukaryota > Metazoa > Chordata > Chondrichthyes > Orectolobiformes > Hemiscylliidae > Chiloscyllium > Chiloscyllium plagiosum. Next base: position 33,303,701 of record NW_028270183.1, read on the forward strand.
TCTGTGTTCCCGTGTCTGTGTGCTGGTATCTGTGTTCCCATGTCTGTGTTCCCGTGTCTGTGTTCCTGTGTCTATGTGCCCATGTCTGTGTTCCCATGTCTCTGTTCCTGTGTCTGTGTGCCCGTGTCTGTGTTCCTGTGTCTGTGTGCCCATGTCTGTGTTCCCGTGTCTGTGTTCCCGTGTCTGTGTGCCGGTATCTGTGTTCCCGTGTCTGTGTGCCCGTGTGTGTGTTCCCATGTCTCTGCTCCCATGCCTGTGTTCCCTTGTCCGTGTTCCCATGTCTGTGTTCCTCTGTCTATGTGCCCGTGCCTGTGTTCCCGTGTCTGTGTTCCTGTGTCTGTGTGCCCATGTCTCTGCTCCCATGTCTGTGCGCCCATGTCTGTGTGCTGTTGTCTGTGTTCTCGTGTCTGTGTTCCTGTGTCTGTGTGCCCATGTCTGTGTTCCCGTGTCTGTGTTTCCCTGTCTGCGTTCCTGTATCTGTGTTCCCGTGTCTGTGTTCCCGCGTCTGTGTGCCGGTATCTGTGCTCCCGTGTCTGTGTGCCCGTGTCTGTGTGCCCATGTCTCTGCTCCCATGTCTGTGCGCCCGTGTCTGTGTGCTGTTGTCTGTGATCCCGTGTCTGTGTGCTGGTATCTGTGTTCCCATGTCTGTGTTCTCGTGTCTGTGTTCCTGTGTCAGTGTGCCCATGTCTGTGTTCCCGTGTCTGTGTTCCTGTGTCTGTGTGCCCGTGTCTGTGTTCCTGCGTCTGTGTGCCCGTGTCTGTGTTCCCGTGTCTGTGTTCCTGTGTCTGTGTGCCGGTATCTGTGTTCCCATTTCTGTGTTCCCGTGTCTGTGTTCCCGTGTCTGTGCGCCGGTATCTGTGTTCCCGTGTCTGTGTTCCAGTGTCTGTGTGCCGGTATCTGTGCTCCCCTGTCTGTGTTCCCGTGTCTGTGTTCCTGTGTCTCTGTTCCTGTGTCTGTGTGCCCGTGTCTGTGTTCCCGCGCCTGTGTTCCTGTGTCTGGGTTCCCGTGTCTGTGTGCTGGTATCTGTGTTCCCATGTCTGTGTTCGCGTGTCTGTGATCCTGTGTCTCTGTTCCTGTGTCTGTGTGCCCGTGTCTGTGTTCCCGTGTCTGTGTTCCTGTATCTGTGTGCCGGTATCTGTGCTCCCCTGTCTGTGTTCCCGTGTCTGTGTTCCTGTGTCTCTGTTCCTGTGTCTGTGTGCCCGTGTCTGTGTTCCTGTGTCTGTGTTCCTGTGTCTGTGTTCCCATGTCTGTGTGCCCGTGTCTGTGTGCCCATGTCTGTGTTCTTGAGTCTGTGTGCCCATGTCTGTGTTCCTGTGTCTGTGTTCCTGTGTCTGTGTGCCCGTGTCTGTGTTCCCGTGCCTGTGTTCCCGTGTCTGTGTTCCTGTGTCTGTGTTCCTGTGTCTGTGTGCCCATGTCTGTGTTCCCGTGTCTGTGTTCCCGTGTCTGAGTTCCTGTATCTGTGTTCCCATGTCTGTGTTCCAGCGTCTGTGTTCCTGTGTCTGTGTTCCCGTGCCTGTGTGCTGGTATCTGTGTTCCCATGTCTGTGTTCCCGTGTCTGTGTTCCTGTGTCTGTGTGCCCATGTCTGTGTTCCTGTGTCTGTCTTCCCCTGTCTGTGTTCCCATGTCTGTGTTCCTGTGTCTGTGTTCCTGTGTCTGTGTTCCCGTGTCTGTGTGCTGGTATCTGTGTTCCCATGTCTGTGTTCTCGTGTCTGTGTTCCTGTGTCAGTGTGCCCATGAATGTGTTCCCGTGTCTGTGTTCCTGTGTCTGTGTGCCCGTGTCTGTGTTCCTGGTCTGTGTGCCCATGTCTGTGTTCCCGTGTCTGTGTTCCAGTGTCTGTGTGCCGGTATCTGTGCTCCCCTGTCTGTGTGTCCGTGTCTGTGTTCCCATGTCTCTGCTCACATGTCTGTGCACCCGTGTCTGTGTGCTGTTGTCTGTGTTCCCGTGTCTGTGTGCTGGTATCTGTGTTCCCATGTCTGTGTTCCCGTGTCTGTGTTCCTGTGTCTGTGTGCCCATGTCTGTGTTCCCATGTCTCTGTTCCTGTGTCTGTGTGCCCGTGTCTGTGTTCCTGTGTCTGTGTGCCCATGTCTGTGTTCCCGTGTCTGTGTTCCCGTGTCTGTGTGCCGGTATCTGTGTTCCCGTGTCTGTGTGCCCGTGTGTGTGTTCCCATGTCTCTGCTCCCATGCCTGTGTTCCCTTGTCCGTGTTCCCATGTCTGTGTTCCTCTGTCTATGTGCCCGTGCCTGTGTTCCCGTGTCTGTGTTCCTGTGTCTGTGTGCCCATGTCTCTGCTCCCATGTCTGTGCGCCCATGTCTGTGTGCTGTTGTCTGTGTTCTCGTGTCTGTGTTCCTGTGTCTGTGTGCCCATGTCTGTGTTCCCGTGTCTGTGTTTCCCTGTCTGCGTTCCTGTATCTGTGTTCCCGTGTCTGTGTTCCCGCGTCTGTGTTCCTGTGTCTGTGTTCCCATGTCTGTGTGCTGGTATCTGTGTTCCCATGTCTGTGTTCCCGTGTCTGTGTTCCTGTGTCTGTGTGCCCATGCCTGTGTTCCCGTGTCTATGTTCCCGTGTCTGTGTGCCGGTATCTGTGCTCCTGTGTCTGTGTGCCCGTGTCTGTGTGCCCATGTCTCTGCTCCCATGTCTGTGCGCCCGTGTCTGTGTGCTGTTGTCTGTGATCCCGTGTCTGTGTGCTGGTATCTGTGTTCCCATGTCTGTGTTCTCGTGTCTGTGTTCCTGTGTCAGTGTGCCCATGTCTGTGTTCCCGTGTCTGTGTTCCTGTGTCTGTGTGCCCGTGTCTGTGTTCCTGCGTCTGTGTGCCCATGTCTGTGTTCCCGTGTCTGTGTTCCTGTGTCTGTGTGCCGGTATCTGTGTTCCCATTTCTGTGTTCCCGTGTCTGTGTTCCCGTGTCTGTCTGCCCATGTCTGTGTTCCCGTGTCTGTGTTCCAGTGTCTGTGTGCCGGTATCTGTGCTCCCCTGTCTGTGTTCCCGTGTCTGTGTTCCTGTGTCTCTGTTCCTGTGTCTGTGTGCCCGTGTCTGTGTTCCCGCGCCTGTGTTCCTGTGTCTGGGTTCCCGTGTCTGTGTGCTGGTATCTGTGTTCCCATGTCTGTGTTCGCGTGTCTGTGTTCCTGTGTCTCTGTTCCTGTGTCTGTGTGCCCGTGTCTGTGTTCCCGTGTCTGTGTTCCTGTATCTGTGTGCCGGTATCTGTGCTCCCCTGTCTGTGTTCCCGTGTCTGTGTTCCTGTGTCTCTGTTCCTGTGTCTGTGTGCCCGTGTCTGTGTTCCTGTGTCTGTTTTCCTGTGTCTGTGTTCCCATGTCTGTGTGCCCGTGTCTGTGTGCCCATGTCTGTGTTCTTGCGTCTGTGTGCCCATGTCTGTGTTCCTGTGTCTGTGTTCCTGTGTCTGTGTGCCCGTGTCTGTGTTCCCGTGCCTGTGTTCCCGTGTCTGTATTCCTGTGTCTGTGTTCCTGTGTCTGTGTGCCCATGTCTGTGTTCCCGTGTCTGTGTTCCCGTGTCTGAGTTCCTGTATCTGTGTTCCCGTGTCTGTGTTCCAGCGTCTGTGTTCCTGTGTCTGTGTTCCCGTGCCTGTGTGCTGGTATCTGTGTTCCCATGTCTGTGTTCCCGTGTCTGTGTTCCTGTGTCTGTGTGCCCATGTCTGTGTTCCTGTGTCTGTCTTCCCGTGTCTGTGTTCCCATGTCTGTGTTCCTGTGTCTGTGTTCCTGTGTCTGTGTTCCCGTGTCTGTGTGCTGGTATCTGTGTTCCCATGTCTGTGTTCTCGTGTCTGTGTTCCTGTGTCAGTGTGCCCATGAATGTGTTCCCGTGTCTGTGTTCCTGTGTCTGTGTGCCCGTGTCTGTGTTCCTGGTCTGTGTGCCCATGTCTGTGTTCCCGTGTCTGTGTTCCTGTGTCTGTGTGCCGGTATCTGTGTTCCCATTTCCGTGTTCCCGTGTCTGTGTTCCCGTGTCTGTGCGCCGGTATCTGTGTTCCCGTGTCTGTGTTCCCGTGTCTGTGTTCCTGTGTCTGTGTGCCCATGTCTGTGTTCCCATGTCTCTGCTCCTGTGTCTGTGTGCCCGTGTCTGTGTTCCTGTGTCTGTGTGCCCATGTCTGTGTTCCCGTGTCTGTGTTCCCGTGTCTGTGTGCCGGTATCTGTGTTCCCGTGTCTGTGTGCCCGTGTGTGTGTTCCCATGTCTATGCTCCCATGCCTGTGTTCCCTTGTCTGTGTTCCCATATCTGTGTTCCTCTGTCTGTGTGCCCGTGCCTGTGTTCCCGTGTCTGTGTTCCTGTGTCTGTGTGCCCATGTCTCTGCTCCCATGTCTGTGCGCCCATGTCTGTGTGCTGTTGTCTGTGTTCTTGTGTCTGTGTTCCTGTGTCTGTGTTCCCGTTTCTGTGTTCCCGTGTCTGTGTTCCTGTGTCTGTGTGCCCGTGTCTGTGTTCCCGTGTCTGTGTTCCCGTGTCTGTGTGCCGGCATCTGTGTTCCCGTGTCTGTGTGCCGGCATCTGTGTTCCCGTGTCTGTGTACCCATGTCTGTGTTCCCGTGTCTGTTTACCTGTGTCTGTGTGCCGGCATCTGTGTTCCTGTGTCTGTGTGTCCATGTCTGTGTTCCCGTGTCTGTGTTCCTGTGTCTGTGTGCCGGTATCTGTGTTCCCGTGTCTGTGTGCCCGTGTCTGCGTTCCCGTGGCTCTGCTCCCGTGCCTGTGTTCCCATGTCTGTGTTCCCATGACTGTGTTCCTGTGTCTGTGTGCCCGTGTCTGTGTTCCTGTGTCTATGTTCCCGTGTCTGTGTTCCTGTGTCTGTGTTCCTGTGTCGGTGTGCCCATGCCTGTGTTCCCTTGTCTGTGTTCCCATGTCTGTATGCCGGTATCTGTGTTCCCGTGTCTGTGTGCCGGTATCTGTGCTCCCATGTCTGTGTTCCCGTGTCTGTGTTCCCATGTCTCTGCTCCCATGTCTGTGCGCCCGTGTCTGTGTGCTGTTGTCTGTGTTCCCGTGTCTGTGTTCCTGTGTCTGTGTGCCCGTGTCTGTGTTCCTGTGTCTGTGTTCCTGTGTCTGTGTGCCGGTATCTGTGTTTCCGTGTCTGTGTGCCCATGTCTGTGTTCCCATGTCTGCTTACCTTTGTCTGTGTGCTGGTATCTGTGTTCCCGTGTCTGTGTGCCCATGTCTGCATTCCCGTGTCTGTGTTCCTGTGTCTGTGTGCTGTTGTCTGTGTTCCTGTGTCTGTGTGCCCGTGCCTGTGTTCCCGTGTCTGTGTTTCCGTGACTGTGTGCCGGTATCTGTTTTCCCGTGTCTGTGTGCCCGTGTGTGTGTTCCCATGTCTCCGCTCCCATGCCTGTGTTCCCTTGTCTGTGTTCCCATGTCTGTGTTCCTCTGTCTGTGTGCCCGTGCCTGTGTTCCCGTGTCTGTGTTCCTGTGACTGTGTGCCCATGTCTCTGCTCCCATATCTGTGCGCCCGTGTCTGTGTGCTGTTGTCTGTGTTCCCGAGTCTGTGTTCCTGTGTTTGTGTGCCCGTGTCTGTGTTCCCGTGTCTGTGTTCCTGTGACTGTGTGCCCGTGTCTGTGTTCCCGTGTCTGTGTTCCCGTGTCTGTGTGCCGGCATCTGTGTTCCCGTGTCTGTGTGCCGGCATCTGTGTTCCCGTGTCTGTGTGCCCATGTCTGTGTTCCCGTGTCTGTTTACCCGTGTCTGTGTGCCGATATCTGTGTTCCCGTTTCTATGTTCCTGTGTCTGTGTGCCGGTATCTGTGTGCCCGTGTCTGCGTTCCCGTGTCTCTGCTCCCATGCCTGTGTTCCCATGTCTGTGTTCCCATGACTGTGTTCCTGTGTCTGTGTGCCCGTGTCTGTGTTCCCGTGTCTATGTTCCCATGTCTGTGTTCCTGTGTCTGTGTTCCTGTGTTGGTGTGCCCATGTCTGTGTTCCCGTGTCTGTGTTCCCGTGTCTGTGTGCCCATGTCTGTGTTCCCATGTCTCTGCTCCCATGTCTGTGCGCCCGTGTCTGTGTGCTGTTGTCTGTGTTCCCGTGTCTGTGTTCCTGTGTCTGTGTGCCCGTGTCTGTGTTCCTGTGTCTGTGTTCCTGTGTCTGTGTTCCTGTGTCTGTGTGCCGGTATCTGTGTTCCCGTGTCTGTGTGCCCATGTCTGCATTCCCGTGTCTGTGTTCCTGTGTCTGTGTGCCGGTATCTGTGTTCCCGTGTCTGTGTGCTGTTGTCTGTGTTCCCGTGTCTGTGTGCCTGTGTCTGTGTTCCCATGTCTCTGCTCTTATGCCTGTGTTCCCATGTCTGTGTGCCCGTGTCTGTGTTACTGTGTCTGTGTGCCCATGCCTGTGTTCTCGTGTCTGTGTTCCCGTGACTGTGTGCCGGTATCTGTGTTCCCGTGTCTGTGTGCCCGTGTGTGTGTTCCCATGTCTCTGCTCCCATGCCTGTGTTCCCTTGTCTGTGTTCCCATGTCTGTGTTCCTCTGTCTGTGTGCCCGTGCCTGTGTTCCCGTGTCTGTGTTCCTGTGTCTGTGTGCCCATGTCTCTGCTCCCATGTCTGTGCGCCCGTGTCTGTGTGCTGTTGTCTGTGTTCCCGTGTCTGTGTTCCTGTGTTTGTGTGCCCGTGTCTGTGTTCCCGTGTCTGTGTTCCTGTGACTGTGTGCCCGTGTCTGTGTTCCTGTGACTGTGTGCCCGTGTCTGTGTTCCCGTGTCTGTGTTCCCGTGTCTGTGTGCCGGCATCTGTGTTCCCGTGTCTCTGTGCCGGCATCTGTGTTCCCGTGTCTGTGTGCCCATGTCTGTGTTCCCGTGTCTGTTTACCCGTGTCTGTGTGCCGATATCTGTGTTCCCGTTTCTGTGTTCCTGTGTCTGTGTGCCGGTATCTGTGTGCCCGTGTCTGCGTTCCCATGTCTCTGCTCCCATGCCTGTGTTCCCAAGTCTGTGTTCCCATGACTGTGTTCCTGTGTTTGTGTGCCCGTGTCTGTGTTCCCGTGTCTATGTTCCCATGTCTGTGTTCCTGTGTCTGTGTTCCTGTGTTGGTGTGCCCATGTCTGTGTTCCCGTGTCTGTGTTCCCGTGTCTGTGTGCCGGTATCTGTGTTCCCGTGTCTGTGTTCCCGTGTTTGTGTGCCGGTATCTGTGCTCCCATGTCTGTGTGCCCATGTCTGTGTTCCCGTGTCTCTGCTCCCATGTCTGTGCGCCCGTGTCTGTGTGCTGTTGTCTGTGTTCCCGTGTCTGTGTTCCTGTGTCTGTGTGCCCGTGTCTGTGTTCCTGTGTCTGTGTTCCTGTGTCTGTGTTCCTGTGTCTGTGTGCCGGTATCTGTGTTCCCGTGTCTGTGTGCCCATGTCTGAGTTCCCGTGTCTGTTTACCTTTGTCTGTGTGCTGGTATCTGTGTTCCCGTGTCTGTGTGCCCATGTCTGCGTTCCCGTGTCTGTGTTCCTGTGTCTGTGTGCCGGTATCTGTGTTCCCGTGTCTGTGTGCTGTTGTCTGTGTTCCCGTGTCTGTGTGCCCATGTCTGTGTTCCCATGTCTCTGCTCCCATGCCTGTGTTCCCATGTCTGTGTGCCCATGTCTGCGTTCCTGTGTCTGTGTGCCGGTATCTGTGTTCCCGTGTCTGTGTGCCCATGTCTGTGTTCCCGTGTCTGTGTTTCTGTGTCTGTGTGCCGGTATCTGTGTTCCCGTGTCTGTGTGCTGTTGTCTGTGTTCCCGTGTCTGTGTTCCCGTGTCTGTGTTCCCATGTCTCTGCTCCCATGTCTGTGTTCCCATGTCTGTGTTCCCATGTCTGTGTTCCTGTGTCTGTGTGCCCGTGTCTGTTTTCCCGTGTCTGTGTTCCTGTGTCTGTGTGCCCGTGTCTGTGTTCCTGTGTCTGTGTTCCTGTGTCTGTGTGCCCGTGTCTGTTTTCCCGTGCCTGTGTTCCCGTGTCTGTGTGCCCGTGTCTGTGTTCCCGTGTCTGTGACCCGTGTCTGTGTGCACGTGTCTGTGTGCCGGTATCTGTGTTCCCAAGTCTGTGTTCCCGTGTCTGTGTTCCTGTGTCTGTGTGCCCATGTCTGTGTTCCTGTGTCTGTGTTCCTGTGTCTGTGTTCCTGTGTCTGTGTGCCCATGTCTGTGCGCCCATGTCTCTGTTCCTGTGTCTGTGTGCCGGTATCTGTGCTCTCGTGTCTGTCTGCCCGTGTCTGTGTGCCCATGTCTCTGCTCCCATGTCTGTGCGCCCATATCTGTGTGCTGTTGTCTGTGTTCCCGTGTCTGTGTGCTGGTATCTGTGTTCCCATGTCTGTGTTCCCGTGTCTGTGTTCCTGTGTCAGTGTGCCCATGTCTGTGTTCCTGTGTCTGTGTTCCTGTGTCTGTGTGCCCGTGCCTGTGTTCCTGCGTCTGTGTGCCCATGTCTGTTTTCCCGTGTCTGTGTTCCTGTGTCTGTGTGCCCGTGTCTGTGTTCCTGTGTCTGTGTTCCTGTGTCTGTGTGCCCATGTCTGTGTGCCCGTGTCTGTGTTCCCGTGTCTGTGTGCCCGTGTCTGTGTTCCCGTGTCTGTGATCTGTGTCTGTGTGCACGTGTCTGTGTTCCTGTGTCTGTGTGCCCATTTCTGTGTTCCCGTGTCTGTGTTCCCGTGTCTGTGTGCCGGTATCTGTGTTCCCGTGTCTATGTTCCCGTGTCTGTGTGCCGGTATCTGTGTTCCCGTGTCTCTGTGCCCGTGTCTGTGTTCCCATGTCTCTGCTCCCATGTCTGTGCGCCCGTGTCTGTGTGCTGTTGTCTGTGTTCCCGTGTCTGTGTGCTGGTATCTGTGTTCCCATGTCTGTGTTCCCGTGTCTGTGTTCCTGTGTCAGTGTGCCCATGTCTGTGTTCCCGTGTCTGTGTTCCTGTGTCTGTGTGCCTGTGTCTGTGTTGCTGCGTCTGTGTGCCCATGTCTGTGTTCCCGTGTCTGTGTTCCTGTGTCTGTGTGCCGGTATCTGTGTTCCCGTGTCTGTGTGCCCGTGTCTGTGTTCCCGTGTCTGTGTTCCTGTGTCTGTGTGCCGGTGTCTGTGTTCCTGTGTCTGTGTGCCCATGTCTGTATTCCCGTGTCTGTGTGCCGGTATCTGTGTTCCCGTGTCTGTGTGCCCATGTCTGTGTGCCCATGTCTCTGCTTCCATGTCTGTGCGCCCGTGTCTGTGTGCTGTTGTCTGTGTTCCCTTGTCTGTGTGCTGGTATCTGTGTTCCCATGTCTGTGTGCCCATGTCTGTGTTCCCGTGTCTGTGTTCCCATGTCTGTGTGCCCGTGTCTGTGTTCCTGTGTCTGTGTGCCGGTATCTGTGTTCCCATGTCTGTGTGCCGGTATCTGTGTTCCCATGTCTGTCTGGCCATGTCTGTGTTCCCGTGTCTGTGTTCCTGTGTCTGTGTGCCGGTATCTGTGTTCCCGTGTCTGTGTTCCTGTGTCTGTGTCCCCGTGTCTGTGTTCCTGTGTCTGTGTGCCCCTGTCTCGGCTCCCATGTCTATGCGCCCGTGTCCGTGTGCTGTTGTCTGTGTTCCCATGTCTGTGTTCCCGTGTCTGTGTGCCCGTGTCTGTGTTCCCGTGTCTGTGTTCCCGTGTCTGTGTTCCCGTGTCTGTGTTCCCATGTCTGTGTTCCCATGTCTCTGCTCCCATTCCTGTGTTCCCGTGTCTGTGTTCCCATGTCTGTGTTCCCATGTCTGTGTTCCTGTGTCTGTGTGCCCGTGTCTGTGTCCCGTGTCTGTGTTCCTGTGTCTGTGTGCCCGTGTCTGTCATCCCGTGTCTGTGTTCCTGTGTCTGTGTTCCTGTGTCTGTGTGCCCATGTCTGTGTTCCCATGTCTGTATTCCCTTGTCTTTGTGCCCGTGTCTGTGTGTCGGTAACCGTGTGCCCGTGTCTGTGTGCCCGTGTCTGTTTTCCCGTGCCTGTGTTCCCGTGTCTGTGTGCCCGTGTCTGTGTTCCCGTGTCTGTGACCCGTGTCTGTGTGCACGTGTCTGTGTGCCGGTATCTGTGTTCCCATGTCTGTGTTCCCGTGTCTGTGTTCCTGTGTCTGTGTGCCCATGTCTGTGTTCCTGTGTTTGTGTTCCTGTGTCTGTGTTCCTGTGTCTGTGTGCCCATGTCTGTGCGCCCATGTCTCTGTTCCTGTGTCTGTGTGCCGGTATCTGTGCTCTCGTGTCTGTCTGCCCGTGTCTGTGTGCCCATGTCGCTGCTCCCATGTCTGTGCGCCCATATCTGTGTGCTGTTGTCTGTGTTCCCGTGTCTGTGTGCTGGTATCTGTGTTCCCATGTCTGTGTTCCCGTGTCTGTGTTCCTGTGTCAGTGTGCCCATGTCTGTGTTCCTGTGTCTGTGTTCCTGTGTCTGTGTGCCCGTGCCTGTGTTCCTGCGTCTGTGTGCCCATGTCTGTTTTCCCGTGTCTGTGTTCCTGTGTCTGTGTGCCCGTGTCTGTGTTCCTGTGCCTGTGTTCCTGTGTCTGTGTGCCCATGTCTGTGTGCCCGTGTCTGTGTTCCCGTGTCTGTGTTCCCGTGTCTGTGTGCCCGTGTCTGTGTTCCCGTGTCTGTGATCTGTGTCTGTGTGCACGTGTCTGTGTTCCTGTGTCTGTGTGCCCATTTCTGTGTTCCCGTGTCTGTGTTCCCGTGTCTGTGTGCCGGTATCTGTGTTCCCGTGTCTATGTTCCCGTGTCTGTGTGCCGGTATCTGTGTTCCCGTGTCTCTGTGCCCGTGTCTGTGTTCCCATGTCTCTGCTCCCATGTCTGTGCGCCCGTGTCTGTGTGCTGTTGTCTGTGTTCCCGTGTCTGTGTGCTGGTATCTGTGTTCCCATGTCTGTGTTCCCGTGTCTGTGTTCCTGTGTCAGTGTGCCCATGTCTGTGTTCCCGTGTCTGTGTTCCTGTGTCTGTGTGCCTGTGTCTGTGTTGCTGCGTCTGTGTGCCCATGTCTGTGTTCCCGTGTCTGTGTTCCTGTGTCTGTGTGCCGGTATCTGTGTTCCCGTGTCTGTGTGCCCGTGTCTGTGTTCCCGTGTCTGTGTTCCTGTGTCTGTGTGCCGGTGTCTGTGTTCCTGTGTCTGTGTGCCCATGTCTGTATTCCCGTGTCTGTGTGCCGGTATCTGTGTTCCCGTGTCTGTGTGCCCATGTCTGTGTGCCCATGTCTCTGCTTCCATGTCTGTGCGCCCGTGTCTGTGTGCTGTTGTCTGTGTTCCCTTGTCTGTGTGCTGGTATCTGTGTTCCCATGTCTGTGTGCCCATGTCTGTGTTCCCGTGTCTGTGTTCCCATGTCTGTGTGCCCGTGTCTGTGTTCCTGTGTCTGTGTGCCGGTATCTGTGTTCCCATGTCTGTGTGCCGGTATCTGTGTTCCCATGTCTGTCTGGCCATGTCTGTGTTCCCGTGTCTGTGTTCCTGTGTCTGTGTGCCGGTATCTGTGTTCCCGTGTCTGTGTTCCTGTGTCTGTGTCCCCGTGTCTGTGTTCCTGTGTCTGTGTGCCCCTGTCTCGGCTCCCATGTCTATGCGCCCGTGTCCGTGTGCTGTTGTCTGTGTTCCCATGTCTGTGTTCCCGTGTCTGTGTGCCCGTGTCTGTGTTCCCGTGTCTGTGTTCCCGTGTCTGTGTTCCCGTGTCTGTGTTCCCATGTCTGTGTTCCCATGTCTCTGCTCCCATTCCTGTGTTCCCGTGTCTGTGTTCCCATGTCTGTGTTCCCATGTCTGTGTTCCTGTGTCTGTGTGCCCGTGTCTGTGTCCCGTGTCTGTGTTCCTGTGTCTGTGTGCCCGTGTCTGTCATCCCGTGTCTGTGTTCCTGTGTCTGTGTTCCTGTGTCTGTGTGCCCATGTCTGTGTTCCCATGTCTGTATTCCCTTGTCTTTGTGCCCGTGTCTGTGTGTCGGTAACCGTGTGCCCGTGTCTGTGTGCCCGTGTCTGTTTTCCCGTGCCTGTGTTCCCGTGTCTGTGTGCCCGTGTCTGTGTTCCCGTGTCTGTGACCCGTGTCTGTGTGCACGTGTCTGTGTGCCGGTATCTGTGTTCCCATGTCTGTGTTCCCGTGTCTGTGTTCCTGTGTCTGTGTGCCCATGTCTGTGTTCCTGTGTTTGTGTTCCTGTGTCTGTGTTCCTGTGTCTGTGTGCCCATGTCTGTGCGCCCATGTCTCTGTTCCTGTGTCTGTGTGCCGGTATCTGTGCTCTCGTGTCTGTCTGCCCGTGTCTGTGTGCCCATGTCGCTGCTCCCATGTCTGTGCGCCCATATCTGTGTGCTGTTGTCTGTGTTCCCGTGTCTGTGTGCTGGTATCTGTGTTCCCATGTCTGTGTTCCCGTGTCTGTGTTCCTGTGTCAGTGTGCCCATGTCTGTGTTCCTGTGTCTGTGTTCCTGTGTCTGTGTGCCCGTGCCTGTGTTCCTGCGTCTGTGTGCCCATGTCTGTTTTCCCGTGTCTGTGTTCCTGTGTCTGTGTGCCCGTGTCTGTGTTCCTGTGTCTGTGTTCCTGTGTCTGTGTGCCCATGTCTGTGTGCCCGTGTCTGTGTTCCCGTGTCTGTGTTCCCGTGTCTGTGTGCCCGTGTCTGTGTTCCCGTGTCTGTGATCTGTGTCTGTGTGCACGTGTCTGTGTTCCTGTGTCTGTGTGCCCATTTCTGTGTTCCCGTGTCTGTGTTCCCGTGTCTGTGTGCCGGTATCTGTGTTCCCGTGTCTATGTTCCCGTGTCTGTGTGCCGGTATCTGTGTTCCCGTGTCTCTGTGCCCGTGTCTGTGTTCCCATGTCTCTGCTCCCATGTCTGTGCGCCCGTGTCTGTGTGCTGTTGTCTGTGTTCCCGTGTCTGTGTGCTGGTATCTGTGTTCCCATGTCTGTGTTCCCGTGTCTGTGTTCCTGTGTCAGTGTGCCCATGTCTGTGTTCCCGTGTCTGTGTTCCTGTGTCTGTGTGCCTGTGTCTGTGTTGCTGCGTCTGTGTGCCCATGTCTGTGTTCCCGTGTCTGTGTTCCTGTGTCTGTGTGCCGGTATCTGTGTTTCCGTGTCTGTGTGCCCGTGTCTGTGTTCCCGTGTCTGTGTTCCTGTGTCTGTGTGCCGGTGTCTGTGTTCCTGTGTCTGTGTGCCCATGTCTGTATTCCCGTGTCTGTGTGCCGGTATCTGTGTTCCCGTGTCTGTGTGCCCATGTCTGTGTGCCCATGTCTCTGCTTCCATGTCTGTGCGCCCGTGTCTGTGTGCTGTTGTCTGTGTTCCCTTGTCTGTGTGCTGGTATCTGTGTTCCCATGTCTGTGTGCCCATGTCTGTGTTCCCGTGTCTGTGTTCCCATGTCTGTGTGCCCGTGTCTGTGTTCCTGTGTCTGTGTGCCGGTATCTGTGTTCCCATGTCTGTGTGCCGGTATCTGTGTTCCCATGTCTGTCTGGCCATGTCTGTGTTCCCGTGTCTGTGTTCCTGTGTCTGTGTGCCGGTATCTGTGTTCCCGTGTCTGTGTTCCTGTGTCTGTGTTCCCGTGTCTGTGTTCCTGTGTCTGTGTGCCCCTGTCTCGGCTCCCATGTCTATGCGCCCGTGTCTGTGTGCTGTTGTCTGTGTTCCCATGTCTGTGTTCCTGTGTCTGTGTGCCCGTGTCTGTGTTCCCGTGTCTGTGTTCCCGTGTCTGTGTTCCCGTGTCTGTGTTCCCATGTCTGTGTTCCCATGTCTCTGCTCCCATTCCTGTGTTCCCGTGTCTGTGTTCCCATGTCTGTGTTCCCATGTCTGTGTTCCTGTGTCTGTGTGCCCGTGTCTGTGTCCCGTGTCTGTGTTCCTGTGTCTGTGTGCCCGTGTCTGTCATCCCGTGTCTGTGTTCCTGTGTCTGTGTTCCTGTGTCTGTGTGCCCATGTCTGTGTTCCCATGTCTGTATTCCCTTGTCTTTGTGCCCGTGTCTGTGTGTCGGTAACCGTGTGCCCGTGTCTGTGTGCCCGTGTCTGTGTTCCTGTGTCTGTGTGCCCATGTCTGTGTTCCCGTGTCTGTGTTCCCGTGTCTGTGTGCCGGTATCTGTGTTCCCGTGTCTGTGTTCCCCTGTGTGTGATCCCATGTCTCTGCTCCCATGCCTGTGTTCCCTTGTCTGTGTTCCCATGTCTGTGTTCCTCTGTCTGTGTGCCCGTGCCTGTGTTCCCGTGTCTGTGTTCCTGTGTCTGCGTGCCCATGTCTCTGCTCCCATGTCTGTGCGCCCGTGTCTGTGTGCTGTTGTCTGTGTTCCCGTGTCTGTGTTCCTGTGTTTGTGTGCCCATGTGTGTGTTCCCGTGTCTGTGTTCCTGTGACTGTGTGCCCGTGCCTGTGTTCCCGTGTCTGTGTTCCCGTGTCTGTGTGCCGGCATCTGTGTTCCCGTGTCTGTGTGCCGGCATCTGTGTTCCCGTGTCTGTGTGCCCATGTCTGTGTTCCCGTGTCTGTTTACCCGTGTCTGTGTTCCTGTGTCTGTGTTCCTGTGGTCTGTGTTCCTCTGTCTGTGTGCCCATGTCTGTGTTCCCGTGTCTGTGTTCCCGTGTCTGTGTGCCCGTGTCTGTGTTCCCTTGTCTGTGTGCCCATGTCTGTGTTCCCGTGTCTGTTTACCTTTGTCTGTGTGCCGGTATCTGTGTTCCCATGTCTGTGCTCCTGTGTCTGTGTTCCTGTGTCTGTGTGCCCATGTCTGTGTTCCCGTGTCTGTATTCCCATGTCTGTGTGCCCGTGTCTGTGTTCCCGTGTCTGTGTGCCCATGTCTGTGTTCCCGTGTCTGTTTACCTTTGTCTGTGTGCCGCTATCTGTGTTCCCGTGTCTGTGTGCCGGTATCTGTGTTCCCGTGTCTGTCTGCCCATGTCTGTGTTCCCGTGTCTGTTTACCTTTGTCTGTGTGCTGTTATCTGGGTTCCCGTGTCTGTGTGCCCGTGTCTGTGTTCCTGTGTCTGTGTGCCGGTATCTGTGTTCCCGTGTCTGTGTGCTGTTGTCTGTGTTCCCGTGTCTGTGTGCCCGTGTCAGTGATCCCATGTCTCTGCTCCCATGCCTGTGTTCCCATGTCTGTGTTCCCATGTCTGCGTTCCTGTGCCTGTGTGCCGGTATCTGTGTTCCCGTGTCTGTGTGCCCATGTCTGTGTTCCCGTGTCTGTGTTCCTTTGTCTTTGTGCCGGTATCTGTGTTCCCGTGTCTGTGTATTGTTGTCTGTGTTCCCGTGTCTGTGTTCCCGTGTCTGTGTTCCCATGTCTGTGTTCCTGTGTCCATGTGCCCATGTCTGTCTTCCCTTGTCTGTGTTCCCGTGTCTGTGTGCCCATGTCTGTGTGCCCATGTCTCTGCTCCCGTGTCTGTGCGCCCGTGTCTGTGTGCTGTTGTCTCTGTTCCCTTGTCTGTGTGCTGGTATCTGTGTTCCCATGTCTGTGTTCCTGTGTCTGTGTTCCTGTGTCTGTGTGCCCATGTCTGTGTTCCCGTGTCTGTGTTCCCGTGTCTGTGTGCCGGTATCTGTGTTACCATGTCTGTGTGCCCATGTCTGTGTTCCCGTGTCTGTTTACCTTTGTCTGTGTGCTGGTATCTGTGTTCCCGTGTCTGTGTGCCCGTGTCTGTGTTCCTGTGTCTGTGTGCCGGTATCTGTGTTCCCGTGTCTGTGTGCTGTTGTCTGTGTTCCCGTGTCTGTGTGCCCGTGTCTGTGTTCCCATGTCTCTGCTCCCATGCCTGTGTTCCCGTGTCTGTGTGCTGTTGTCTGTGTGCCCATGTCTGTGTTCCCGTGTCTGTTTACCTTTGTCTGTGTGCTGGTATCTGTGTTCCCGTGTCTGTGTTCCCATGTCTGCGTTCCTGTGCCTGTGTGCCGGTATCTGTGTTCCCGTGTCTGTGTGCCCATGTCTGTGTTCCCCTGTGTGTGTTCCTGTGTCTTTGTGCCGGTATCTGTGTTCCCGTGTCTGTGTGCTGTTGTCTGTTTTCACGTGTCTGTGTTCCCGTGTCTGTGTTCCCATGTCTGTGTTCCTGTGTCTGTGTGCCCGTGTCTGTGTTCCTGTGTCTGTGTTCCTGTGTCTGTGTGACCATGTCTGTGTTCCTGTGTCTGTATTCCCGTGTCTGTGTGCCCATGTCTGTGTGCCGGTATCTGTGTTCCCGTGTCTATGTTCCCGTGTCTGTGTGCCGGTATCTGTGTTCCCGTGTCTCTGTGCCCGTGTCTGTGTTCCCATGTCTCTGCTCCCATGTCTGTGCGCCCGTGTCTGTGTGCTGTTGTCTGTGTTCCCGTGTCTGTGTGCTGGTATCTGTGTTCCCATGTCTGTGTTCCCGTGTCTGTGTTCCTGTGTCAGTGTGCCCATGTCTGTGTTCCCGTGTCTGTGTTCCTGTGTCTGTGTGCCTGTGTCTGTGTTGCTGCGTCTGTGTGCCCATGTCTGTGTTCCCGTGTCTGTGTTCCTGTGTCTGTGTGCCGGTATCTGTGTTTCCGTGTCTGTGTGCCCGTGTCTGTGTTCCCGTGTCTGTGTTCCTGTGTCTGTGTGCCGGTGTCTGTGTTCCTGTGTCTGTGTGCCCATGTCTGTATTCCCGTGTCTGTGTGCCGGTATCTGTGTTCCCGTGTCTGTGTGCCCATGTCTGTGTGCCCATGTCTCTGCTTCCATGTCTGTGCGCCCGTGTCTGTGTGCTGTTGTCTGTGTTCCCTTGTCTGTGTGCTGGTATCTGTGTTCCCATGTCTGTGTGCCCATGTCTGTGTTCCCGTGTCTGTGTTCCCATGTCTGTGTGCCCGTGTCTGTGTTCCTGTGTCTGTGTGCCGGTATCTGTGTTCCCATGTCTGTGTGCCGGTATCTGTGTTCCCATGTCTGTCTGGCCATGTCTGTGTTCCCGTGTCTGTGTTCCTGTGTCTGTGTGCCGGTATCTGTGTTCCCGTGTCTGTGTTCCTGTGTCTGTGTTCCCGTGTCTGTGTTCCTGTGTCTGTGTCCCCGTGTCTGTGTTCCTGTGTCTGTGTGCCCCTGTCTCGGCTCCCATGTCTATGCGCCCGTGTCTGTGTGCTGTTGTCTGTGTTCCCATGTCTGTGTTCCTGTGTCTGTGTGCCCGTGTCTGTGTTCCCGTGTCTGTGTTCCCGTGTCTGTGTTCCCATGTCTGTGTTCCCATGTCTCTGCTCCCATTCCTGTGTTCCCGTGTCTGTGTTCCCATGTCTGTGTTCCCATGTCTGTGTTCCTGTGTCTGTGTGCCCGTGTCTGTGTCCCGTGTCTGTGTTCCTGTGTCTGTGTGCCCGTGTCTGTCATCCCGTGTCTGTGTTCCTGTGTCTGTGTTCATGTGTCTGTGTGCCCATGTCTGTGTTCCCATGTCTGTATTCCCTTGTCTTTGTGCCCGTGTCTGTGTGTCGGTAACCGTGTGCCCGTGTCTGTGTGCCCGTGTCTGTGTTCCTGTGTCTGTGTGCCCATGTCTGTGTTCCCGTGTCTGTGTTCCCGTGTCTGTGTGCCGGTATCTGTGTTCCCGTGTTTGTGTTCCCCTGTGTGTGATCCCATGTCTCTGCTCCCATGCCTGTGTTCCCTTGTCTGTGTTCCCATGTCTGTGTTCCTCTGTCTGTGTGCCCGTGCCTGTGTTCCCGTGTCTGTGTTCCTGTGTCTGCGTGCCCATGTCTCTGCTCCCATGTCTGTGCGCCCGTGTCTGTGTGCTGTTGTCTGTGTTCCCGTGTCTGTGTTCCTGTGTTTGTGTGCCCATGTGTGTGTTCCCGTGTCTGTGTTCCTGTGACTGTGTGCCCGTGCCTGTGTTCCCGTGTCTGTGTTCCCGTGTCTGTGTGCCGGCATCTGTGTTCCCGTGTCTGTGTGCCGGCATCTGTGTTCCCGTGTCTGTGTGCCCATGTCTGTGTTCCCGTGTCTGTTTACCCGTGCCTGTGTTCCTGTGTCTGTGTTCCTGTGGTCTGTGTTCCTGTGTCTGTGTGCCCATGTCTGTGTTCCCGTGTCTGTGTTCCCGTGTCTGTGTGCCCGTGTCTGTGTTGCCGTGTCTGTGTGCCCATGTCTGTGTTCCCGTGTCTGTTTACCTTTGTCTGTGTGCCGGTATCTGTGTTCCCATGTCTGTGCTCCTGTGTCTGTGTTCCTGTGTCTGTGTGCCCATGTCTGTGTTCCCGTGTCTGTATTCCCATGTCTGTGTGCCCGTGTCTGTGTTCCCGTGTCTGTGTGCCCATGTCTGTGTTCCCGTGTCTGTTTACCTTTGTCTGTGTGCCGCTATCTGTGTTCCCGTGTCTGTGTGCCGGTATCTGTGTTCCCGTGTCTGTCTGCCCATGTCTGTGTTCCCGTGTCTGTTTACCTTTGTCTGTGTGCTGGTATCTGGGTTCCCGTGTCTGTGTGCCCGTGTCTGTGTTCCTGTGTCTGTGTGCCGGTATCTGTGTTCCCGTGTCTGTGTGCTGTTGTCTGTGTTCCCGTGTCTGTGTGCCCGTGTCAGTGATCCCATGTCTCTGCTCCCATGCCTGTGTTCCCATGTCTGTGTTCCCATGTCTGCGTTCCTGTGCCTGTGTGCCGGTATCTGTGTTCCCGTGTCTGTGTGCCCATGTCTGTGTTCCCGTGTCTGTGTTCCTTTGTCTTTGTGCCGGTATCTGTGTTCCCGTGTCTGTGTATTGTTGTCTGTGTTCCCGTGTCTGTGTTCCCGTGTCTGTGTTCCCATGTCTGTGTTCCTGTGTCCATGTGCCCATGTCTGTCTTCCCTTGTCTGTGTTCCCGTGTCTGTGTGCCCATGTCTGTGTGCCCATGTCTCTGCTCCCGTGTCTGTGCGCCCGTGTCTGTGTGCTGTTGTCTCTGTTCCCTTGTCTGTGTGCTGGTATCTGTGTTCCCATGTCTGTGTTCCTGTGTCTGTGTTCCTGTGTCTGTGTGCCCATGTCTGTGTTCCCGTGTCTGTGTGCCGGTATCTGTGTTACCATGTCTGTGTGCCCATGTCTGTGTTCCCGTGTCTGTTTACCTTTGTCTGTGTGCTGGTATCTGTGTTCCCGTGTCTGTGTGCCCGTGTCTGTGTTCCTGTGTCTGTGTGCCGGTATCTGTGTTCCCGTGTCTGTGTGCTGTTGTCTGTGTTCCCGTGTCTGTGTGCCCGTGTCTGTGTTCCCATGTCTCTGCTCCCATGCCTGTGTTCCCGTGTCTGTGTGCTGTTGTCTGTGTGCCCATGTCTGTGTTCCCGTGTCTGTTTACCTTTGTCTGTGTGCTGGTATCTGTGTTCCCGTGTCTGTGTTCCCATGTCTGCGTTCCTGTGCCTGTGTGCCGGTATCTGTGTTCCCGTGTCTGTGTGCCCATGTCTGTGTTCCCCTGCGTGTGTTCCTGTGTCTTTGTGCCGGTATCTGTGTTCCCGTGTCTGTGTGCTGTTGTCTGTGTTCACGTGTCTGTGTTCCCGTGTCTGTGTTCCCATGTCTGTGTTCCTGTGTCTGTGTGCCCGTGTCTGTGTTCCTGTGTCTGTGTTCCTGTGTCTGTGTGACCATGTCTGTGTTCCTGTGTCTGTATTCCCGTGTCTGTGTGCCCATGTCTGTGTGCCGGTATCCGTGTGCCCGTGTCTGTGTTCCCGTGTCTGTGACCCGTGTCTGTGTGCCCGTGTCTGTGTGCCAGTATCTGTGTTCCCATGTCTGTGTTCCCGTGTCTGTGTGCCGTTATCTGTGCTCCCGTGTCTCTGCTCCCATGTCTCTGCTCCCATGTCTGTGTTCCCGTCTCTGTGTTCCTGTGTCTGTGTGCCCGTGTCTGAGTGCCGGTATCTGTGTTCCCATGTCTGTGTTCCCGTGTCTGTGTGCCGTTATCTGTGCTCCCGTGTCTCTGCTCCCATGTCTCTGCTCCCATGTCTGTGCGCCCGAGTCTGTGTGCTGTTGTCTGTGTGCCCGTGTCTGTGTTCCTGTGTCTGTGTGCCGGTATCTGTGTTCCCGTGTCTGTGTTCCTGTGTCTGTGTGCCGGTATCTGTGTTCCCGTGTCTGTGTGCCCGTGTCTGTGTTCCCATGTCTCTGTCCCATGTCTGTGCGCCCGTGTCTGTGTGCTGTTGTCTGTGTTCCCGTGTCTGTGGTCCTTTGTCTGTGTGCCCGTGTCTGTGTGCCCGTGCCTGTGTTCCTAATGGTTGCCCTAACTTGCGTTCCCCGCTTGTCTTTCAGTATGCCCACAGCGCCAGGCAGCTTATCGTGTTTATTAGCAGTGACTAGGCAAAGGGCTGAGCCTGTTGCTGCACTGTACCATATTAACGTCACTGCTGCACCCTGTGCCAGCAGCTGAGTTATCAGAAAGCCTGCTTGTGCTTCAACCGAATGGCTCTGTGCCAAAAGCAGGGGAGGGTAGTGCCCAGTCACCACAAGGACTACAGTCTTCCACCGAGGTCACCAACTTAGAGAGTCAGCGGCAGCCTCTGGTATCAACCCAGGGGCATGGGCAGAGTCAGGGAGCTGCCTGGAGTGGTCAGGGTCTGCACTCCTCCATCACAGGTGATGTGAAACCCCTTTCATCACCAACCCGTCCCCTGTCTCGTCCGTCACTGCTCAGGAACAGGCTGTTTTCTCCTGGAATGGGACCCAGCCAAAGGTCGACTGTGGGAAAATGTGACCGACTCAGTGGTTAGGGCTGGTGGAGATCGGGAACATTTAGAGAGATGTCTCCAGTGAGTGGGTGATTCGGCAGTGCCCTGGCCATACAGTGGAGGAGGTTGGCATGGGTAAGAAAAGTCCCAAGAAGGTGCTGCAGACAATAGCGAGAGTGGGAGAGCAAGAGCCTTAATGTTCAGTTCCAGTTTTCACAGAGAGAGAGAGAGAGAAGCAGCAGAGAGAAGGTGGTGATGCTAACCCAGGGGCATGGAAAAAGGCCATTGACTGACTTCCTAAACAGTTGGGTGTTCTTGCAAACAGCTGGGACTGCACTGCCCTGGGTGGCACCTACAGGCTAGACTGGCATGGTCTAGGGTCCTAGACCCGACTCTGTATCACCTCATCCACCAGGACATTCAGGCAAAACATGGCACCCATGGCCCCAACTTTACCAAGGGAAAGGTCATGAGGTGGGACAGGTAGCTCTGGGACAGTCACCTGAGGGACAGGCAGCCCTACAACAGGCAGCTCTGGGACAGGCAGCTAAGGAACAGGCAGCTCTGGATAGGCATCTCTGGGACAGGCAGCTCTGAGATAGGCAGCTCTGGGACAGGCAGCTAAGGGACAGGCAGCACTGGGACAGGCAGCTAAGGAACAGGCAGCTCTGAGACAGGCAGCTCTGGGACAGGCAGCTGTGGGACAGGCAGCCCTGCAATAGGCAGCTCTGGGACATGCAGCTCTGGGACAGGCAGCTAAGGGACATGAAGCTGTGGGACAGGCAGCTGTGAGACAGGCAGCTCTGAGATAGGCAGCTCTGGGACAGGCAGCTGTGGGACATGCAGCTCTGGGACAGGCAGCTAAGGAACAGGCAGCTCTGAGACAGGCAGCTCTGGGACAGGCAGCTGTGGGACAGGCAGCCCTGCGACAAGCAGCTCTGGGACAGGCAGCTGTGGGACAGGCAGCTCTGGGACAGGAAACTCTGGGACAGGCAGCTCTGAGACAGGCAACTGTGTGACAGGAAACTCTGGGACAGGCAGCTGTGGGACAGGCAGCTGTGGGACAGGCAACTATGGGACAGGAAACTCTGGGACAGGCAGCTGTGGGACTTGCAACAGTGGGACAGGCAGCTCTGGGACAGGCAGCTGTGGGACAGGAAACTCTGTGACAGGCAACTGTGTGACAGGCAGCTGTGGTGTAGGCAGCTGTGGTGTAGGCAGCTCTGGAACAGGCGGCTCTGGAACAGGCAGCAGTGGGACAGGCAGCTGTGGGACAGGCAGCTGTGAGACAGGCAGCTGTGGGACAGGCAGCTCTGGGACAGACAGCTGTGGGACAGGCAGCCCTGCGACAAGCAGCTCTGGGACAGGCAGCTGTGGGACAGGCAGCCCTGGGACAGGCAGCTAAGGAGCAGGCAGCTCTGAGACAGGCAGCTCTGGGAAAGGCAGCTGTGAGACAGGCAGCTCTGGGAAAGGCAGCTGTGGGACAGGCAACTGTGGGACAGGCAGCCCTGCGACAAGCATCTCTGGAACAGGCATCTCTGGAACAGGCAGCTCTGGGACAGGAAACTCAGGGACAGGCAGCTGTGGGACAGGCAGCTCTGGGGCAGGCAGCTGTGGGTTAGGCAGTTCTGGAACAGGCAGCTGTGGGACAGGCAACAGTGAGATAGGCAGCTATGGGGTAGGCAGCTCTGGGACAGGCAGCTGTGGGATAGGCAGCTCTGGGACAGGCAGCTCTGAGACAGGCAACTGTGGGACAGGAAACTCCGGGACAGGCAGCTGTGGGACAGGCAACAGTGGGACAGGCAGCTCTGGGACAGGCAGCTGTGGGACAGGAAACTCTGGGACAGGCAAATGTGGGACAGGCAGCTGTGAGACAGGCAACTGTGGGACAGGAAACTCTGTGACAGGCAACTGTGTGACAGGCAGCTGTGGGACAGGCAGCTGTGGTGTAGGCAGCTCTGGAACAGGCAGCTCTGGAACAGGCAGCTGTGGTACAGGCAGCTGTGAGACAGGTAGCTGTGGGACTGGCAGCTGTGGCAACTGTGAGACAGGCAGCTGTGGGACAGGCAGCTGTGGGACAGGCAGCTCTGAGACCGGCAGCTGTGGGACAGTCAGCTGTGGGACAGTCAGCTCTGGGACAAGCAGCTCTGGGAAAGGCAGTATGTGTCCAGCTGAGAAACACCCCCTTGAGGATGTGCCAGCACCAAGGCTGACAAAGTACACAGGGATATCTCGGCAGCGGTGATCTCTTCCCGCTGAAGCAAGTGCTCGGATTGGGTGAGCATTGGACAACAGGAGCATTGTAGGAATGGAGTCAGTCGCTAATGAGGCAGGTTTGGGATAATAACCCAAGGAAACCCTTCGTTCTCAGAAAGAGAAACCTTCCATCGAACGCGATGAAAATGACACAGTGAAATATCAGCACACTTCGCCCTTGTCATCGATATAGTTTGATGGAATACAATACAGTTACATCCATCTCACAACATTAACTCATTCTTTCAAAACTTCATTAATCTCATCCAACAAATTTATCTTAAATAAAATTTCAATGATTTCAATGTGACTGAGTAACACTATCAATTAAAGAGATTGAAGAGGAGATTTCTGACCCCTGTTCTGTCTCATTGATCATCCATCAGTTCTCCTGGAGAAGTGACATTTCCTGACAAGGTGTTACCTCGAGGAGAGGGAAAGGATCTTTTTCACTGTTGTTAATTGATTGTTAAAAATCACACAACACCAGGTTATAGTCCAACAGGTTTAATTGGAAGCACACTAGCTTTCGGAGCGACGCTCCTTCATCAGGTGATAGTGGAGGGCTCAATCCTAACACAGAATTTACGCAAAAATTTACAGTGTGATGTAACTGAAATTATACATTGAAAAATTGATTGTTAAGCCTTTCATCTGTTAGAATACAGTGATAGTTTCACTTCTTTCATGTGTAAATCACAAAACCTTTTTTTAAAAATTGCATTCTCAGGTTAGCTGTAACAATGGGTGATAGCTAGACAATATGTTAATTGATTGGCATATGATAATGAACTCTAGATTTACTCAAACTGAATAAACGACACAGGAATGACCTTTGCGCAGTACCTGCCAGTTCCTGATCTCCTCTGCCTTTTCTCAGTTGATCAAGATGGCCAGCAGTGAGATGTTCGTATCCATCAGTTGGATCCATTGCACAGCTGGAGGAACTTTGTTATCAAGTGAACCCCCGTTTGAAGAACTGAGAGAAATGTTCCTCGCAGTTCCTTTTTCTGTTGTTCTAAAATAAAACACAAACAAAAATTATGCCTGATCAGCAGAAAGCTATTTCAACATTTTGCTTTTGTGCTGGTGTGGGGAGCTGGTCAATGTCTGGAGTCACCTTGGTAAATGAATCAGGCATTCCTCTCCCTTGCTCGGGATTTTAGACAGATATCTCTTCAGATTGTCACAATCTTCAGGAGCCCATTAGCAAGTGCTCTCCGGACTGATATTAGGTCCAATAAGTATGGTCGATAAAGACGATTCATTCAGGTGATGCTTATTTCCCAACTTCACTATAACTAGTTAGAAATAACACACCAATCAGTGGAATCCCAACGTTTTCTTAAATAAGGTCAGGGCATCATGTGGATTTGGAGTCAGTCCTGCTAAACACATCGACAATTTGCCATTTCGCTACGTTGACAGCTTTGAGGGGTATGGTTCAAGAACAAGACTCTTGAAATGTTGTCCTTAAAACAGAACGAACTGATCAAGATTTTCACCTTCAGGCAGTAATTGTGATGTGGAGCCCAGCACTGCAACTCTGCTTCCTGCCTGGCAGTGCTCACCCATGCTGCTCTCACTTTGAGAAAGGGGTGGCACCAGGATCTGTGGAAACAGGTTCGGGGCAGGAATGGAAGTGGGCAGATGCCAAGGCCAGCAGACCCTCCCTCATTCACTGGGACATTGTAATTGAGTGTGAGGTGCGGTCCCCCTCGTTCCTGAGCCTCTGGCCCTTCCTCACTCTGCCATGATTCCCGTGTACCTTCCTTACCTCCCCTGCTCCCTCATGTTCCCCATGGCCACACTGTGTCCACTCACCCAGTATCCACTCTGGACAGAATCCATGAGCTCTATAATAAGGCTTAGAGTTACTCATGAGATTCTCAAAGTAAGCAAGTAGTCATTCAAAGGTCTCTTCGAAAAACTTCGACTTCTCTTTAAATTGTCCATCAAAACAAGCTACCAATCCCCTTGCTGTCTGTCAATATCTCCTGCTGAGCTATATCTGTGTGGAGTTCCAGCGCAGATACACCAACAGAGCTTCCAGAGAAAAATACATTGAAACCGTTTGAAGTAGTGGGAGAGATAACTATCTGCTCCTCCTCTTCAAAAGGCTAAATGCACAACTGGACAGTTCATTACAGAACAGGCAGAATCACAAGAGGATGTTGACAGGTTAGGATCTTAACCTCAGAGCTGTTGAACGTGCGAGGGTACGTTTTAAAGGGAAAGGAAAAGGGAAGAGAGGGGCTGGGAATGGAAAGGAAGGGAAGAGAAGGGGAAGGAAAGGGAAGGGAAGAGAAGGGAAGGGAAGGGAAGGGAAGGGAAGAGAAGGGAAGGGAAGGGAAAGGAAGGGAGGGGAAGGAAACCGAAAGGGTAATGACCCCATAGAAACGCTCACAGTAGATGAATGAAACTTCAGAAGTCAGTGTCTCCCAAATACCCACCCGCCAACCTCTCACTCTGCTCATGTGGTCTGCCCCCATTCCCCACCAGCGATGGCAGGTCCATCAGCCCGACACTGAACAGCACCATCACTGACAGTTTGTCCTCGACCTTACTGCTCAAAGCTATTCACATCAGACAGGAACAGAGTTGACCAGGCATGAGGCCTGCACACCCTTCAGCCTGATGGAGGGGATGGTGTGCCATATCACAGGGCCAACCCTGCCACATCTGTGTGACAGTGTCAACTTCACAACTTTCAGAACTTCATAGATTGAAAGAATCACCAACAACTCTTTGTGGAATAAATTGTTTCCAAAGATGAAAGGGACAAGAAGAAACGATTATAGAGGAATTAAAAGCAACATGCAGACGACATGGTGTCTCAGTGGTTAGCAGTGCTGCATCATCGTGCCCGGGACCCAGTTTCGATTCCAATCCTCAGGCGACTGTCTGTGTTGACTTTGCATATTCTCCCCGTGTCTGCGTGTGTTTTCTGCGGGTGCACCGGTTTCTTCTCACAGTCCAGGGATGTACAGTTTCGGGTGAATTGGCCATGCTAAATTGTTCATTGTATTCAGGGGTGTGTAGGTGAGGTGCATTAATTAGGGGGAAACGTAGAGTAGTGGGGAGGGCAATAGGTCTGGGTGAGTTACTCTTTGGAGGGTCAGTGTGGAATTGTTGAGCCAAATCGCCTGTTTCCACACTGTCAGGAGTCGATGATTCTAATTTAAATAAGAATGAGCCAAAGCAACATGAACAAGCTGTCCCCTTGGCAAGGGGAGGTCACATGACTTGATAACCTGCTGCCTCATGACAAATGTCATCAAGAGGGTCCGCACTCTCCTGAAGGATGGTGGTTCAATCCTGGTCAGGCTGTTTCTAACAGATAGCTCACTCTGAATGGAACAGGGAGCAGGAGAGCTCCTCCTGATAGAAAGACAAGCTCCAGAGGAGAGAACTCCAGATTTTGTCCTTCCATTCTGAACCGATCCTCACATACAGGATCCGTATCCCTTTATTCCCTTCCTATTTGGGTGGCACGGTGGCACAGTGGTGAGCACTGCAGCCTCACATCACTAGAGGCACGGGTTCAATTCCCACCTCAGGTAACTGTCTGCTGTGGTGTTTGCACATTCTCCCTGTGGCTGCGTTGGTTTCCTCCGGGAGCTCCAGTTTCCTCCCATAGTCCAAAGATGTGCAGATTAGGTGAGTTGGCCATGCTAAAATGAGGGGGTAAATTCGGGGAATGTGTCTGGGTAGTTTGCTCTTCGGAGGGTAGGTGTGGACTTGTTGGGCTAAAGGGCCTGTTTCCACACTGTAAGTAATCTAATCTATTCATGCATCTGTATCGGTGTCTCTTAAATGCTGCTATTGTATCTGCTTCCACCACCTCCTCTGGCAGCACGTTCCAAGCACTGACCACCCTTTGTGGCAAAAACCTGCCTCTCACAAATCTTTTAAACATTTCCCCTCACGCCTTGAACCTGTCCCCCCTTGTAACTATCCCTCCACCCTGGGAAAACGCCTCATACATTCCACTCTATCTGTGCCATTCACAATCTTATAAACTTCTATAAGGTAAACCCTCAAACTCCTGCGTTCCAGTGAAAACTAACCTAGTCTATCCAGCCGTCTTCTTAGCTAAACCCCCGTTCCTCCCCTACCCCCGCCCCCCCACCCACCATACCAGGCAACATCCTGGTCAACATTTTCTGGACCCTCTCCAAAGCATCAACTTCCTTCTGGGAGTGTGGTGAGCAGAATTGTACGCAGTATTCCAAGTATAGACTAACTAAAGTTCTGTAAAGCTGCAGCATAACTTGCCTATCCTTATTCTCAGTGTCCCTTCCAGTGAAGGTCAGCATGTCATTGGCCTTTGTTACTGCCTTATCGAGCTGCACGGCCACCTTCAATGATCTGCGGGCCTGTACATCCAGATCCCTCCGAAGGGTCCTGCCATTCACTGTATCATTTCCACCTGACTTTGAACTACCAAAATACATCACTTCACATTTGTTGGGATTAAACTCCATCTGCAATTTTTCTGTCCATACCTCCAACTGATCCATATCCTGCGGAATCCTCTGACAGTCCTCCTCGCGATCCACAACTCCACCAATCTTTCTATCATCCACAAACTCACTAATCAGACCAGCTACGTTTCCTCCAAATCATTTCTATCGGTCACGAACAGCAGAGTTCCCAGAGTGGGGGAACTCAATTACTGTGGGTCACGAGTTCAAGTTGAGAGGGGAAAAGTTTCAAGGAGGTGGTGGGTGCTTGAAACACATTGCCAGCGGAGGTGGCATTGGTGGGCATGATAGCATCATTGAAGAACTATTCAGACAGATACATGAATGGGCAGGGCGCATAGGGTTACGGATCCTTAGAAAATAGGTGACTGGTTTACATAGAGCATCTGGATTGGGATAGGCTAGGTGGGCCGAAGGGCGTGTTCCTGTGCTGTAATTTTCTTAGCTCTTTGTTCTCGTAATGTTAGCCTTGGTTCTTACCTCTCCCTCAACTTCTGCATCTATTGGCCTGGTCCTCATGTTCCCCTCCCTCTGCCACACTAGTTTAAACCCTCCCCAAACACTCTATGAAGTACACCCTCCCCCCCGCCCCACCCCCCCAAGGATATCAGTCCCAGCCCTGCCCAAGCGCAACCCCTCCAGTTTGTACAGGCCCCACCTCCCACTGGAGCTAGTCCCAGTGCCCAATGAGCCTGAAACCCTCCCCCTCCCACCTCCGTCAGCCACGTGTTCATGGCAATGGTCAGAATCCTGAGGTAACAACCTTTGAGGTCCTGCCTTTTAACTTTCTTCCTAGTTCTCTATGTTCTGCTCTCAGGACCTCATCCCTTTTTGTTCCCTGTTGTTAGTATCAATAGGTGCCATGACCACTGGCTGTTCACCCTCCCCCTGCAGAATGTTGTGGACCTGCTCCAAGACATCCAGGACCCGAGCACCAGGGGGCAGCACACCACCCTGGACTCGGCCACGGAAACATCTATCTATTCCTCTTACTGATGAGTTCCCTGTACAGCATTTCTATGACTAGCTCGCCCTCCCTCTGTAGCAGAGCCAATCACAGTGGCATGAATTTGGCTGTTGCTGTTATCCCTTGAAAGACCATTTCTCTCAACAGTTCCCAAAAAGATCATAGAGTCAGAGAATCATAGAGATGTGCAGCATGTAAACAAACCCTTCAGTCCAACTCATCCATGAAAACCATCTATCCCAACTCAATCTAGACCAACCTGCCAGCACCCGGCCCATATCCCTCCAAACCCTTCCTGTTCATACACACATCCAGATGCCATTTAAATATTGCAATTGTACCTGCCTCCACCACTTCCTCTGGCAATATGTTCCATACATGTACCACTCTCTGCATGAATACGTTGCCCCTTGGGTCTCTTTTATATCTTTCCCCTCTCACCTAAACCTCTAGTTCTGGATTCCCCCACCCCAGGAAAAGACTTTGTCTATTTACCCTATCCATGCTCCTATTGATTTTATAAACCTCCATCGTGTCACCCCTCAGCCTCCAATACTCCAGGGAAAACAACCTCAACCTATTCAACTACTCCTTATAACTCAAAACCTCCAATCCTGGCAACATCCTTGTAAACACTTTCTGATCCCTTTCAAGTTTCACAACATCCTTCCGATAAGAAGGAGACCAGAATTGCACACAATATTCCAAAAGTGGCCTAACCAATGTCTTGTACTGCCGCAACATGACCTCCCAACTCCTGTACTCAATACTCTGTCTAATGTTAATCTGTTTTGCAGGGGAATAGCCACATGAAAATTCTTGCACTGCCTGGTTAGCCCTCCTGCTCTGCCTGGTGGTCACCCATTCCTTTCCTGCCTGTGGACTGTGTGCCCCTGGTGTGACCACATCCCTAAATATGCGAACCACGACAGCCTGTCCCATGGAAGCTCCACAGTGTCCCCGCTCCAACTCCGAAACTCAGGATCCCAGGATCTGTAGATGGAGCAACTTCCTCTCCCCATGTAATTCCCAGGCACTGGGAATGTGCCCACCTTCCCACATCGAGCAAGAGGAGCAGACAATCACTTGGAGATCTCCTACCGTGCCTTACCTCTTTAACGTTATTTATCCTTACAATTTCAAATACTACACTTTTAATACTACACTGAAGCTGCTGGTGAGCTCTGCTCCAATAACTATTTCTCAAATCTCAGCTGCTACTCACCAACAACAGTTTCCAGAAGTAATTTCCGCTCGTGCTCCTTTACTCACTGGAACTCTCGCTGCCAACCGTCCTCTCTCGATGTTCTGTCTCATCTGAACCTTACTTATCCTCTCTCTTTGGTTGGATGAGGAAGGAGCAATAAAATGCCACAGGAATTTCATGTTCGGGTTGACTGTTCCATAATGCCCGACACACCCACACTGCCTGTCAGCTCCACTCAAGGACCGGATTTTATCTCAAATCTTTATTCATAAAAAGTCTTTGTCCATCCACATTCTCACAATATTCTTGCTGAATGAAGACTACAAAATCCTGTCTGAGGCCATCGCCAGAATTCGGTTCTATACAGTTATATTTCAAGTAAATAAACAAAACATTGGACTCTGACTCTGTCTGAAAAACCAACGACCTCTCTTCCACCTACAACACTAATATTTACATACACTGGGGGACTGGGAGAGTCCGGTTACTGAATAGATGCCCATTTACCTTCAGCAGAAAGACAGTGGTCTTCAGTGCATCCCTCAGCATGTAGTCCTGGACCTTGGATTGTGCCAGTCTTTAACACTCAGTCAGGGCCAACTCCTTGTTCTGAAAGACCAAAAAGGTTTGGGCAGACCAATGAGCGTTTTTCACTGGACTAATGGTCCTCCAGGCACAGTCAGTGTGTGTGGCAGTGTGCGTCCCGGGGAACAGACTGTAGGGCGTGGAGTCCCACATCAAGGAGCTGCTCAGGACAACCCTCGACACACACCACTGCATCTTCCTCCAGGCTTCCTTTGCAAAGGCACATCCCAGCAGGAGGTGTGTGACAGTGTCAACCCCACCACAGCTACTTCGAGGGCAGTTTACGCTGGCACAGACCGACTGGGCATACATAAAAGATCTCACACATTTGTCCCTGGGGATGGTATTCCACGATATCCTTCCCACCCGCACTATCTGTGGAATCCACTCCCAGAGTGGGAAGGATCAACCTCTCAGCGTCTTCGGATAGGATGGATCCAAGGGGTCACATGCTTGAGTGAGAGAAACCTGTGGATGAATCCAACTCTGGGAATCTACAGCAGCAGAACTTTAAAGAATAACACTGCACAAGATTCAGAGCGTGGATACTTACAGAGACAGGCACTGTAACTGAATTCCAACACTCATCAGGTCAGAGCCAAGTTGAGCTCTGAGATTAACTTAATTACTTGAGAGGATGTATTTTGATTGCTCCATGTAATAAAGTATGAATCATTATTTCAGCCCTGGATTGTCTGCCAGATTAATTAATAAATAGCCAATTTAAAGGGAACTTGTGGTGATTTATTCACAATCACTGTACAAAATGGGCTATAGGAAAACATTCAAGATGCCGGACTGAGACTTATTCAACTTTCCCACCTCACCCACTTGCTGTTATCAGGCACGACGTGCAAGTTTCGGAGGGTGTGACCATGAGCCTCTTGATTTCTGTTCCAGTACCAAAGGCAATGAACAGACATAAGCAGAACACTGATAAAACAGCAAGGATTTTATTAAACTAGTAATGAAGCAAAAACAAGATAATCAATGTTAAATTACTGAATACATTTTCAAACACAAATTACAGCATATAGTGAAATGCATGGCTGTTTCACACATTTCATGCATACATTTTAGCAATTTACATAGATGCAATGTTTAGAGTTTAAAAAAATCACAAGATTCAAATGTCATTGTCAGTGAAATAGGTGCACAGGGGAATGTTCCTATCACCGAGCCCCCTCACTATCCTGACTTGGAAATATAACACTGCTCCTTCTCTGTCACTTGGTCAAAATCCTGGAATTCCCCTCGTCCAATGGCATTGTGGGTAACACCACAGCAGGAAACTACATATTCTGTATAGGTGGGTTGTTCAGGAAGGTTCTAGAAGAATACTGCTGGACTAGTTTGGTGTGGCTGGGATTCGGGGAAATCCAAAGTGTAAAGTAAGTTTCATGCTTAATGGAGCTGTTCAGTTTAACTGCTGTAAAGGCACATGGACGAGAATAAATCCGGAAACTCAGTGAGAAGTGAAGAGCAGGTTCTCTGTATTCAATAGCTCTAGCATCCATCTTATTTATTGTGGCTAATTCTCTGTCAAGCCCGATTTCTCCAGCTCTGGATCAATGTCAAACTTCCAGGGTCGGGGTGAGCACTGGGGACCGTAGCAATGTTTAAAAGCAGCAAGGTCTAATGTAATGTAGGTTAGATAACTATGGGGCCTGGTGGTTAAACAGCGAATAAGGTGAGAGAATGAGACTGTGTGTGTATGTGTGTATGTGTGAAGGAGTGGAGAGTGTGATGCTGGAAAAGCACAACAGGATTCCTGATGAAGGGCTTATGCTCAAAACTTTGATTCTCCTGCTCCTCAGATGCTGCCTGATCTGCTGTGCTTTTCCAGCTCCAAAGTCTCAACTCAGATCTCAAGCATCTGCAGTCCTCACTTTCGCCTCTGTAAGGGAGGATCCCTCTTTGTTAGTCCTGTCCCATGAACATAGTGGCTGCTAGGCCATTACAGCGTCTGTGAAGGGGAATGACAAATTGCAAGTGTGTGTCTGGGTGCAGAGCGACCTGTTAAAGATGACAAAGTCCAAGAATGCCCCTCTTGCAGTGGATGTCCAATGAATGGCAAATTCTCCCAGGTCGATGGTCTAA
Source organism: Chiloscyllium plagiosum (assembly GCF_037043375.1). Classification (NCBI taxonomy): domain Eukaryota; kingdom Metazoa; phylum Chordata; class Chondrichthyes; order Orectolobiformes; family Hemiscylliidae; genus Chiloscyllium; species Chiloscyllium plagiosum. The sequence continues at coordinate 33,335,553 of NW_028270183.1, forward strand.
AATTGGATGAGGGAAGCATAATTAGGTACGTTTAGTTAGACTGGAAGTGCTGGAGCAAGAGAAGGCCATTCAGCCCCTCAAATCGACATATTTAACATCAGCAAGGCTGAATATAGAATGTAGAATAGTACAGCACAGTACATGTCTTTCGGCCCTTGATGTTGTGCCAGCCTTTTATCCAGCTCTAAGATCAATCTAACTATCCTCCATGTACCTGTCCAAGAGTCACTTAAATGTCCCTAATGTGTCTGACCAGACTGCCACTGGCAGGGCATTCCACACAACTGGCATCACATCTCGGTCTCTAACTCCACTTTCCTGCCAGCTCCCCTTTAACCCATTATTAATTAAAAAGCTGTCTATCTCTTCGTCAAATTTACTCAATTTCCCAACATCCACCCTACTTTGGGGAAGTGATTTAGCAGAATCACGACACTTTGAGCAAGGTCATTTCTCCTCATCGCTGATTGAAGTCCACTATTCACCACCACTTCTCGATCGCTCATCATCAGAGACCCCTCCCACCCCAATGAAAATCTCTTCCAACCTCTTCGGTCAGGTAGAAGATACAGAAGCTTAAACACACGCACTGACAGGTTGAAGAACAGCTTCCTCCCTGCTGTTATTCTTCTGAATGGACCTGGCTCATTTCCGATTGAATATTGCTTTTCTGTGCACCCTCTTGGCAGCATGTCTTTGTATCCTTTGCCCTGTTTGATGGTCTTTGCATGTGATGCTCCCTCTGCACATTTACACTGTACTTAGCGACAGGGGACAAGAATAAATCAAATCAAATCTCTCAAGTTACCAGCCCTAAACAGTGGACAATATCAAGCACAGTCTCACTAATGCCTTGGACAAGTGCAGAAATATTTCCCTACTCTTTCACTCTATTCCTTCAACAATAAATGCTGAAATTCCATGAGGCCTCCTTACTCCCTGCTGAATCTACAGGCTGGTTTCCTGCAGTTCCTGCACGAGGAAACCAATATCCCTCTGCATTAAAGCAATCTGAAGCTTCTCGCAATTTCAGTTGATCTTGGTTGCTTTTTTTAAATGGGAATCAGCTCGAAAGGTTTCCCCACACAACAAGGAGCATGATGCTTGAGTTGACATTGACACTCAATGAATCTGGCTGATGGAGTTATAGAGTCATGAAGAAGTACAGCGTGGAAAGAGGTCCTTCGGTCCAACTCGTCCATGCTGACCAGTTATTCTAAATCAATCTAGTCCCATTTCCCAGCATTTGCTCCATATCCCTCTAAACTCTACCTATTCATATACCCATCCAGATGTCTTTAAAATGCTGTAATTGTACCAGCCTCCATCATGTCCTCTGGCAGCTCATTCCATACACGTGCACCACCTTCTGTGTGATTGCAATGAGTTGCCTTTCTATTCTTCCAGGCAGAATGGATAAACTCACACTTATTCACATTAAACTCCATCTGCAAAATTGGGGTCCATTTGCCAAACCTATCCAGTGTAAATTCCTTACTTCACTGCACCTCACATTCTCTCCATTTTAGTGTGACCTGAAATTTGGCGAGAATATGTTTTATCCCTGCAGCAAGTCAAGGTCCAACAAAACCTCTGGCCAGGCCTCACACAGAGAGAAACCCTCCATGAAACCCACCAAAACCCACACTTCACCAAAGAAACCGAAGATTCCGCTTTGAGACCAAATGAACATTGGATGGTCAGCTGCAGTTAGACACCTGACCTCCCTGTTATTATACAGTGACATCAGTCACTCTCTGCACTAAAAACAGAATTATATGTGAAGAAGGACTGAGAAATCATGACTACAGCCTCCAAATTCCACTCTCGTTTCCTTCAGTACTTTCAGTAGAGCCCAGTGACTCTTTCATATTAAGTTGCATTAATTCCTAAATATCCTTTCTGTTTATTTCCAACAATTGTTTAATTTCCTCCATTTATACAACACCCTCCCATGACATGGGAAATCCAGCAACAGGACAGATTGTTTACTCTGCTCTGTATCTATCCACTTTGTGGCTCAATGGACATAAACTGTCTAAATTTTACTTTTTATACAATTCATCTCTTTGGAAACTTGCAAATTTCACATCTTTGTTGTTTCCTATTACTGTGATAACTGTGGTCTATCACAACAGCTAATCTCTAAATCTCGAGCTCTTTCTGTCTGACATTGAAAACCTTATCCCCAGTGATTGGAGACTTTGAATGTTGTGTTTGCGATGGGACCAACTGATCGCTTGGGATCTAAAGTCAGACTTGCCTCTGTGAAGCTAATGTGTTCGCACAAGCTTCGATGAAGCTTGCAGTATCATGGGTCGTTCGCAGGTCTGATATAGTGTTTCTTTGTTGCTGGAATTGGAGGAGATTCGATGTATACACCTTATTTGTCACAATCTCGACATCGGAGGTCACATTTTGTGATGAATTCAGGTAGAATTTGAGGAATAATCTGCATCAGGACAGTTTGATTTATTCCTGGTAAGTCCTCAGTTGACTGGGTTTTGGTGACCCTGTGAGCACATATTGAGATAGACACCAACACAGGGAACAATTGTCCTCAGGATCTCTTCTTGCTGGCTTCATATGACAGTCCTCACTTCAATCATCTCAGTCTCCTTTTTCCACATCTCCTTTATGCTGTTCGAGACATATTTTCTCCACATTATTTACCATGTGACAAACATATGAAGACATATACAATCAAGATACTGTGTACCGAAATTTGAACATTCGAACTCATCGACAGCCAGAGAAATCTGGCCTGACAGAAAATTGGCCAAACTAAATTAACCAGCAGCCAGCAACTATCGGCTGCAGAGAACAGTGAAATCCGAGGTCAAAGAGCTTACAAAGGTTCGGGGGGAAGCAGATACAGCCAGCCTGAGGTCTGTGTGAGGTGAAGTGTCAATCCGAACTTTCTGAAACGGTGACTCCTAGCCCAGTGCTGGGGGATGTGCACCTCACACCTCCCCTGACATGGCAACAGTGAAAGTGGTTGGTGCCAACCCATTGGACGCTTTGAACGCTGCCCATGGTCCCATTGGCTAAAGGCCACAGAGCATTCCGGAAGATCTGGGCCAAGGGGGATAAGGACATAATTGAACCACAAACTGAGTTCTCTGCCCTGTGTCTACCTCACTGACAAGAACACTTGGGTAAAATGTTTTTAATAACACATTAACTGGCCCAAATCACAAGCAACATTGGTGCCCCTGGGTGGTATTTGATTAGAAGGGTTGTGTAATCTCCGAAGTTGAACCGCATTAACCTTGAACTCTTGGATATTCTGGCCTCAGCCTGATTTAAGCGACAAACTGCTCGATGTGATAACCAACTTCAAGTGGGTGAAAGAAGGAGTGGGTGAATGGGATAAGCTTTCAGAGTTAGTACAGGATTGGGGAATCACGGAATGCAACAGGTGATCAGGACTTGGAATGTACTGACTGAGAAGACTGCAGAGACAGGATCAATTGAGGCCTTCAAAAACGCATCGGAATTTATCTGAAAAGGAAGAGGATGCAGGGATGGGGTGAGTTGGAGGCATAACGAGCCAGCATAGACACAATGGGCTGAACGACCTCCTTCTCTACTGTGTCCATTATATAATGTCGTATGAAAGGAAATCTAAACCAGGCTAGTACAGGGAGTGGGGCTGCCAAAGGATCGACTCCCTCTGGAAAGGTGGGGTGGGTAGGTGTCTCCAACCTTCACTCTTGTTCTTCCATTTTCTCCCAATCTATCCCGAAACCATTAACCCCATGGTCCATGATTCCACCGTCCCAGGATATTGTGTATTTAATTGTTCAGTCTTGCATTGGCATCTCGAATGGTGTGAAGTGTGGACACTTTTGCTTTGCCAGCCTGGTGTGCGGCCTGTGGGTTGTCTCGATCACTGAGCAAACACTGAAGCCCCTGCTATGGTCTACCTCACTGAGTCTAAAACTGCCCGAAAGTGTACTCCATTCGTCTGGCTCCTCTGCTCTGCTCTGCTGGTTGGACCTTTCTCCCTCCAGTTCCTGTTTCACTTTCTCCCAGCACCCTAACTGCTTCACCTTCTCCCATTCTGTATCTCGTAGCCACTCCATGCAGCTGGGTATTGCTACCGCTTTGCTGGGTTTTAAACCTTTCCTCCAGCTCTCAGTGCTGCTCTGAGTTCCTCCCACTATCCAAAGATGTGCAGTTTAGGGTGAATTGGCCGTGGTACATTGCCAACAGTGTTAGGTCCATTAGTCAGGGGGAAATGTAGGAAAATGAGTCGAGGTGAGTTACTCTTCAGAGGGTTGGTGTTGACCTGTTGGACCGAAGGGCCTGGCTCCACATTGTTGGGAATCTAATCGAATCGAATATCAGCTGCTTTTCTTTTACTTCTCTAATATTCCCCAACCCTTTTTATATCTCTCACCTCCTGTGTTACAATATTAATTAATGCTACTCCCATGGATCCCTGACCCCACTGCCTAGTTCTTCCGACCTTGGATTCAACTTCCTTGCATTTGTTTTCTGTGTCCCAGACCCCTGGGATCTCACCATGCCCAAATGAACTCAGAACAATAATCTGATGACATACACAAGATCCCCCGTTCCAGCCCCATGACTGAACCCCACACGGTTTTTCCCAGCAATCACCAGCAAAGGTCTCTCCACAGGCTTGACACATTAATGTGAATGTGCATGAGGCTCGCAGTGCAATCCGCAGAATGTAGCAGGAGAGGAGCTGAAGGCCATGGAACCAGCGACGCTCGCCACTGCAGGATTCAGCCTGGGAGAGCCCGTGGAGTGTTAACTCAGCGTAGGCAGGAATAGAGAGAGCAACAGCTGCATTTGCCATGTGGCTATGCACAGAGTGCACAGTCAGCTTTGGTAACCTACAGCCGGTACTGCAGTAGCAAAACAAACAGGCAGATTGTCACTGAGGCAGCGGGGGAAGTCGGTGGAAATTGTGATCCCAAGATAACTCCAACCACACAGAACAGCAGGTGACAGGGAGTATGGCCTGGGCTGGGGAGAAAGAAGTTCATGAATCTCTTCCTTTAATTTACTTTAGCATAGGAAAGGGATACGTATGTACCACAGGGCAAGAGTTAAAGCTGGGCAAAAGGCAATTACAATGTGATTAGGCAAGATTTAGGATGCATAGGGTGAGGAAGGAAACTGCAGGGGTTGGCACAATTGAAATATGCAGCTTATTCAAGGAACAGCTATTGTGTGTCCTTGATAAGTACGTACTGGTCAGGCAAGGGGAAAGTGGTCGAGTGTGGGAACTGTGGTTTACGAAGGAAATGGAATCTGTTGAGAAGGTGAAGAAAGTTAATGTTACGATGAGCTGTGATTGCTCAGTTAGGGCGCTTGAGAGTTACAGATTAGACAGGCAAGACCTAAAGAGAGAGCTAAGAAGAGCCAAGAGGGGACATTAGATGTCGTTGGCAGATCAAGGAAAACCCTAAGGCTTTCTATAGGTATATCAGGAATAAAAGAATGACGAGAGTAAGATTAGGGCCAATCAAGGATATTAGTGGAAAGTTGTGCATGGAGTCAGAGGAGATAGGGGAAGTGCTTACTGAATATTTTTCATTAGCATTCACATTGGAAAGAGACAATGTTGTCGAGGAGAACACTGTGATACAGGCTACGAGACTAATAGGATGGAGGTTCACAAGGTATGGTGTTAGCAATTCTAGAAAGTGTAATAACAGACCAGTTCCCTGGGGTGGATGGAATTTATCCCAGGATTCTTTGGGACGCCACGGAGGAGATTACCGAGCCTTTGCCTTTGATCTTTATGTCTGCAGGAATAGTGCCACAAGACTGGAGGACAGCAAATGTTGTTCCATTATTCAAGAAGGGGAGTAGACACAATCCAGTGAGCCTTACTTCGGTTGTGGTAAAGTGTTGGAAAGCGTTATAATAGATAGGATTTATAATCATCTAGAAAGGAATAGGTTGCTTGGGGACAGTCAACACGATTTTGTGAAGTGGAGTTTGTGCCTCACAAACCTTACTGAGTTCTTTGAGAAGGTGGCCAAACATGTAAATGAGGTAATGCGGTTGATGTGGTGAGTGTGGATTTCAGTGATGCGTTTGATAAAGTTCTCCATGGTAGGCTATTGTAGAAAATATAGAGACATGGGATTGAGTGTGATTTAATGGTTTGGATCAGACGTTGGCTAGTTAAAAGAAGATAGAGAGTGGTGGTTGATGGGAAATATTTATCCTGAAGTTCAGTTACGAGTAGTGTACCGCAAGGCTTGGGTTTGGGTCCACTGCTGTATGCTATTTTATTCATGACCTGGATGAGAAAAGCTCTCTTCACACTCTCCCCATCAAGCACTACCAGAACAAGTCAAGCATGGGTGAGGACAGAATACAGCTTCCTTTTGCATTGAAAACAAATCTCTCTCTGCTCAATTAAACCAGAAGTACAGCTCCCTCTGCACTGTTGCTATCAAACGTCCCCAGGACAGGTACAACCAAGACTCAGAGACAGAGAAAGGCTCCCTCTACTCTTTTAAAGTGAAAATGATACTCCGTCAACATTCTCCCTCAGAGATTCTCAGTGACAGGAGTGCAAAGTGACAATCCAGAGGTCGATGTGGAATAAAGCTTCCTGTACGCTGACCCCATCAAACATTCCAAAGAAAGAGACACCACAGGGTTAGATCCAGAACAAAGCTCCCGCTACACTGGGAGGTTCGAATACTACCAGGACAGGGACAGCATGGGTCAAGATACTGAGAAAACACTCTCTGCTCCTTTCAACTGAAAGTAAAGCTCCACTTACAGTGACCTGATCAAACACTCCCGGGCGGGTGCAGCATGAGGTAAAAATGAGAGACAGCCCCTTTGTTCTGCACAAACCCTGTTTCCAAAACACCATTCTCAGACAATCTCTCTGTGGTTCTCACTGTCAGACTCCCCAGGTCAGGGTGGGCAGTACCCAGCAGACACGCTCCTGGATCAATGAGCTGCATTTGATGATTGTAATCATGGGGCCTTCGCTATGAGATCTTGTGGAGCTCAATTCCGTCAGGTGAGAGCACTGCAACTTACAGCCACTCCTATTATTCCAAATGAAATATACCCACCTGGGAACAAACAGATTTGTTCATACATTGGTGGAATGTGTAGAGATTGGAGCTGGTTGATCGGTTCAATGTTGTTGCTTCTGGTCACATTTGTGCCAGGGGAGTTCAGGCTGTGTGTATTAAAGGAGCTGGTTGGAGACTGAGGGGACGGTTGAGTTGTTTGAAAACATGGGGGATTTTGTTCACCCCGACCCCCACCCCCACCCCCACCGGTCGAGTTAGTTGGAGCTGGCTGTTGCTCTGAAATATGGTAACAGTTTATGAGCCAGAGGTTTCCATGGGTAATAATGAGAGCCAGCCCTACTCCTGAGAGAGTCCCTCCTCACGGACGTCCCATTGGTTTTAGTGCCTGAGGTTGTGAGTGTGTCCCCACGACAGACTGTGATGGTGCAGTGTGGAGAGCACAACCTGCTGGTCAGGGCCCAACTTGATTGATTTGGAACTGGGCAACTGTTTAAAGCTGCTGATCTGACCCTGGGGACAGCAGATTATCAGCCAAGCAGGGTCTACCCTGAGAACCACACTGTCCTTTTTGACTATGCGCTCCGTGAGTGTGGCAGCAGATTGCAGCTAATGGGAGTTTTCCACACTTGCAGGAAGCTTGGGCTGTAGATTATTCCTGACTGTAACTCTGGCTGAGATGGCATTGATATTCAGGCAGGATGGTCTCATGCTTTATCAACCACTGACTGGGCTTTTGTAGTTAATTGAATTTTGCTTTAACTGCTCTCTGTCCCCAAACCTGTTCTGTAATCCTAACTATTCTAGAACCCTCCCTTTGGTGGCATTTGAGCTTTTTTTTTTGCTTTGTGGGGATGGGTTCCATTCCCCTTGGTCTGATTCACTCAATGGAGGAGTGCAATCAGTCGAGGTCTCTCCCATGGTGGTGTGACTGGCAGATTCACAAAAAAACGCTTGAACTTGTAGGTATTGGATTCCTGAAATTTATCCTTTCCTTTCCATTTAAATAACTGTGCCCCTGTGTTCAAACTTCTGTGGTAGATATCCAAAGATGTGCAGGTCAGGTGAATTGGCCATGCTAAGTTGCCCATATTTTAGGTTATTAGTCGGGGTAAATGTAGGGAATGGTTCTAGGTGGGTTACTCTTTGAAGGTCCAGTGTGGACTTGTTGGGCAGAAGGGCCTATTTCCACACTGTCGGGATTCTGATTCTAATCTTTAAAACGTACAGAGAATGGTCATTGGTTTATAAGTTATTGAACATAAAGCTGCCCTTTGATTGAGTTCCGTCCCCAAAAACGAATCATCTGCTCATCTCTTCCCCACTCAAATATATATCCAGCCCAGAAACATGGTACTGCCCTGTGAGCCAGTTCACTCTTTGTGAATAATGTTCCTAAACTGCTCAACAACATCCATGTTCCTGTCGCCTCAATAATTAATTATCTAAGTAGTCTGAGTGATTTCCAATGTGTTCTACTGTGCATTCCCAACTTTCTAGGATAGATAATTTGAATGAACTGTGACCTCTGGAATGATGCAGTTCCTTGTCACATTGATCCTGTAATGACTAACCCCTGAGTTGTGACCTATTGCCCCCTTATTGTGGTCCCTCCAGCTCTGGGTGGAAACAGCCTCCTTGCCCTGAGCCTGTCACACTCCCTAAAGAATTGTTCTAACGGGTTGATGTCATTTTGAACCCTCTGTAGACCCTTCTCAAATCAGACCAGTTCCCCATTCCTTAACCTGGTGTCTTTCAAATCACTGGAGCTTTCCTGATCTACACCACCCACGTGACCCACACCGCAAACTATCCTGGATCTGTCATTGTGAGAACCAATGGGGCTGTTGTTCCCATTGAGTGTCGTTATTTGAGGTGAGAATCTTTACTTGATTGTCAATATGATCCCCAGCTTCTGCTGTTGTCTGACCCTGTCCTAAAGTGGCTGCCCTCTCTCTCCCCAGGGAGGGCAATGTGAGCAGTAACCCCATCAATCCCACCTGGATCCCATTCAGTTCCACCAGGTCTGGAGAAGGCCATCTGTCATTCTTCCTACGCCTAATGAATGGTACGTGATGGGTGACTGGGGAGGAATCTCCTGGTGTCACTCACTGGGAGTTACACCCACTGTCACCAACCCTTGTCCTCCTGCACTACAGAAGACTGGCTTACAGAGCACCCGTCCACAGCCTACTCACTGGGAGACCTCATTCATATTGAGGCATCTGTTTCAATGGACAACCAGGTGCTCTGGATGCTGTACGTTGATCACTGTGTAGCTACACTGAGCCCAGACAAGGAGATACAGCGTCATTGACTACAATGGGGAAGGAGCTCTCTGCTTTCTCCAGCTGTTCCATCCTCAATGGCTTCACTCGATTCACTTCATGGCTGTTTATCAATCTGCACTTGCCTCCTGGACAGAAAAGCTGAGGACTCCTTTTCAACCTTTGTGTTGCCGAGAGACAGGCAGGAGCCAGACAAGCTCTGGTGTGACCTGGATGCCTTCCATTTCTATGGAGATGAGCGTTCCTTCGTAAGAGGATGCTGCTGATTGGCTTCTCCATGGTGGGAGGGTGTCACTCAATACTGACTTGATCTGAATATGTCCCTCAGGGTTCCTTAAGTGTCACCTGAAAGTTGCGACAGTGGATCAGGAAGATTCCAGGAACAAAGCTTGTACTTACCGGAAGCTGCAGAATATGTAAGTTCCCTCTCTTTGTCCCTCAGGGATGTTGTTGTTGGGAGAGATGATGCACTGTTTGGTGGGCTGTCGTTGAGCTGTTTCTCTTGTTTATCTGGACTCCACTGGAGGAATTAAACAGTGACATTTGTGCCTGCTGCCATGTGGGGATCTGTGGGAGCACAAGGAAGATCCTGTTCCCCTCCAGAGGAAGGACGGGCCTTGGCCCTGAAGCTGGTAGGACATTGACCCTCTCGATGTTGGCGCTCCCCCTCTCCCCCATCCCTGACTGGGATGTTTGGTCTTGCAGAGAGTGAAGCTGGATTGAAGTGGGAGGGGGAACCCTCACTTGGCCCCCTGGTCATTCTGGATACTAGGCTGACCAACCTGGCAACTGAACCCCTGCCTGAGGTTGAGGGAAGGATACTGGAGGGGTCTCCATGTGTGGAGATGGCTGCCTGCTGGTTTCCCTTTCTGTCCCTGTTTTCCCTGGCTTCTCCTGGTTGTGTAGGTGTGGAGTCGGAGCTGGATCCGATGGTATTCCTGACTGTGACAGCTGTCTGTCTGATCTCTGCTTCATTGCTGGCCTTGTTCCTGTACAGGATACGCAAGCATGCTCTATCCCACCCATGAAGCAATCCTTAATGAAGTTGTGCTTTCCCGTGTGTTGCATATTGTAACTGCTGTTCTTGTTTCTGCATTCACATGGAAATAATTCAAGGATTGTTTCCAAGGCTGGGTTTCCTGGGACTGCCTTCTATTACATCTGTACGCCCTCCCCCTGGAGGGAGCTTGCTGTGATGTTTGGTGTTTACTCCCTCACTGAGTGGGAGGGTTACATTATGCTGCAAATGCAAACCAACATGCAGAGACAATCTGGTGACCCAGTTCCCTTCACAAGTTGGGCACGATAGGAGCTGAGTCCCCCGGTCAGCATCAGACTGTGTATCAGGGAGCAGTTGCTGCTCAATATCATTCTTGTAGCTTTCAATCACTTTACTGATCAGGGATGGGTTGGATTTATCTTCTGTACAGGACATAAGGGAATTGTCCATTGTCAGGTAGATGAGTATCACAGCTCTAACATGAAAGCTCCATTTGAAGTTACCCACTAACCAGGTCTATAGTTGGACGGAAGTTTCATATCCCCTGCAGCTGAACAGTGCTATGGTTACTGTCCCTAAAAGTTGCACCTGAACAGTGCTGTGGTCCCTGTCCCTAAAAGGTGCATAGCTTTCCTTTTGGAAGATAACAATGTTGACACAAAATGCAATCATTATCGAGGAAGTAAATTCAGGTCTTTACACGTTTGGAAATGTTCAGCCATGGGATGAATCAATTTGATGGGCCCATTGAGGACAGTCTGTGGTAAAGGCCTTAATGTGGCCTCTCTGGAGGAAGTACCAATCGGGAGAATCCTCAAACAGAACTTCTGCGTTAGGATCGCCAAGCAGCAGTTTCCAATTTCCTCAGCGGGATGGGGGTGGGAGTTGGTGGTTGTGGGGAGGCAATTGTTTAAAAGCTAACATAGTACGTGGTTCTTCTCCCAGTTACACCTTTCTTCAGCAACAGTTTAAAGCAATGACCTCCACCTTTCTTTCTGGGTGACCTTATCGAGGCTAATAAAGCCATGAGAGGCATGGAGATGGGGAATATCCAAGGTTTTTCCTCAGCTGGGGGAGTCAGCAGGTATACGTTTATGTTGAGTGCGGAAAGACTTATAAAGGACCGAAAGGGCAACATTTTCATAGAGAGGAGGGTGCATGTAGGAATGAGCCAGAGGAGGTGGTGATCTGGATGGGTATTTGAATTGGAAGGGTTTAGTGGGATATGGGCCAAATGCTGACAAATGGGAATAGATCAGTTTAGGATACCTGTTTGCTGCCCATGAGTTGGACTGAAGGATCTATTTCTATTCTATACAATTCTATGACTCTATAAACTATAATTATATACGCACAACTAAAAAGGCAGAGAGAACACAATTACTCATCCACAGGCAAACATACTAAATGCAAAAAGAATATATATATATTTTAGATTAGATTACTTACAGTGTGGAAACAGGCCCTTCGGCCCAACAAGTCCACATCGACCCTACGAAGAGCAACTCACTCAGACCCATTCCCCTACATTTACTCCTTCACCTAACACTATGGGCAATTTACCATGGCCAATTCACCTGACCTGCACATCTTTGGACTGTTGGAGGAAACCGGAGCACCCGGAGGAAACCCACGCAGACACGGGGAGAACGTGCAAACTCCACACAGACAGTTTCTCGTTAATTTTTTAAAGGATATTAAATTCAATGCAAAGTGAATAGTGTCCAAATGTAAAGTTAATCAGTTATTATCAATCCAAAAGACACCTTCAGGTACCTCTACAGAATTACTATTTACAGAGTCTTAGCAATACTGGGTGGTCCGAGGTTGGGGGCATATTGCAACGATGTCGTCACTAGACTATTAATCTAGAAACGCAGGTCATTTTCTGGGGACCCGGGTTTGAATTCCATCAATTGGAATTCAAACCCAACTAACAAAGTGTATGAAATCAAAAGATTAACAACGATTCTTTTGGGAAAATATCAGTTTGGTTCATTAAAGCTCTTTTGGGACAGAAACCATTGTCCTTATCTGGTCTGGCCTACGCGTGATTCCAAACACTTCCGGGCAATTAGGGATGGGCAATTAATCTCATATAAGCCAGTGTCGCCCATATCCAGTGAGGAATATAAAAAGGAGTCGGCTGTGCATCCCCTCGAGCCTGTTCCCTCCATCATGGTTGGTCCGTGGCCTAACTCCACACACCAGCCTTTGGCCTATATCCCTTTAAAACATTTGCATAACACAATGTTATCTATCTCAAATTTAACATGAATAACTGATCCAGCATCCACTGGCATTGTGGAAGAGAGTCCCAAACATCAACCTCTCTTTGTGTGTAGAAATGCTTCTTAATATCTCTCCAGTCCTTACCTGGTCTGGATCCAATTCTCAGTCAATGCTCCCTACTTCTTGAATCTCCAACCAGTGGAAATGGTTTACCTTTATCAACCCTGTCTTTTTATTTGGGTATTATGGATTCAAGCAATGTTGGTAGATACACCCAGTGAGGCATTTGCATCACGATCAGATCAGGTATCTGGGGAGTATGAGGTGAAAACATCCGTCTTCAGTGGACATGAGCTAGTACCAGAAGTCTACAAACAACGTTTTAGGAATCTAAGGAGGGAACCTGGTCAAACATGCATTGAATTTGAAAGGATCAAACAAAGTAATTTTGATAGATGCATAATGGCATTGAAAACAGATCAAATATATAATGCTGAGAGACGTCTATTTTGGAGAATTTCAAAAATTCACTACCAGAGGAACTGAGAATGCACGTGGAAGAACAGAAATTTATCGATTGCAAGATGAGTAGTTGAAATGGCTGATGGTTATGAGTTGGTTCATGAATCAAAGATTGGTTTCCAAATTCAGTTTAATCTGTGAGGGATAGAAATTTTTGAAAAGAGAAATCCTCGGGTGATAAAGGAACAGGAGACCTCATTAAAGATAGTGAAGATAATTTACCACAGGATAAAATGGAAAGTTCTGTGGGAGAAAGAGAATTAAAAAGCTCAGGTACTTTCACTGCAATAAAGTAGACCACATGAAGTCACAGGATTGGTGGGTTAGAAAAAAAAGCTGTGGGAAAACAAGGTATGCCAATGAGTTTTGTTAAGTGGTAAAGGAAAATACAGTTGAAGGTTAAAATGACCTAAAGAATGCACAAGCTGGTCAGGGGCTGTTTGAGAAGGAAGTGCCAGATCTCTTTCAAGAATTTACTTTTGTGGGTAAGGTAGGTCAGACGGAGCAGTTAAAGAAATTAAATTTTAAATGTATACGGAAGCAAGTTAGTCTTTGATGGTGAGAGATGAGAAAATAATTCAGAAGGAGTATTTTCAGAAAAAGATGGTAAAATGTGGAATTCATTGTGAGAGAGCAATGCTCTGTTATGTAAAGTGAGATTGGAGAGTCCGGGGAAAAGTGAAGTAGTGGTAGTAGTAATGGAGAAAAAACAGTTTATTCTTGTTAATGATAGAGCTGGATCACAGTTGAGTGTGATGGCTACTGACACCTTGATGAAGAATTGGAGAAAATTGTGTATTCATGCAGATGTGAAATGGGCAAAAGGTCACTAATTGTATTATTGGTGGGTTACAGAAAGGAAGGGTTTCATGTAGCAGATGAACCATCAGTAGGAGGTCACTTGGGAGTAAGGAAAGCTCAATCCAAAACACAAAAGCATCTTTATGAGCCCTAAAGTCTTTTTTTATTCGGAAAACCTCAGGCAGTGATAATACCAGGACCCTTAATACCCATTCCCGCATTGGAGGAAAATTTGCCAATGTTGTGAATTGACTTTGTTGGGCCCCTACCCAAAACAAAAAGTGTGAGTCGGAATTTGATGATGACAATGGATGAATCCACGAGATTCCAGACAAAACAAACCAAACATTCACAATCCCATTAGCGGAGATAAAGTATTACTATTAGTCCCAGGGGTAGGGGAGGCTTTAAAAGCAAGCGTTAGTGGGCCTTATCAAATTCGACAGGAAACTGATTGAGGCAAGCTATTCAATAAGAATGCAAGATAGAACGAAATCTGATAAAGTATGTCATGTGAATGGGCTCAAAATTTATTTTGGTAGGATCTAAGATTCAGAAATAACCTTAGCCAAATGTAGCAGTATCTCATCGTCAGAATCCTCAATAATACCGACTCATAACATTTTTTACCAATTTAATAATGTGCATATTCCGTCTGCTTCCCCTAATTCCGTTTTAGTTGTGGATGATAGAATGCAAATGAAACTAATCATCCAATGAGATCATGGCTGATCTGTGGTCTGACCCCATACACTTGCCTTTGGCCCATATCCATGAATAACCGTGCTCACTAAAACAGTTATCTACAGTTATATTACGGCAGAAACAACTTGGTATTTAATCTACCACTATAAATTCTGAGAATCTGAACTTCAGACATCCCAGTTCGTCTCATCCAAACATCGGCTCAAGGATATAAACAGGACACTAAATCTTTTGTAAGCAATTTCTTATGACAGTCAATTCGAAGAATTACTTCAAAAATATGTCCCCTGCCTGTTGTGCCTTCGCAATGTACATTTGGAGAAAGATGCAGTGGTTGTTGCTGAGACTTATCCCGTGCAGCTTCATGCTGTAGAACTCTGAGCTCTACACTCTGCTCCTGGGAGATGAAGACAAAGACCAACCAGACTGAGAGGATCATCAATTCAATGAAAGACGCTTTTTTGTCTGCCTGAAACTTGTTGGTCTTCCAGAACAAGAACTTGGGGGCGACTGAGTGTTGCAGGCTAGTAAATTCCAAGATCTTTGATTTAAAAAGGATGACACCTGCCTCATCAGCCTGTGCCAGAAGAAGGATATCACACGTGGGATGTGCTCTCCAAAATGGACTTTGGGAGGAGGGACTCCACACTTGGCTCTGACTGCTCTTCATGAAGAAGGGCTTGTGCCCGAAACGTCGATTCTCCTGTTCCTTGGATGCTGCCTGACCTGCTGTGCTTTTCCAGCAACACATTTTCAGGTCTGATCTCCAGCATCTGCAGCCCTCACTTTCTCCTCTGACTGCTGTACACCAGCATTGTTTGTACAGTCTCACACAATGGATAGGAATCAGAAAAGCAGGCAGGCCTGCCCACTTTTTCCTGCCTTGTTTAGGTACTATATAGAACCTTTTCCTAAATCCATCAGGAAAGATGTGACCCTGAACACGGTGACTATTCCAGGGAGGGAAGGGCTGCAGCTCCAAACAATCCTGTAAATGGACAATGTCGACGTTTCTATTCAGATCTTCCTTCATTGCACAAACTCATGAACATCTGTGACTAGTTCGACCGACCTCGGAAGCCAAGATAAATTGAGGCAAGAGCCATGGTCTCATGGTCAACATTAGAGTTATAATTCCAGATATTTATTACATTGACGTTCTGACATGGTAGGATTTGACCCAGCTCCATAATAAACTTCTGAAATGTCTTAATATGGAGCCGAATCAGTGTCTGGCTTCCTGGTTGATTCAGAGCAACTTGATATTTCTGTTCCACTTCCCTAAGAAATTTTGTTATTTATCATTGATTATGAATTTATCTCTATTGTTCCTGAGAAAATGGGAATACAGACAGAATAAGTGGTGGCTGTCAATGAGATTATCTTGAATTGACTGGAAACAATAGTGAGACTGTGTAGTTTGCTTCTTATTGAGATGGGCTTGTGTAATTGTTTAGTGGGTGATTTGCAGGAACTATGGATGAGCAGAGTGAGTTGTTTTCTCATGCTAAGGAAAGTATGAAGTACAAAGGCGGAAGAATAATTTACACGTGGATGACGTATACGTGAATGTGTGTAAAATGTATCAGACGTTCTTCCTCTTTATGAGTGTTTTAGTAAATCTCAGTTTGAAACGATATGTGATGTGTTGATTTGAGAAACTGGTTTTCGAAATCCATGGTTCAGGGAATATATTTTTCGCAGGCTCAGGGAGGATGGGAACAGGTTTGGGAAGGGATACCGCATAAATAAATGACCCTGCTTTCAGTCACTCTTGAGCAGATTTATATGCGATGGGAGCATGTATTGTAGGTTTGGGGGGCTTAAAGATGGACAAATATTGAGGTCTGGAGGAGTTGTAACCAAGGAAATGAGGGAGGAAATCACAGTGACTCTGAACCAAATGGTTACATCCTCGCTGGCCACAGAGGAAGTGCCAGAGGACTGGAGGACAGCTGATGTAATTCCACTTTGCAAGAAAGGTGGCAGAGATAGACCAGGAGTAGCAGACCATTGAGTGTACCATCAGTGTTCGGGAACAAATTGGAGAAAAGTCTGAAGGAGAGAATTTTAATATCCATCTGGAAAAGCATAGTTCAATTATGAATAGTCAGT
Organism: Chiloscyllium plagiosum; assembly: GCF_037043375.1. Lineage (NCBI taxonomy): Eukaryota > Metazoa > Chordata > Chondrichthyes > Orectolobiformes > Hemiscylliidae > Chiloscyllium > Chiloscyllium plagiosum. The sequence goes on from NW_028270183.1 coordinate 33,352,262, forward strand.
GTGGCCTTGACAGAAGAAAGTCATGCCTAACAAATCTGGTGGAGTTTTTTGGGGGGAGATGACCAGGTCTGTGGATGAGGGTAGGGCAAGTAAAGTTGTTTATATCAATTTCAGCAAAGCCTTTGACAAGGCCCCACATGGGAGATTGATAATGAAGGCACATGGCATCCAGAGTAAATTGGTCAGTTGGCTCCAATATTGGCCCAGTCATAAATGTTGGTAGAAGGCTGTTTGTGTAGTTAGAAACTGGTGCCCAGTGGTGCACCACAGGGGTCAGTGCCAGATCCCTTCTTGGTTTTGATACTTATAAATGGTGTTGTAGTTTGTGTAGGTGTATGTGTGTGGGAGAGAGAGAGAGAGAGACAGAGAGAGAAAGAGAGAGAGAGAGACTGTGTGTGTTTTAGAGTGTGTGCACATGTGTGCGTGAACATGTGTATAAATATGTGTAAGTGTGTACATTGTATGCATACGTGTGTGCTTGTGTACATATACTGTATGATTGTGTGCACGTGTGTATGTGTGATAATGAATGTGTGTGTGTGAGAGAGAGAGTGTGTGTGTGCATGTGTGTGTGAGACAGAGTGTGTATCTGTGTTTGTGACGGTGTGTGTGTGTGTGAGAGAGAATGTGTATGTTGGGGGACACAGGGGGGCATGTAGCTGGGGACGATTGGTAAGTTTGCAGGTGACACAGTGCTCAGTGAGGAATAAAGCCTTAAGTGACAGACAGATACAGACAGCTTGATCAGATGGACAGATCAGCGTGGGATGCAATTTAACCCTGATAAGTGTGAGTGATGAACGTTGCCAGAAGTAACAAGACAATGAATAGTAGGACACGAAGAAGCTCAGAAAACAGAAAGATCTTGAGGAGCTTGTTAACAAATCCCAACAGGTGAAAAGACAGGTTAATACGGTAATTAGGAAGACAGATGGGGCAGTTGCCTTTACTAGTTGAGGTATAGATTGTAAGAGCAGGGAGGTGACGTTGGAGTTGTACAGATATTTGGTGAGGCCACAGTTGAAGTATTGTGTACAATTCTGGTCACTGCACCACAGGGTTTGTATTGGAGGATTCACCAGAACATTGCTTGGGCTGCGGGAGTTTAGCTATAAAGTGGGAGGCTGGATAAGCTCAGGCTGCTTTCTTTAGAGCAGAGGCAGGGGTATATAAAACTGGGAATGGCATGGACAAGGTGAATATAAAGCAGATGCACCACTTCGTCCAAAGGTCAATAACAAGGTGACATCATTTGAAGCTGATAGGCAGGAGATTTTGAAGGGACCGGAGGCAAAATCTTCTCACCTGGAGGATGGTAGTGGTCTGTAATTCAGATGGAAAAGCTCAGAAAAGTACTTGGATGAATACTTGAAATGTTATGACACTGAAGGCTATGGCCCAAGTGCTGGAAAGTGGGACTGATGGAAATTCAGAGTCATTTTGGCTGGAAAAACACAATGGGCCTCAGTGCCTCTTGTGTCCTATATGATTCTATCATTCTAGTATTCTGAAGTGAAGTTTCAGAATTAGTTTCCGTTTTACTCTTTGTACGTTCCAGCTGCTGATGTGGTCAGTATCAGTTTCAGCTTTTCTATTACAGTGCTCGTTTGCAGACAGAATTTCCCAAATGAGTTGGAAAACTGAATGAACAAGGAAAGCAGTGGGATAACAGTGTGTAGTAGAACAGCTCTCAAGGAGCTCGACAACATGAGAGATTGAATAACCAAACAGCTTCAGCAAAATGAAGGGTATAGCGGAAAAGGATATCAAATGATATTTAGATATTGCTGGGAAGATAGTGTGTGAAATAATGTCAGGAGTGTTGTTTGAAGACAAATTGCGATTAACATTTGAGACTTAATAGGATCAGATTAATCCAGTATTTAGTTACAGACTTAAATCTTAATGATATCATATCATTAAAATAACCCTGTTGTCGTAACCTGTTTGCTGAAAATGATTTTAAAAATGCACATGTAACCATAGTTTCCCAGTGGGGATTCCACACAATATAAAATAAAGTCTCTTGAACGATGTCAGCTCCAACTCCAAGAGAATTCACCAATTCCGGCAGATTGCTAGCAGCAGTAACAGAGATGTGGTTTCCCAAGCAACAATATGCATCTTCCAAGGCAAATGGTCGCCAAAGTGTACTACACCATCCTTGTTGTTGTTGGTATTCCTGGTAAGTCTTGGAAGTAATCAACGTGTATAAATCTCTGTGTTGATTCATACCTATTTCCACTCGACGACTGATAAGTATTTTGTTTCCTTTTAGCAAGGGAAATCCTGATGCCAGGTGACAGTGTCCTCACTTACATAGTTTAAAGTGAAGAGTTTGTCAATGAGGAGGCTCCTCAGTAATGTGCACAATTGTCTGTTTCTCTGCTCTGTGCCCAATGGGTTTGCACTGAGGCCTCATTGATTGAGTTTGGCTGACCACCGGCCCTGGCTGGTGTAGAAAGTGTTTAGAAAGACCACACTCTCTGTGGGAGTTCAAAGCCTGATATCGGTCGGATAGGTTTTGGAACAACCCACCTTTTAATGACACTTGGTGTTCCCCATTCCTTGATGTCAAGATATTGTGTTGGTGGCTCTTGCTCAGGCAGCTTGTTCCAAATGGGTGCCCAGATACAATATGGGCAAAGGGTGGCTGGAGCAGGTCATTATAGAGTGATCGATAAGCATCAGCACAGAATGCTTTCACTACCATGTGTGTTTTAAAAATCAGTGGTTGGGTCGGGGCATGGTATTTGTGAGGACAGATCAGTGGGAGGGGTGTTGAGCACAGGGTTCCAATTGCGATGTGTATTGTTGAATTATTTGTCAAACAGACATGTGAGTTGTGTCATTTATGAAACGATGCACCATACTGTCGAACAGGAGAAACACTGAGATCTGGAGTGTGGGAGTAGCAGCTGTCCCACAGAGAATCAAACATCTTTGTCCAACAGGAGCTTTCCCACCCTGCCTTTTTGTTGTTGTTATCCTTTGATGTTCCCTGCACGATAGTGGGCTATGTGAAGGGCCTCCCATGTGCCTTGGTTTGGGATTGTTATTTAGTATTTGGATACCAATTTAGATAATTATGTTCGATTATTATTGTCGTTATTTAGTTGACACTGACCTTTTGGAGATGAATGCCCTGGAAATATTTTGAGACCAATTCACTGTGAAGCCATCGTGCCACACCATGTCGTGCAGTACTCTGTCAGCTTTGTGAAATATCTGTTCTTGTCCCTGGTCCACAGGGCTCTGAACACTGGAGATTGGGTGGTACAACATGATTGTTTCGCTGATGAAAGACAAGTTGGTTTGTAGTGACTGATGCACGATTCCAGATAATTGATATTGTGGTGCTGCTCCGGGGATCCAATCAGGATCAAGAACAGCCAAACGTATGGAGGGAAATCAGCCCTGTTACTGTGACCTCCAGCTGACCTGATGTTCAGTATTGAGAGATTTGGTGCGTTGGATGTATATCAGAGTCACCAGTTGATCCATTGTCCATCAGCAACATTCAGGGAACTCACCCCAGACAGGGCAGCTCAGGATGTTCAGCTCCTTCTGGATGGATGATGCTTTTCCTGTTGTTCAAGTCGCTGTATCAAGGGGAGGTAGTTTATTGGAGATCACATTTAAGGGCTGAGTAATCCCAGACTGTTTTGTGGTGATTGATGGATGGAAAGTATGTTCGGGGTGAGAGTGAGGGAGTATTGAAGGGACTTGTTGCTGCCAACTTGCACTTGGAAGTTTATAAATGTTTGCAGTAACAGTAACACTGAGCAGACCATTTCCACAGTCCATTGCAAATGTCAGGGATGCAGCACCCACACTGCTGCTGGGACAGATCTCGCCCAGTGTGTTTTACAGCAGGGCAGTAACACCATGGATACATCTCTTTGATGCAATAACATCCTGTAGCTTCAATCCCAAAATGGTTTACTTGAAGAAAAATGCTATTGTCGGCGTAATGGGTGGCAAGATATCAAACAAATTTATTTTTGTAGCTGACAGCAGCATATAAGATTCAGAGAAAATGCATTACTCTTATAGTGCCAGAGGTCAGTACAATGCAGAACACTGAGTGTTACACTTACAATGTATTACTGTCATAATGTATTACTCTCATAATGACAGAGATTAGTCTAATGCAAGACGCTGAGTGTCCTGGGGCACGAGTATTCTGTGAGGGACTCTCTGGTAGTTTTTTTTTATTCTTGTCCTGACTCACTTCCTCAGAGGATCCTGCTCGTTGATGTTGGGTGCTGTCTGAATGCTGATCCGTTACTGTACATGACCGACATTCATACAGATATATACATTCCAACAGTTCTAATGTGACTCGCTGTAGTTATTTCAATGCAGATTGAGATCCCACCAGCCTTAACCCTTAACTTACTGCATACTGGACTGGGACGTTACAAGATCCTAATGCATGATAATAATGTACACAGTTAACATTTCCAAACTGACTCTGTGTGTAATTCCTCAACTGAGAGGAAAGTAAATATTTTGTCTGTCGCTCACAGGCCATCTGCATTATCCAGTGATTGACTAGAATATTCTGTATTGTTAGATTAGATTACGTACAGTGTGGAAACAGGCCGAAGCACAACCCACCCATACCCCTACATTTGCCCCTTACCTAACAGTACGGGTAATTTAGCATAGCCAATTCACCTAACATGCACATCTTTAGGACTGTGGGAGGAAACCGGAGCACCCGGAGGAAACCCACGCAGACACGGGGAGAACGTGCAAACTCCACACAGTCAGTCGCCTAAGGCGGGAACTGAACCCGGGTCTCTGGCGTTGTGAGGCAGCAGTGCTAACCACTGTGCCACCGTGCCGCTGTTGATCCAGATCTCCAGGAATCAGTCTGAGTGAAGGTATTCGTGATTGTGGAATTGTATGGAATGGGGATCCCAATCCACAGGTTGGACCCTCTTCCAGCACCACTAATCCAGAATCTGGTTTCCAGCATCTGTCGTCATTGTTTTTACCTCGTTGATTTTAACCCTACTGCGAATCCTCTTGCAAGGATGCCTGACTTGATGAAGTTTTCCTCTTCTCTCTACAAGAATCTCAGGGAGTCCCTCTCCCACTGCAACTCCCAGGTGTTCTATGCTACTTTCTCCCCACCCCCACCCTCCTCCAGCTTATCTCTCCACACTCCAGGCTCACTGCCTTTATTCCTGATGAAGGGCTTTTGCCCGAAACGTCGATTTCGAAGCTCCTTGGATGTTGCCTGAACTGCTGTGCTCTTCCAGCACCACTAATCCAGAATCTGGTTTCCAGCATCTGCAGTCATTGTTTTTACCTCTGATAGCTGTGTCCTCATGTTGCTGAGAGAATGGGTCATTATAAAATTGTACTGAGTAGGGGGAACTGCTTCCATAGCAATTTCTGACCCAGTGCTCTGCTTTTCTTTGGGTACCTATAGATGTAGCATTGTAGTAAGTGTGGAGCACTGATGGGAGAATACCTGTGATACCAATTGCAAATTTTACTGGGAATATCTTTCACGGTAGAACTTTATTTCATGTGCAATAACCTGAAGCGAACATCAGATTTCAGTGACAATGTGATTCAGTGAGAGTCTTTCGATTTGAATTTTACTGAGTGTGGGTTCCAAGCCAAAAGGGAACAACTAACCCCAATCCAAGTGATACTGGGAGCATTTCTCAAATTAAAGTGTGGTCACGAACTGCACAGGACCAACTCCCCCCAGTTACATAAGGAGGACTGTCCCTGACAATAGACCTTAACCATTTGTAGGGAACTGAATGAAATGGAATATCTGACCGCAGTGGGAACTAGGACCATAACAATATGAACCATGTGCTGCCTGATTGATGTTATAGTCCCCAGTTCTGTTCTACCCCATGATGGAGCTCTCAGTGTAGTTTGTAAATATAAAATGGATTGCAAGTGGGAAAATCCTCACAGCTAGTTGTATATGTTTGGTGCTAAGTTTACAAAGTGGAATATCCCAATGGAGATAAACAGATGTGATATTTTTCATAAAGTGAAAATGGCAGAGCAAAAATGTTCATTCACTAAAGTGACCGATCAACGTATTGTGTTGCCACAAATAATATTTCTGGTGCTGATTAATCTTCCAGCAAGGTTAGGACAAGTTGTGGGACATGGCTACACTCATTTATTGTCCGTACATTAATAAGGATGATTAGAGAGTTGGAAGTGTTGACACTATTTCTCATCTATCCCTAGTTAGATTCAGAGGAACAATGTTTGAATCTGTAATTTATAATCTTTCCACAGTTAATTTCCTAATGATTGCTGCTCTCCACTTTGTAAGGTGTATCCTCCTTGTGAGGAGGAGGTATTGAAAAGGGCCGTACATCGATCAGATTTAAGGCAATGGATGTAGGTTTGCTCGCTGAGCTGGAAGTCATTTCTGAAATGTCTTTGATGTGGGGAGAGTGGCTTGTGTTTCTGGACGTGTTCTGTCTGCTTGTTTGGATTTGTTGCTTAGAAATCGGCGGACTGTGTTCACTGAGTACCCATTCTTTTTCAATGCACTGTTTTGATGATTTCTCTCTGCTCTGCAGAGTTCCTCTGTGCGGCAGTGTGTGGTGGCTTGTTCAGATCATATTCTAATGCAGCTTTATTTGTGGGTGTTAGGATGATTGCTTCTGTAGTTCAGTATTTGGTCAATATGCATTGTTTTTCTGTAGACGCTGGTTTGAAGTTCCCCATTGGCTGGTCACTCTACTGTGACATCTAGGATTGGCAGTTTGTTGTTGTTTTCCTCCTCTTTAGTTAACTTTATGCCAGTAAAGGTATTATTGATGGTCTTGAACGTTTCCTCTAACTTGTTTTGCTCAGTGATGGCAAAGGTGTCATCCATGTAGTGGACTTAAAGGTTGGGTTGGATGGTTGGCAGAGATGTTTGTTCGAGTGTCTCTGCTCAGAACCCTGATATCGGAGATCCCATGGATGTTCCATTGGTTTGTCTGTAGGTTTTGTTGTTGCAGATGAAATGGGTGGTACGGCATAGGTCCACTAGCTTGACGATACTGTCCTTGCTGATGAAGTTGGTGGTGTTTAGAGTAAGTGTCTTTGATTCTTCGAATAGTGTAGTCAGTGTTTCCTGAGCCAGGTTGATATTGATGGATGTGAACAGGGCTGTTACTTCAAAGGAGACCATTATTTAACCTCTTCTATCTTGGTGTCTGTGATATTCTTCAGGAAGTTTTGGGTGGAGTGGATGGAGTGGTGTAAGTCTTCTGCTAAGTGTTTTAGTCTTTGGTGTAGCTCCTTGGCCAATCTCTAAGTCAGTGTTCCAGGTTAGTGAGACTGGGTCCGAGGGAGGCTCCTAGTTTGTGAATTATGGGTTATTCGTAGAAGAGTGTGTGTGTTGGATCCATCTGGTTTCAGTTTTTTGAAGTCGTTCTTATTTATTTCTCCAGAATTCTGAAGCTTTTTGAGTAGGGCTGTGATTCGGTGGAATTGTGTCCGTCACCACTTGTTGGTAAGTGTTGTTTTCTGTAAATAGTGCGTTCGCTTTCTCAATGTAGTCCCATTGATTTAAAATCACTGTTAAGCGTCCTTTGTATGCAGGTAGGCTAACAATGTTTTTAGCTGTTTTTAGTCTTTATAGCTCATTCCTTTCTTGTGTATTGGTTGAGTTTCCTTCCTTTTTCCTGCTTAATGCTGGTTTAACAGTCTGTCTGATGGTTTGCTGGGTTTCTTCTGTGTGTTGCATGGCTTTCAGTGTTGTCTCTAATGCTGCTAAGAAATCTTTCTTGTCTGCATCCTGGAAGTTGTAATTTAATTCTCTTACTGAGACAGATTTTTCAGTGCCTGTTCAGGGTCGGTCAGATAAGTGTTACATCCATGCTTCGGCGTTGTCTATATTGTTACTTTGTGTAAGATTGTCTATTTTCTTTCTGCAGGTCTAGTTTTTTTTCATTTTCTGTGTTTGTTGCTGTCTAATATCTATGGACTGTTTCTGTCCATTTTTGATCTGTTACATTGATGCGTAAAAATGTTTGGTGTGAAATTTCCCAGTTGTATTTACGGAGTCTGTTGTGGTCATCATTAATCATTTCTCTAAGTATTCTGTTGACGTTTTGCTCGGCCATTATTTTGGCAAAAGGGGTGTTATGGGGAGGTTTGTATTTAAGACATTTAGGTAGTATCTGTTTCCTTCGGCATTCCTGCAGTAAGTACAACTGTTCGTGGGTGGCGCTCCAATGGATGGCATTGGTTTCCAATTTTCAGGCCAGTTTTAGTGTGTTGCACCCATAGGTGTTAGCGAATTTTGAGAAGATTTGTAGCTTAGGTTGAGGTTCGGGATGTAGGTTTGCTTGCTGAGCTGGAAGGTTTGTTTTCAGACATTTCATCACCATACCAGTTAACCTCAACAGGGAGCCTCCGGATGAAGCACTGGAGGTATGGTCTAGTTTCCTTGGATTGTTGACATCATTCCTGTGGTGATCTCATTTCCTGTGGTGATGCCATTTCCTTTTCTTTTTCTCAGTGGTGGTAAATGTGATCTTAGTCAAAGTATTTGTTGATAGTTGTTGGAATTCCATGCTTCTCGGAATTTTCGTGTGTGCCCCTGTTTGACTTGTCCTAGGATGGATCTGTTGTCCCAGTGGCAGTGGTGTCTGTCCTCATCTGTATGTAAGGATACTAGTGAGACAGAGTCATCTCTTTTTGTTGCAATTTGATGATCATGCATCCTGATGGCTAGTTTTCTGCCTGTTTGTCAAATGTCGAGTTTGTGACAGTTTTTGCATGGTATTTTGTAAATGACATTAGTTTTGCTTGTTGTCTGAATAGAGCCTTTCAAGTTCATTAGATGTTGTTTTAGTGTGTTGGTGGGTTTGTGGGCTACCATGATGACAAGGGGTCTGAGTAGTCTGGCAGTCACTTCTTAATGCCTTTGATGTAGGGGAGAGTGGCTTGGGTTTCTGGACCTGTTGTGTCTGCTTGTTTGGGTTTGTTGCTGAGAAATCGGTGGATTGTGTTCATTGCGTACCCATTTAAGGCAATGTATAAAAATAAAAATAAAAACAATAATAGTAATAGAATAAAAATGCCGATTTCAACAAATAACTAACATTAGTCCCTGCAATATTTTGATGGTTTATAATTGAGTTGAAGAGTATGACATAGAAATAACAGTAAGAATACAGAACATTTAACATAGTATTTTAACAGACCATACAATTCTCCCCTATCATAATGTGCTCTAACCCAGAATGAGTATTCCATGTAATGCCAAAGATTCCATTGTAGTCTCTTTCATTTGGGAAATAAGATTTCCATATTTGCATCACAAAGTCCTTTATCCTCTGTATACATCTGTATATACTCGGATGTTACTAACGCATTTTACAATTTCCACTTCCAGAATGGTGGGCATTTTTCTTCATTTTATGTGATAATGACAGACATTCTGGATCTGCTGGGAGGCCAAACGCTGTTACTCGTTGCTTGGTTTTTGTACCATAGCCTCTGATGTTCCAATATAACTGTGTGTTTTTAATTTATTCAATTTTGAGATGTGGGTGTGGCTGGCTGGACTCAGCATTTACTGCCTGTCCCTCGTTGATCTTGAGAAGGTGATGGTGAGCTGCCTTCTTACACCGCTCCAGTCCTCCTGCTCTGGTGTCTAAAGGAGGGAAACACAGAAACATCCAGAAAAAAGTTGCAGGAGTAGTCTATTTGGCCTTTTGATCCTTCACCACCATTTAATATAATCGTGTCTGATCGTGCAATCTCAGTCTCCCCCTTCCACTTTCTCTCCATACCCCTTGATCCCTTCCACTGAAAGAGCCATGACTCGCTCCATCTTGAATATTTCTAACAAACTTGCCCCAACAGCTTTCTGTGGCAGAGAATTCCACAAGTTTGCAACTCTCTGAGTGCAGAAATTCTTTGTCATCTCAGTCCTGAATGGCTCTCCCTTGTCACACAGGAGAAATATCCAAGGTGAATGGTTTTCAGAGCATCAGCTCTCCCCCCATCCCCGTGGATAATCTGTGTCACAGCTTATTTTGCCAGGTCCAATGAGTTTCCTAAGTCCTGCTGGTCTCAAAGCCAGAAGACAGGTCCTTTCACCTCGATTGTGTGAAATATTGATTGTGATGAGGATCCAATTGGGACATAGCGGTTGGATTCACTACTGAATATTTCCATGGTTCAGATTGTCAGGATTCTCAGACGGAGACACTCAATGCCTGACCATTGGTTCATCCACATGGTGGAGGGCACAATGTGGAATGATTGAATGCCAATATACTGTAGGTCACGTTGTGTGATGTACACTTCTGGAGGCAATCTAAACTATGGAGGCTTCAAAATTGTATGAATGTATTTTGCAACCAATGTCTGTGTTAGGTGTCTCCAGTACTTTGTTTACTGATTGTTGTTGTCTTGTGTTGATGTTATGGTCTTATGGGAAAAACTATTCTATTTGAGTAACCTACAAAGCAGGTGATATCAACCACTGTCGAACCCCAAAAAATACACTGAATATATGACAGTATTTCTGAGAATAATCTACTGCTCATGCTCTTCTCTATGTAATTTACAAGTGAAAATGATTCATTTATAGATGATTTGTTGCTCTGGTTCTGATTGTTTAAACTTCATATGATATGGAACTACAATTTTCTGTATGTGAAAATCCATTACTCACAGTCTGGGCGCAGTCACTGAGAATGTTTGATCAGTAACTTCACGTCTCTTTTTCTCCCTCTCTCTCTTACAGTGAGTCTAGTGACGATTGTACTTTTGGCTCGGGGTAACTGTGGTCTTTCTAAATGTACCACTCGCTATCTGTTGGCCATGGCAACATCTGATCTACTCTTCATTATATTTTATGTCATACTTGATCAGTTTGCTTACTATTATTATCCACGGTGTTTCCTGGACATCACTCCTGTCTGTAGTGTTATCTATGACCTGAACCGCGTGACCATTGATTGTTCTGTCTGGTTCACTGTCGCCTTTTCTTTTGATCGATTTATTGCTATTTGTTCTCATCAGATGAAATCTCAGGATTGCACAGAGAAAACTGCAACGAGGGTTCTGGCAACAATCTGTATTTTGTTTTCTGTGAAGAACATTCCTATCTATTTCCGATTTAAACCTGGAAAGATCATCAACAATGTTCCATGGTACTATTATAACAGCTATGGCTATTATAATGATAGTCGCTGGATAAATTTTAAGTAATTTGGAAAAATTTTAACACCATTTTTTCCATTTACTTGTATTCTCTTTCTGAATGTTCTGACTATCAGATATATCACTGAGGTCAATCAGATGCGTAAGAGACTGAGGGGTCAGAGAAAAACAGAGAATGACCCGCAGGTAGAGAGCAGGCAGAATTCTGTGACTTTACTCTTTGCTATATCCGCCAGCTTCATCCTTCTCTGGTTGGGGTATATTTTATTTTTCTTTCAAGCTGGTTATTCCTTGGATTCCGCTGCTGCTGATCTCTTTAAACAAGTCGGATATATTCTGCGGAATCTAAGCTGCTGCAAAAATGCAGTTATTTATGTGGTAACACAGAAAAAGTTCAGAGACCAGTTAAAGTATGCAGCGAAATATCCCATTATAAAAGTAACTCAATTGATGAATAAATCCGAGAAACTGAGAGGCAACATGAGATGCAGCAGAGATTGGAAGGAGGAGTCCAGGTGAGGAATGGACTGAAAGGAGAAGGAGGAGGAACATCATGATAACACTCCTTTTGGAATGAGCAGGGAATGCATCCATCTGAGGATCAGAATGAAAGAGACTGCAGGAGTAAAGCCAGCGTAAAGTGCTGTTAGCTATGAGCTGAACAACAAAAACATAACTGGAAGGGTAATTAAACATGCACAAAAAAGCATTCATCCGAAGCAATCCCTTCCCAGTGAGTGAGTCGGATTGTTAAAAAAGGACATGGAGGGAAGGATCATGTTTGATTGCAGGTCAATGTGGGAATAACAATGACAGAATCCTCTCCACTCTCCTCACGGAATTCTCTGATCCACACATCGGGACAAATGTTAAAAACAAGGTTTCTATTATAAAGTATAAATAACGTACTGTAATAAAACTGTATCTTCTGATTACAAATGTATTTCCAGCAACACGTTGTCTGTTCCAATGCAGTTCTTCCCCCAGCCTGCTGCTGATATCCCTCCCTTTCTTTATTTGATTATTTCCACCAATCAGCTGCTGTGTTGATGGGGAATCCACGGCCCAATCAGAGGGCTCGGTGGCAGGTGGGATCCGAAGCTCGGGAATCAGGTCGAATATGGGAGATGAGCTGACATCGTCAGTGCTTCCCTGAAAATGCTTTGTGGATCTCAGTGACTCCATCGAGCTTAGCAGGAACTGACTCTGGATGAACCCTGTTTGCTTGTGGCTTGATACTCGAGCCTGAGATCAATGCAGAAAGATACTTGCATCATCACCAAGATTTATTGTTTCCATCTGGAACACAGCTCTTCAACCCATCCCTGCCTCAGATCATAATTGCTGAATCAATCATTAATTCCATTGTTACTTCGGGCCCTTGTATTCCAGCACCACATCAGCCTGACACCAGATTATAAATTCCATACATTAACTTCGTAAAAATTTCTTCCACCCTCCTGGTTTCTTTTATCAGCAAATCCCATTTCCTAACCATCCACTCACCAGAGTGACATACACAGGCATGTTGTCCTCCAAATTCTCGGTTAAACATTCTCACTCGTCTGTTCGAAATGTTTCAAAGTCATCCATTGACTTATTTGGTTTCCTGGACGGGTCTAAATCTTGTTCTGTAAAACGTCTGTGCAAGTGTTAAATATTCTACTGTGGTGTAATATTATCAGCTGGTGTGATCGTCAAAGAAATTACAGATTTCATAGAATTCAGTCACAGAATTATAGAGTCATAAAGATATACAGCACGGAAACAGATCCTTCGGTCCAACTCGTCCATGCTCACCAGATATCCCAACCTCATCTAGTCCCATTTGCCCTCAGTTGGACCATATCCCTCCAAATCCTTCCTATTCATATATCCATCCAGATGCCTTTTAAATGCTGTAATTATACCAACCTCTACCACATTGTCTGGCAGCTCATTCCAGACACGCACCACCCACTGTGTGAAAAAGTTGCCCCGGGTCCCTTTTATATTTTTCCCGCATCAACCTTTGCCCTCTATTTCTGGACTCCCACACCCCAAGGAAAATACCTTAGCTATTTACTCTCTCCATGCCTCTTATGATTTCATAAACATCTATAGCGTCACCACTCAGCCTCCGATGCTCCAGGGAAAACGGCCCCAGCCTATTCAGCATCTCCCTGTGGCTCAAATGTGTGAAGCCTCATCTTCTGTCTTAGGACCCTGCAACCACACGGGATCAATGCTGATTCCACCAGTTTCCTCATTTCCCCTCCCCTCACTTTATCCTATTCCCAAGCCTCCAACTCGGCACCATCCTCTTGAACTGCCCCATCTGTCCATCTTCCTTCCCATCGATCTGCTCCAGTCTCCTCTCTGACCAATCACCTTATCCCCTAACTTCACCTACCTATCACATTCCCAGCTACCTTCCCCCAGTACTACTTCCCTCCTATTTATGTCTCAGCCACACACACCCCCCACCCCACACCATCCGCCAACGGCCCACAAGCCTCATTCCTGAAGGGTTTCTGCCTGAAATGTCGAGTCTCCTGCTCCTTGGACGCCTGACCTGCTGCGCTTTTCCAGGACCACACTCCCGACAACAATATTTATTTCCCTGAGATGTCTAATATCCATTTATTTCTCAACAGTCACAGCTGATGTCAAATATTCATTTAATGTCTCTCCCATCTCTTCATCTTCAACGCAAAGACAACCGCATTTATTCTCAGATGGGCCGACTCTCTCAATTTGCTCTCTTGTTCTTTCTTTGCAGAATCTGGTTTGGATAGTCTTTAATTTTATCTGGCCAAAATGTCTCATCCTGTGTTTGCCTTCCTAGTTTCCTTCTGAAGAGTGCTGCTACGTTCTTTAAACTTGGCAAGAGATTCAGTTGATCCCAGTTGTCTCTTTCTGATACTTGATTCCTTTATATTCTTGACAAGAGCTTCAATAACAGTATTCCTCCTTGTTTCCTAACCTTAGCAAGCTGGCCTTTCATTCTCACAGGAGCATTATGTTTTTGAATTATCATTATTACACCCAGAGCGAAGCACCCAGAGGAAACCCACGCAGACACAGGGAGAATGTGCAAACTCCACACAGACAGTCGCCCGAGGCTGGAATCGAAGCCGGGTCCCTGGCGCTGTGTCAGCAGCGCTAACCTCTGAGCCACCATGCTGTTAAGTCTTTGCTCTCTTTTTAATAGTTAAATTGCTTTCCCTTACTATTTTATGCATGCTCCATATTAAATCGATGGGGAAGGAAAGGCAGTTTTTTTTTAGATATAAGATGCTATTGAGAGCGTCTTCATTTCAGACTTAATGTCATTGGAGACATACAGGAGACACTGAGTGTGATGCCGAATAGATTTCGATAAGTGGTTACACAGCAGGACCAATCAGATAGATGATTGACTGTCAGGAAATGTCAGAGGGGAGATCAGAAATCTGTTATGGCTATTCCTCTCTGTTTCGGATGCTGTGAAAAGAGGTAGTCTCTCAGAGGAAAATAGAAATAGTAGCCAGATGTTGGGCACTAAGAATGAATCTGATGTTTAACTGGTTTATCAAGATTTTAAAGAATAATTGTTAACAGGGCCTCTGCTGTCAGGGGCTCAGCCAGGAGATTCAGCAGAAGGGAGAGTGAATCTAGGAGAGTATGTTGCTTTTCTGGGGACAGGGTAAAGGACTTCTCAAAATATGTGAAACATATTGTCAAAGGGGAGAGTCAGAAGCTGGAAGTTATTGTACAAATCAATAGGAATGACAGAGTCAGGGAATGGGTTAAAGCTTTGCGGAGTGAGTATAAAAGGTTAGGGAGCAGGTTAAAATACAGAACATCTCAAGTAATAATTTGTGGTTTCCTTCCCATGCCAAGTTCTAATGAGGGAAGGAAGGGAAGGATAGCTCAGATAAATCCGTGGCTGAAGAGATGGTGCAGGCTGCAGGGATTCCGTTTCATGGATCATTGGGATGTCTTCTGGGACAGAAAAGACCTGAATTGGAAAGAGACCGTTAGCCTGTTCGGCTCTATTTTTAGAGCCTATACACGTTTAGAGATGGGAGTGGGAACTTCCAAATTAAGAGTGAAAATAGAAAGGAGGGTGAGGACGATTCAGAAGCAGAAAACAATAAGTTAATTAGAAAAAAAAATAATACAGGAGGAAGTCAGGGATCAAAATAACTGAAGAATTAAAATAAATTTCTTTCAGTGCAAGAGGTCTTAGAGATATGAGCGATGAACTCACGGCATATATCTTTACATGGTACTGGGCTTTTGTAGTTATGACATAAACCTGGCTGCGGGGACGACAAGAATAACAGCTCAATGTTTTGGGTTTTAGATGTTATGTGAAGGATAGGCAGAGAGGCAAGAGAGGAGAGGGAGGGATTTTTAATTCGGGAAAACATCACTACTGTAATTAGAGCACATATTTCTGAGGGGCCATTTAGTGAACACATATGGGTTAAAATGAGAAATAAGAGAGGGATGGTGACCTTCACGGGGTTGTACAGCAGCACCCCCCATCCCCCCCCCCCCCCCCCCCCCCCCACACACACACACAATAGTGAGAAACAATTTGAGTAGTAAACATATTGAGATCTCAACATCAGTAAGAATAGTAAGGTTCTAAAAGTAAGGGAGTTTAATTTTCCAAATACTGACTATGACTGCCATATTTAAAGATTTGGATGATGAATAATTTGTTAAATGAGTTCAAGAGAATTTTCGTTATCAATGCATAGACGTTACAAGTGGAGAGGGAGCAAATCCTGAACTTCATAGAATCAATACAGTGTTGAGACAGGTCATACAGCCGAGCGATTCCACACCAGCTCTTGGAAGAGGATCCCATCTGGATTAGTAGCCCACCCAATATTTCCCATGGCTAATGCCGTGGAGACAATATTGAGAATCAGCAGGAGACAGTTCTTCAAGAAGCAGGTTTTTTATTTGCAAACAAAAAGATCATGACACTTCGAAAGCAGATTCTCAAATGGCCACGAACATCAGGGTCTGTGGATTTTATATCTTTTTTTTATCCTGTTCCTGTTACCTTATCAGCATGTCCAACTATATGAACCAAAGTACCTCACTCTGGCTACACAATAAGCCAGTGATGTTAGTTCTCATTATTTCTTTAGTTGTACATTCTACTTAAGTTATTCTTATATCACGGTTAGATATTTATTGCTAACCTTTTGCAACAATGCTCTTTCATTCCAGACCCTACTAAATACTTTCCTGATGCCATGATTAGACATTTATTATCACTTCTACTACAGTGATCTTCCATTCCAGACTAACCTGCCATGACAGATATTTAGCTATTCCAGCTATTATAATAGTCTCCTGTCTCAAGCTGATCTACTAACTATTAATTAGATATTTTAATGTAATGTCCCAAATATTTATGGTCCCAATCCTATCACAATAACACTTAACGGGAAAGCTACCTCGACTAACTGTTATCTCATCTTAGCATAGTGACCTTTCAGCCTTAACTTTACTCTGCTAATTGGTGTAAGAGCATTCCACTGTTCTTAGCCCATCCTGCCTTCCACAGACCACAGATTGCCAGTAGTCTTCATGCTTTAACCCTTCCCATACTTGCATGTTCTTTATTTTCCATACCACCTCACCGAACCTCCACATCCGTGGACACTATAGTGAAATTTGGCATGGTTAACACGCCCAAACTACACGTTCGTGGACACTATGGAGTAATTTAGTATGGCTAACACACCCATCCTACACCTTTGTGGATATTATGTTTTAATTTAGCATGGACAACCAACCCACCCCCCTATGCACATCCGTGCATACATTGGTGTAATTTATCATGGCTAACACACAAAAACCTCCTCATCCATGGACACGACGGTATAATGTACCATACTGACACACTCAACATTTAATAAGATTTTCACTCCAGTCGTCAACACATAAAAGAGCTTCATTAAATTTATATTTAAGCTGCAAGTTCCCAGTTAATTAGACAGTCACGATTCACTCTGCTGACTCTCTTGAGCATAGAGAACCCAAAGCGGATTCGGATGAAATCCCTTTAAGTCATGCAATGTTTTACACTTTAAAAAAGTAATTGATGTTTCAAGTATTGGTAATGTGGAAAACAGCAGGATAAACGTAGTTGGTAATGGTTAATTAGAAGAAACATCAGCAGAGAAAGATTGGCAGAAATAGGCCATTCCACCATTCTATCCTGCTTAGCCTCTCAACAGATCATGGCTGATCATTCAACGTTGGATCCTGCTCCCACTTGCCCATTTTCAAAATGTTCTGAAGGGAAGAGAGCGACATGGACAGGACCCTTTTGTCATTGTGGCCAAACGAACAATCATTCTTTTCATTTCAAAAAATAACGTCTGAAGAAAGGCAGGTGTTGCTGGTTGAGCCAATATTTATCAGCCATTTCTAAATGCCGTGGTGCAAAGTGTTGATGTATGATTAAATGCATAGCATGTACCAATAATAATAAAAAATCATTCTTTCTTTATCACAAATATTATGAAAATGGAATTTATATATTTTGATCGAAACTTACAATGTCAATTGCAAACCGACAGAGAAATTCAGAAACATACATATTGAGACACACACATGTATGACTTGTCACGTTCATAATTCTCTTGAACTTAAACGTTCCTAAATATAATGCAGCTAAGAGAAAGCAATATCATATCTGAACAAAAAAAAGCTTCGACAAGTAGCGATGTGCTAATTATCACTTAATCCAAAAGAAAGGACACCCAGAGACAGGTAAATTAACATGATGCCACTGATGGATTAACGTCTGTTTACTTCAACGCAAGAGGTCTTATAGGTAAAACAGATGGGAATAGAACCTGGATTAGTACGTGGGGCTATGAAGTTCTGGTCATTACAGAGACCCGGTTGAGAGAGGGGATATTCAACTTGCCAGGGTATTGGCTAATTGCCTGTCCAGGTGACTGACCTTTCAGTGGGAGAGCAGTTTGGAAACAGTGAACACAACTCTTTTTAAGAAGTTTGAACATATCTTCAAATGAATATAATTAATGTTGGCATGTGTGTTATGACTGGTTGATTAAACAATTAATTATTAACCAAATGCTGATGGTTACAGCTTTTGAATATTGCCTCATTCATGTTACTGTGTGGGTTCAGTACTGTTCGAGTTTCTGTTTCTTTTCCCAAGGACAGTATTTGGCCACCTGTGTAGGAAGATATTCTCAACCTGTGCACTTGTCTGTTCCTGGGGCAAGCTGATTTATAACCCGTGGTGTGAATTAGGGATGACCTGCTTTTTCAGCGAATGGGAGGTTTTCATCTCTCCTATGGAATGCTAATAGACAGTTCGATGCGTCATGCTGTCCTTAATCCATGACCTGAGAATGTGCACATTGGCACTCCCAATGGGGGGGAGTTTATTTTTCCTGTGGCTTGGCAAGGGATAGATATGCATGTGGAGCATGTGAATCCTGGCATTTTTGAATGGACTTTTTGTGGGGAGTTTGTTTCTAATTCTACAGATTGTGGTCATGTCTTTCTGAGAATATGAATCTCACCTTGTCGATTCTGAAAGGTCAGATCAGCGTGTGGATCTGATTTTTTTTATTCTGTTGATTGTGCACAGTCATTTCTCCCAAGGCACCTGAGTTTTACCCTTGGATTGTGAATGGTCAGTTATGTGTGTCAGGGGTGGTGGCTAGGGATGATCTCTCCTTTTGTGGGTTAACTGTAAATAGGTATTTCTCTGGGAAACGCTGGTTTGGAACTGTGAAGTAGAAATGGTCAATGAGCTATGGCGAGCTTATTTTTATCCTGTGGGCTTCAAATGGTCAGTTGGGAATTTGATTTTAATCAAATGGATTGGAAGTAGCCAGTTCTGTGTGGACAGAAGCTTTTGATTCTGTGGAGTTTTGAATCTTCAAACACTGCACGATGTGTGCAGGTAATGTTTCATCTGCTGATACAAGCACTACACTGGCATGTCTGGGTACTATTTCATCTGCTAATACAAACACTACACTGGCATGCCTGGGTACTGTTTCATCTGCTAATACAAACACTGCACTGGCGTGTGCGGGTAATGTTTCATCTGCTGATACAAAGGAAAGACAAAGAAAAAGGAGCATTGCAGCGCAGGAACAGGCCTTTCGGCCCTCCTAGACTGTGCCGATCCAATCCTCTATCTAAACCTGTCACCTATTTTCTAAGGATCTGTATCCCTCTGCTCCCTGCCAATTCATGTATCTTTCTAGATACTCTTAAAATCACCGTATCGTGCCCATCACTACCACCTCTGCTGGCAGCACCTTCCAGTCACCCCCACCCTCTGAATAAAGACCTTTCCACCTATATCTCCCTTAAATGTTTTCCCTGTCACCTTGAACTCGTGACCCCTCGTAATTGAGTTCCTCATTCTGGGAAAAGGCTTCTTGCTATCCACCCTGTCTATACGTGTCATGATTTTGTAGACGTCAATTAGGTCCCCCCCTCAACCTCCATCTTTCTAATGGAAATGATCCTAATCTACTCAATCTCTCTTCATAGCTAGCACCCTCCATACCAGGCTACATCCTGGTGAACTTCCTCTGCACCCTCTCCAAAGCATCCACATCCTTTTGGTAATGTGGCGACCAGAACTGTACGCAGTATTCCAGAAGCAGCCAAAACAAAGTCTTATACAACTGTAATATGACCTGCCATCACTTATATTCAATATCCTGTCCGATGAAGGAAAGCATGCCACATCTTTCTTGACCACTCTACCGACCTGCATTCCCACCTTGAGGGAGCAATGGACCTGAACACCATAATGCCCGGATTGAACTCCATCTGCCAATTCTTTGCCCAACTCCCCAGTCTATCTATATTCTGCTGCATTCTCTGACAGTCCACTTCACTATCTGCTACTCCACCAATCTTTGTGTCATCTGCAAACTTGCTCATCAGACCACCTCTACCTTCCTCCA
Source organism: Chiloscyllium plagiosum (assembly GCF_037043375.1). Classification (NCBI taxonomy): domain Eukaryota; kingdom Metazoa; phylum Chordata; class Chondrichthyes; order Orectolobiformes; family Hemiscylliidae; genus Chiloscyllium; species Chiloscyllium plagiosum. The sequence continues at coordinate 33,372,400 of NW_028270183.1, forward strand.
GATCATTTATGTGTATCACAAACGACAGTGGTCCCAACAAGGATCACTGCAGAACACCACAAGTCATAGGTCTCCATTTTGAGAAACTTCCTTCAACTATTACTCTCTGTCTCCTATTGCTCAGTCAGTTCTTTATCCATTTAGCTAGTACACCCTGGACTCCATGTTACTTCATTTTCTTTTCATCAGTCGATCATGGGGAACCTTATCAAATGCCTTCCTGAAGTTAACTTATCAAATGCTTTCTTGAACTCACCTTATGAAAGACCTTACTGAACTCACCTTATCAAACGCCTTATTGAAGGCATGGTCAATGGTGAATGGTTGTATTTTGTAACTCTTTATTCACTTTGAGCATGTCAATTCTGAATGTACATATTGGCATTTTCTTTCTCAACCACCAGGACCGGAACTTATCAGCTTCCAGTCCATACAAAATATTTGTACCTGCAACGTTTTTGTAATCAGCTAAATCCCTGAACATCTTCTTGTTCCTGCAACTCCTCTCAATATCTAAACTTCTCGATCCCCAACAGGTTTGTTGATCTCCAGAACTATGCTCACACCTTGACTCTTCCCATCTTGATAACCTGTTTTCGGGTCCTACAATGTGTTCTCTTCCTCCCTTTGCCATTGACCCCACCTACATCTTTTAGTCAACTGTACCACATGTTGCACTCCCGATCCCTATAACCTTCCCCAACCACAGCCATTTGCACAGCTTTATGACATAATTCATTCCCTTAACACATTCCATATCTCTGCCATAACTTTCAGCGCCGAAAAATGCCCATATGTAGTGTCAACGAGTCCTACAGAACAGAGACAAGCCCTTTGGCCCAAACTGGTCCATGCTGACAAAACCATTCGTCCCCACTCACCCCATTTCCCAGCACTTTGCCCATATCCTCAGAATCCTTTCCTATCCATGTAATTGTCCAAATGCCTTTCAAATGTTGTTAAGTTAACCGTCACAACCATTTCCACTGGCAGCTCATTCCATATGCGTACAACCCTCTGTGTAAAAATGTTGCCCTTCAGGTTCCATTTTATTCTGTCCACTCTAACCTTAAACTGATGGCCTCAATCCTCGATTCCCCAATCCTCGGAAAAAGACTGAGTGCATTCACCCTATCCATAACTCTCATCATTGTATACATCTCTATGAGTTCCCTCCTCAGTCTCCTATGCCCTTTGGAACAATGTACCAGCGTGCCCAACCTCTCCCAATAACGCAGACCGTTGAGACCAGGTAACATCCTTGCAAATTTCTTTTGGATGGTTCCCTGGTTAATAACATCCTTCCTATGACAAGGTAATAAAACTGAACACAATACTCCAAGTGTTGCCTCACCAATGTCCTGTATAACTGCAACATAACTTCAGAACTTCTGTACTCAATGCCCTGACTGTTGATGGCCAGTGTGCCCAAAGCCCTCTTCACTGCGCTGCATTCATGTGACACCACTTTCATAGAACTGGGAACCTGAACTCCAGGATGTCTTTGTTCTACTAACCTTGTGAACCACTACCATTCACCATGTACCTCCCACCTTGATTTGACTTTTGAAGTTGCAAGACCTCACACTTATCTGTATTGAACTCCATTTGCCACTTCCCAACCCACTTCTCCAGCTGATCAAGGTCCTGCTGCAATTTCTGATAAACGTCCTCACTCTCCATGATATCACCTATTTTAGTGTCATCAGCAAACTGACTAATGATGCCATGTACATTCTCATCCAAATCATTTACATCAAAAACTAACAGTAATGGGCCCATCCAATCCCTGAGCCATTGCACTCTTCACATGTCCCAAGTCCATCAAATATCTGTCCAGTATTACCCTCTGATTCCTACCATCGAGCCAATGTTGTATCCAATTTGACAGCTCCCCCTGGATTCCACGCAATCTCGCTCCTCCAGCAGCCTACCATATGCAATCATTTCAAATGTTTTACTGAAATCCATATATGCTACATCCATTGCCCTGCCCTTGTCAACCTTCCCAGTTGCTTCATCAAGCACTCTAACAAATTTGTGAGGCATGATATCCCACCCACAAAGCCATGCTGAGTACTCCGAACCAAACCCTGTCTTTCCAAATGCACGGATATCTTATTTCTCACAATGTTCACAAGTAACTTACGCACCAAGAGGTTAAACTTTCTGCTCTATCGTTCCCAGGCTTTGTCTTTACAGTCCTTCTTGAAGAATGGGACAACACTCATGACACTCCAGTCTGCTGGGAGCTCACTGGTAGCTAACAATGATGCACAATTATCAGCCAGGACCCCCTCAATTACTTCTCTAGCGTCTTCTAGTGTCCTTGAATATATCTAATCAATACCAGGAGATTTATCCAGCTTCATACTTTATAATACATCCACCAACTCCTCTACAGTGATATGAATTGTTCCCAAGGTGCCCCCACTCACTCTCCCATGTTGTAACATTTTATTGAACTCTAACAATACTTCCTACTCCTTCAGGAGCTCTTCCTATGAGGAGAACCCTTATTATCAACCTGGCAAATCTGCTTCTTCCCTTGGTTGGAAAAAAATCTCAGCAGGTCAAGCAGCATCAGAGGAGCAGGGGGCTCCTGAAGATGAGCCCTGAAGAAAGATTCCAACCTGAAAATTCGTCTCCCCTGCTCCTCTGACGCTGGTTGACCGATTGTGCTTTTTCCAGCTCCAGCCTTTATCGAGTCTGCCTTTCCAGCATCTGCACTCCTCCCTATCTCAAAGCTACTTCGTCCGACACTTGACTGCAGCTCTCTGAACCCTTCAATATCCATCAGTCCTCAGAGCTCTGGGTCTCTATTTCCCTTAGACCGACATTCTTCGCCTCTGTAATGTCGTCCAGTTCCAAACAAGCTTCTTTTTTGTAATCTCCTCCAGACCTTGCAACCTTCATTGGAATCTTATGTTATAGACTTTTAATTTACATATCGTACATGTTGCAGTTTTGTAAGAATGTAATCGCAGATGCTTTATCGTGAATTTAACTGAAATGTATCCATAAGCTTAATATTTATTCTGTGTTATACTTATGTGGAAAGTTGTTCATAGGAACGTCGATTAAAGTCATCCATATGTAATGTTATTGTAGTTAAGTAGTAGAGAAAGAAAAATTAGCCATCTTTTCATTCTGATATTTCTTTCTTTTTTCTTAAGGGAGGAGGTGTTTTGAAGGAATAGAGATACTCTACCTTGAAGAGAGTTGAAAAGCTCGCAAAACTGCCTGACATAGCACAAAGTGTTCTGAACAAGAGAAGAACGTAACATATCGTCGACACAAATAGAGTAGTTGGGTTGCCATGAGACAAAAACAAATTCAAATTAAACCAATCAGTTTAAATTATGCTCCAAGATGCCAAATTCAATCAAATTTGAATTTAGTATTTGGATAATATTAAAACCAATGAATTGATCCAATGTTTTGGAGTATTAAACCAGACATTTTTAAACAGTTGAGAGACAACAGCTAAAAGCCCAAAAGGTGGAGACTACGAGTTGAAGACCTCTGTGAGAGGTACCTGGCTGTGGAAGAAGTCTGCACAGCAGTTCACAACCGAACTGGAGAGAATCTATAAAGGAATCTCGGCAAAGCTGGTTTTGAAACATGATTTATTTTTTCGGAATTTGTAATCGGAATGTTTTATCAGACCAGTATTGTAGAATGAGAGGTAAATGATAGGTTTAAGAAAAAGAAGTTTTAAATCATTGTTAGCTAATATCCTCAGTTACACTTAAAGAATAAAGTTGTTATTTTTTTACTTTAAATAGTGTTCTAGGATAGTTCTTTGTTTCTCCAATTTTAACAGATTATAGCACGGGGTGAATCTTTTCTGTGTTGTTGGTTTAAATTAGCAGAGGAGTTAACCCTCTGCTGGAACACTCCCAATCACTCCAATGACTCCCAATCATTCTAATACTCCCTGTCTCTGTGACCTGCTCCAGTAAATCCAACCCACACTATCTCTGTAACCTCCCAAGTTACTCCAACCCTCACTACCACTCCAACCTCCCCGTCATGCAACCTTACCTTATGTGTGTAAAGTTACCCATCATTCCAAACCACCCAATCACAGTAGCCTCCCCCAGTAACTCCTACCCTTCCTATCTATGTAACCTCTCCTTGACTCTTCAGGTATTTTAAAATCTTCAGGTATTTTAAAATCCTGTAGTCACTCAACTTTCCCAATCTGTGTAAAGTCACCCATCATTCCAAACCTCCCTATCACTGTAACCTCTCAGCTACTCCAACCCTCCCTAATTCTGTACTATTAACCATCACACCAATCCTACCTATCTCTGTATGTTCCCCTAGTATCTTCTACCCTCTTTCTCTCTGAAGCCTCTCTCGTCACTCGTATCCTCCCTCTCACTGTAAACTCATTCTGTCATTCCATTAGCACACATCACAGTAACCTTCTCCAGTACCTCCAACCCTTCCCATTGCTGTGACATCGCCCAATCATTCCAATCCTCCCTGTCTCCATGGATTCTCCAGTCCCTCAAACCCATCCCATTGTTGTAACATCTCCCAATCACTCTAATCCTCCCTGTGTCCATGGAGTCTCCAGTCCCTCCAATTTTTCCCATTGGAGTAATATCTCCCAATCGCTTCAATCCTCCCTGTCTCAGTGGACTCTCCAGTCAATCCAACCCTCCCTATCACTATACGCTCCCCCAGTGATTCCAAATCTCCATGTCTCTGTAACCTCCTCCAATCACTCCAGCCCTCTCTGTCTCTGTTACTTCCATCTTCCCAACATTGTAAACTCGTACAGTTACTGGTGCACTCTCCCTATCTCTGTACCCTCCACAAGACACTCCAAATGTACTGATTGATGTAACTTCTTCCAGTGACTCCAAACCTTCCGATCTCTGGAACTATCTCCAGTCACTCCAAAGCTGCATATCTTTGTACATTCCTACAGTCACTGAGACCCTCCAAAACACTCTAACCTCCTCCAGTAACTCCAATCCTTCCTATCATTAAAATCCTCCACTCACTCACTGACTCCCTAACTCTGTGATGGCCCCTCATTCATTACAACCCACACTACTTATGTAAACACTGCCAGACACTTCAAACCTCAGAAAGCTTGGAGTCACCTCAAGTCATTCCTAATGTCCAGTCTCTGTAACCATCCCCAGTCACTCTAACCCTCACCTGCATTCAGTCCAACCCTCAATCTCTGAAACCTCCCACAGTCACTCCAACTCACTCCGATCTCCGTAACCTCTAACAGTCATTCCAACCCTCATAGTCTCTGTACCATCTCCCAGACACTGTAATCCTCCCGAAAACTATAATCTCCTCCAGTCACTCCAATCTCCCCATCACTAAATCCCTCCAGTCAATTCCATTCTCCCTAACTCGGTGACCACTCCATTCACTCCAGCCCACATTACCTCTGTAACTTTCTCCAGTCACTCCAACCCACACTATGATTGTAACCACCCCTGGACACTCCAACCTTCAGTAGCTCTAATCTCCCCAGTCTCTCCATCTGCCCCTACTTCTGGAACTTTCCACATTTAATCCAACCATCCCTATCACTGTATACTCTCACCAGTCACTCCAACCTTCATCTCACTGTAATTTCCTGCAGCCACCCCAACCCTCCCTATCACTTTAACCTCCTCCAGTTATTCCAACCCTGCGAATATGTCTAATCTGCTCCATTCACTCCAACATTCCACAACACTACAACGTTGCCAGTCACTCCATCCCTCCCCATCAATATAACATTTCCCAGGCAGTCCAACCCTCTCTAACACGGTAATCTCCTCGAATCACTCCATTCAGAAGACCATAATAGACCACAAGATATAGGAACAGAAATTAGGCCATTGGACCCATCACGTCTGATCTACCATTCAATTGTGGCTGATCAGCTTTCTCAACTCCATTCTCCCACTTTCTTCCCATATACTTCGATTCTCTTGATAACCAAGAATTTAACGAGCTCAGTTTTAAATGTATTCAATGGCTTGGCCTCCACAACCTTCCGTGGCAAAGAATTCCACAGACTCACTGCTCCCTGGCTAAAGAATGTTCTCTTTATCTCCGTTCTAAAGGGTCTTCCTTTTACTCTAAGACTTTGCAGTCATTTCCTGGTCTCTCCTGTCAATAGAAACATATTCCAAAAATCCTCTCTGTGTTGGCCATTCAGTATTCCATAAGTTTCATTTAGATCTCCCCATTTCCATCCTTCTAAACTCCAAATCATATAGTTCCAGAGTCCCCAAACATTCCTCATTGTTAAACCTTTCATCCCTGGGACCATTCACGTGAACTACCTCTGGAATTGGTCCAGGGCCAGTGCATCCTCCCTAACATATGGAGCCAAAAATGCGCACAGTATTAGAAATGTGTTCTGAGCAGAGCTTTATAAAGCCTCTGAAGTACATCACTGCTTTGATATTCTAGCCCCTCACGGTGAATTAAAACATTATATTTGACCTCTTAACTATCGTCTCGACCTGCAAGTTCGCCACGTCCGTTTGCACTTCACATTTCTGCATTTTCTCTCCATTTAGAAACTAGCCCATGCCTCCACTCTTCCAATCAAAGTGCATGACCTCGCACATTCCCACAGTGTATTCCATCTGTAAGTTCTTAACTCACTCTCCTGAAATGTCTAAATCTTTCTGCAGCCTCCCTGCCTCCTCAGTACTAACTGTCCCTCCGCCTATCTTTGTATCATCTGCAAACTTAACCAGAGCGCCCGGAGTTTCTTCATCCACACCATTAATGTATACGGTGAAACGTTGTGGTCCCAGCACTGACCCTTTTGGAACACCACGAGTAATCGGCTCCCATCCTGAGAAGGACCCTTTTATATTGTGATTTTGTCACGACTCATTTTAGTGAGTTTTAAGGGGGGCTTTCCTCCTGCAAGATGAAGTGAATTTCCTCCTGATAGCATCCCAAACCGGTTTTATTCGGTCCTCCTCTCCTCTGACACTAACCTGGTGATGTCTTCCTTTCGTTATTCCCCTTAACAACTCCCAAACAGCTGGATAGCCCACAATGAATCAGTTTCCTTTAGTAGGTGTCATCTGGAAAACACCATTTCACTCTTTGATTGTTAATCTGAAATGGCCCGAGACATGGCAGACACAGTAAAACTGGGGACTCACTGTGTGGACAAACACCTGAGGTTCTTGTGGATAACATGGTGCAGAAGAGAGAAATGATCTTCCTTCAGAACTGTCAGGGGAGGTCATGACTCCAGACACTGTCGGCTTTCCCAGAATCCGACTGCGTGGAAACAGGACATTCAGTCCAAATAGTCCACACCAACTCACAAATAGCATCTCTGCCAGATATGTTTCTATGTTTTTCTATGTTCTATACATCCCCTCATCCTATCCCTATAGCTGTGCATTTTCCATAGCTAATACATTTAACTTAAGCATCCTTGAACACTGGACAATCAACAAAATCTGCACATCTCTGGACTTTGGGAGGAAACCGGAGCACCCAGCAGACACCCACAGAGACACAGGTCGAACGTACAAACTCCACACACACAGACGCCCACGGCTGGATTTGAAGCTGAGTCCTTGGCGCTGTGAGGCAGCAGTCCTAACAACTTAACCATTGTGCTGAGGTGTGCCCGAGGTTGACCCCTGAATTGGTGAAGATCTTGTCTTCTCAATGAACACCCGGCAGTGTAGGAAGGATGGCAGTGACCTTCACCACTCCACCAGTGTAAGAGCCAGTATCTGCACTCTGTGATCTCGCATTCACTCTCTCTGCTGCTGCTCTAACCTTCCACTAGGACTCATGTTCTCCCACTCTCACAATGGAATGCAGCATCTTCTCGCGTTCTCCCTGACCTCCCACTCGCCACAGAATGCAGCATCTTCTCACATTTTCCCTAACTTCCCACTCTCACCCCAGTGAATGCAGCATCTTCTCACGTTCTCCCTAACTTCCCACTCTCACCCCAGTGAATGCAGCATCTTCTCACGTTCTCCCTAAACTCTGATTCTCACCCCAGTGAATGCAGCATCTTCTCACAATCTCCCTAACCTCCCACTCTAACCACTAAATGCAGCATCTTCTCACGTTCTCCCTAACCAGCCGCTCTCACCACTGAATGCAGCACCTTCTCACATTGTCCCTAACCAGCCGCTCTCACCACAGAATGCATCATCTTCGCACATTCTCCCTTACCTCCCACTCTCACCAGTGAATGCAGCATCTTCTCACATTCTCCCAACGTCTTCTCTGCCCTTTTCCCTCCCTTGTGCATGTGCTGCCTATTCACTTGCTCCGGACTCCTTGCCATCTTTCCCCTAGCTGTACCAACACTAACAGTTGTGGCAATCACTTCACTACCATTCACACGTTCTTAGTCGGTCTCTTATTCCAGAAGGAATCTCCACAATTAGGCATAAGGTCCAAGAGGGGTAGTGAACTCCTCAATATTCAAATACTCCCCATAACAGGGAAATGATCCTGACCTAAACAACCATGTGCGACTGACTGAATGTGTCCAAGCTCCTGAACTGATATCGGAGACTACCCTTGGCTCACTGTACTGGGGCCCTTGACTAACCGTGGACAATGATATCAATCTTCCTGGTTTTGTGTCTGTACTAAACAACAAGCCAGCACAGCAGGTGGGTGAGCCTGGTCGCTCTGGCAGAAGGGAAATACTGCTCCAGAGTTAGGCACGCAATACTTCTGTGAGCATTCTACTCAGCTCGAATCTCACGTGACCAGCCTCAGACCTTCAAGGGAAACCAAACCAAGTTTGTCCACTCTCTCCTTAAAGCTCATACCCTCCCAACCAGATTACATCCTGTTAAACTATCTCTCTACTCTCCCCAAAGCATCCACATTCACGAGTGGCGTGGCAACCAGCACTGTACATAATATTCGAAATGTGGCTAAATTGATGTTCTATGAAGCTGCAATATTATTTGCCAACTTTTATATAAATGCCCCAATCGATAAGGGCAAGCATGCCATGAAAATTCTTGACTGCCTTGTTCACTTGGGTTTTCACTTTCAGGAGCCTGTCGACATGTCAGCCTCGGAATCCCCAGCAGAAATTGATGTTATGAAGAATTCTTCCATTTACTGTTTACATATCTCCTGCATGAGCCCTTCAAAAATGTATCACCTCTGAACTGTCCAGATTAAATTGCATCTGCCGTTTTTTGTCTCCAAGTCCGCAGCCTATCCATGTCCTGCTTTATCATCTGGCAATTGTCCACACTTTCCGCAGCTCTCTGAATTTTGTGTGGTCTCGAAGATTTCTAATCAGAATACCTACTCTCTATCTCCAGAGCATTTATATATTTTCATAAACACCAGGAGATACAGTGTTGATCTCTGTGGAGCACAACTGGTCAAAGGTTTGAAGGCAAAAAAATCCATTCAACAGTAGTCTGTCTTCAGTCACCAAATTAGTTCGATATCCACTTTACCACCTCACGACAGATCCCACTTGACTTCACCTTCTGTATCAGCCAGCCATGATGGACCTTGTCAAAGACTTTGCTTGAGTCCATTTGGATAACATCCAGCCCCATGCCCTAATCAAGAATCTTTGTCACTCCCTTCAAAAAACTCAGTCGTATTTGTGAGACATGACCTCCCTGCACACAATCATACTGCCTATTGCTAGTAATTCCATATTTTACCAAATGAGAATCAATCCTACCTCGAATAAGTTTCTCTGATAATTTCCCTCCCACTGACGCTCACTGGCCTGTAATTTCCTAATAAATCCTGTTACCTTGCTTCAACGAGTGAACAATATTGGAGATTCCACAGTTCTCCGAAATGTCTCCTGTGACTAAAGAAGATTTGAAGAACACAGACAACGGCTCAGCATTTTATTCCCGCTCCTCCTTCAGTATTCTGGGATTGATCTCTTCAGGTCCTGTGCACGTGTACACTTTAATATTTATCAAAGTGTCCAGTACCTCCTCCATATTGTAATCAGAAACGCTCTGGACACATATCCCTTTCTATATTCACCATTCACCATGTACTTATTTTTGTGAATACAATGCAAAGGGTCTGTTCAGGATTTCATTCAATTCAACTCCACACAGAAACTCCCTGCATTTTCATTTGAGTGGACCCCTCCTTTCACTAACTTCCCTCCTGCTGATATGTTTCAATTCATTGTGTGGGATGTGGGCCTTTCAGGCTGGTCAGCATTCATCGCCCTTTCCTAGTTGCCTAAGAGAAGGTCGTGCTCAGATGTCATCTTGAACAGCTGCAGTCCACCTGCTTTCGGTTGTCCCACAGTGCCATTTGCTGAGGGAATTTCAGGATTTGGATCAAGTCACGGTGAAGGGACGGCAATATATTGCCAAGTCAGAATGGAGAGAGGCTTGAAGGGGATCTTGAAGTTGGTGGTGTTCCCATATATCTGCTGCCCTTGTCCTTCCAGACAGAAGTGATCATAGTTTTGGAAGGTGCTGTCTGAGGATCTGTGGTGAAGTTCTGCATCTTTTAGATAGTACACACTATTGCTACTGATCATCAGTTATGTAGGGATGGATGCTTGTGGATTTGTTGCCAATCAAGAGGGGTCTGCTTTGTCCTGGATGGTATTGAGCTTCTTGAGTGTTGCTGGGGCTGCACCCATCCAGGCAAGTGGGGAGTATTCCATCATACTCCTGCCCTGTGCATTATAGATGGTGGGATAGGCTTTGGGGAGTCAGGGGGTGACTTCCTCATCACAGTACTGCAAGCCTCTAACCTGATCTTGTAGACATTTCATGACATTTGTGTGTTCAGTCCAGTTGAGATTCTGATCAATGATAACTCCAGGATGCTGATAATGATAGACTCAGTGATTCCATCACACTCCTGACTTGGGCATTGTAGATGGTGGACAGGCTTTGGGGAGTCAGGAGGTGAGTTACTCACCACAATATTCCTAGCCTCTCACCTGATCGTGTAGCAATTGAAATGCATTTGTGTGTTCAGTCCAGTTGAGATTCTGATCAATGATAACTCCAGCATGCTGATAGTGAGGGACTCAGTGATGATAACACAATTGAATGTCAAGGTGTTTCCATTTTAACTTATTGGAGACGGTCATAACCTTGAATTTGTGTAGCATGAATGTTATTTCCCACTTATCAGCCCAAGCCTGGATATCATCCAGATCTTTGTGCATTTTGACATCGACTGCTTTAGTGCCTGAGGAGTCGCGAATGGCACTGAACTTTGTTCAATCATCAGGGAACATCCCCACTCCTGACCTTATGATGCAGGGAAGATGATTGACAACGCAACTGAAAATGGTTGGGCCTCGGTAATGACCCTGAGGAAATCCTGCAGAGATGTGCTGGAGCTCAGATGGCTGACTTCCCACAATTCTCCCCATCTTCCTGTGTGTCAGGTATGACTCCAACCACCTGAGAGGTTGCCCCTTGTTACCGTTGATGCTAGTTTTAGGCAGGCTCCTTGATGCCACTTTTGATCGATTGCAGCCTTGATGTCAAGGGCTGGCACTCTCATGTCACCTCTGGAATTCAGCTCTTTTTCTCCTTGTTTGGGCCAAGGTGGCGATGACATCAGGAGCTGAGAGGCCCTGGTGGAACCCAAGCTGGGCATCACTGAGTAGGTGCTGCTTGATAGTAATGTGATGGAAGGTGTCATTAACAATACTGATGATCGGCAGTGGACTGGTGGGTTTGGGAATTGGCTGGGTTGGATTTGTCTGTTTTTTGTTTGCAGGTCGTACCTGGGCAATCTTCCACAATATTCGGAAGATGCATGCATTGTAACTGGTCTGGAACAGCTTGGCTAGATGAGCAAAAAGGTTTGGAACACAACTCTTCAATACTACTGCCCGAATGTTCTCATAGCCTTTGCAGTGTCTAGTGTTTCCAACGTTTCCCTAATATCTCGTGGAGTGAATCGAATTGACTGAAGTCTGGTATCTGTAATGCTGGGAATCAGTGGCGGAGGCTGAGATGGATCATCCACTCGGCACTTCTGGCTGAAGATTGCTGTGAAAGCTACAGCCTTATCTTTTACACTGAGGTGCTAGGCTCTTCTATCAATGAGGATGGGGATATTTGTGGAGTCTCCTCCTCCAGTGCGCTATTTAATCATTCGCTACCGGTCACGACAGAATGTGGCAAAACTGCCGAGCTTGGATCTGATCTATTGATTGTGGCATCGCTTAGCTCTGTCTAAAACTTGCTGTTTATATTGTTTGCCATGCAACTAGCCTTACTTGGTGGCTTCGCCAGCTTGGCACCTCATCTTCAGGTATGCCTGGTGCTGTTCCTGACATGCCCTCCAGTACTCTCCATTGAACCAGTGATGATTCCCTGGTTTGATGGTGATGGCTTTGTGGGGGATATGCCGGGCCATGATGTTACACTTTGTGTAAGTACAAGTCTCCTGCTGTTGGTGTCCCACAGCGCCTCATGGATGCCCAGTCTTCAGTTGCTCGAACTGTTCAAAGTCTGTCCCATTGAGCACAGTATGAAGGGCGGCCCTTTGTCTCCAAAGAAGCTCTACCAAGCCCACTCATACCAATACAGTCATGGACAGATGTATTTGCAGCTGACAGATTGGTAAGGATAAGATCAGGTATATTTTTCCCTCTTGTTGGTCCCCTCACCACCTGCGGCAGACCCAGTCTAGCAGCAATGTCCTTTAGGAGCCGACCAGCTCGATCAGTAGTCCTGCTGCCGAGCCACTCTTGGTGGTGATCATTAAAATCCCCCACCCAGAGAATATTTGGTGCTTTTACCATCCTCATTGTTTCCTCATCATGTTGTTCAACACGGAAGAGTACTGGTTCATCAGCTGTGGGAAGATGATACGTGGTAATCAGCAGGAGGTTTCCTTGCCCATGTTTAACCTGAAGCCATAAGTCTTCACAAGATCAAGTGTCAATGTTCAGGAATCGCAGAGAAACTCCCTTCGCCTTTGTACCACTGTACTCCCACCTCTACTAAGTCTATCCTGCGGCTGGGACAAGGCACATCCAGGAATGTGATTGTGGTGTCAGTGTCATTGCCTGTGAGGTATGATTGCATGAGCATGACTACGTCAGCCTGTTACTTATCTAGTCTGTGAGGCAGCTCTCCTAATTTTGGCACTAGCGCCCAGATCTTAGTGAGTAGACTTTTGAAAGTCCCACAAGGCTGTTTCTGCCATTTCCTTTTCCGGTGCCGAGTGTGATGTTTGCTGATCCATCCAGTTTCATTTGTTTGAGATTTTGTAGCGAATGGTACATCTGAATGGCTTGTTAGGTTATTTTGAGAGTGCATTTGAGAGTCAACCATATTGCTATGGATCTGAAGTCACACATAGGCCAAACCAGGTGGAGATAGTAGATTGTCTTCCCTGAAGCATATGGTCTTTTCTGACAATCTACAATGGAAACAATGGCATTAGCAGATTCTTAATTTCAGATGTTTTTAAAGTTATTGATTTCAAAAGTCCGCTATTTGCCATGGTGAGATTCGAACCAGGGTGCCAGGACATTAACTGAGTTTATGGATTAACTGTCACGTGGAGGCCAATCAAGATGAAGATGGCAGATTTAATTTCCTGAAGGACACTGAGGAAGTTGATGTGTTTTTCTGACAATCCACAATGGTTTCATTATCACTATTAGGTCCTTACTTCTAGATTTATTGAATTCAAATTCCACCATCTGCCGCAGGATTCAAAGCTGTGTCCCCAGATCATTTTCTGAGTCTCTGCATTAATAGTCGAGCGATAATACCAGTAGGCCATCGCCTTCCCTGACAGGTTATCCGGGTCAGCTCATGCAATAATGAAAACATTTCTTTCCTATTGTCTATCCCTGCACTGTTGCACTATTTAGCCTCGAGATAATAAGCTTCAGCTTATGGGCTCAAAAGTGAGCTGAAATCTATAATTCACTTCACCAAAACGCAATTTCCCCAAATGAAGTTAATAATTTTGAGCAGGTAGCGACCTTTTTGTTTTCTCATTAATTTGCTTTATTTTAATCTAGTTAACAACATTCATGGATGCTTAACAATTTTCTCGAATGCAGATCTGAATTTGCTCTGAGCTACTGCGGTGACAAATGTGTTGCTGCATGCGCACAATTGCCTTCACATATTGTTTTCTTTTTGATGGACATTTTGCAGATTGCTGAAGTCTGTCACTTTATAATCATCTATGAATCATTCTTAAGAAGAAATAGGCAAGAAAATCATTCATGATTTGATGATGGTGCCAGAGACAGAACATGATGAATTGATTTCGTTTGTGTGGCCTTCCATCTATTCAGTGTTGTGGGGACATTTTGGAATATTGCTATGTATTGCTGGTATATCAGTTTCATCTGGAGAGTTTAATGCCACACCGTTTGTTGGAAACCTCTCCAGGAACTTCCAAGATGGTGACAAATGTTATGATATGCACCTCTTCATTTCATTAAACATTATGCTTTCCTTGTGAGTTTCATCAAATTGAAATGTGTAGCTCTGTTAGTCACAAGAAAGATCATAGAGGTTATGAAGATAATATGACATGTATCTCTTTCCTTTGTTGATATTATGGTTTCTGATAGCTTGGATAAGTATATAATGGTGAGACCACGATAATACTTTTGGGAATGTAAAGTCACTATACTCCCACAGGAGCACAGAATTGATCTCTCACCAGAGAGATGTAACTGGTGTATGGTACAACCTGAGGGTGATCACCTCTCAGTCAAGGGGAGTGGTTGATAGCTTCCTTGGTTCGTCGGCTGATTTACTGTGCAGAAAGAGACTAACAGCATTGGTTTATTTCCTACACTAGCTGAGGTTATCAGGATGGCTCTGCCTTCTCAATCTCATCCCGCGCTGATAGAGTGGTGAGTCTCAGATTAAACTCACCACCAGTGCTCTCCCTCTCTCTCTCTCTCTCTCTCTCTCTCTCTTATATAGAACATAGAACGTTACAGCGAAATACAGGCCCTTTGGCTTTCGATGTTGCATCGATCTGTCATACCAATCTGAAGCCCATCTAACCTACACTATTCCATGTACGTCCATATGCTTGTCCAATGACAACTTAAATGAACTTAAAGTTGGTGAATCTACTACCGTTGCAGGCAAAGCATTCCATACCCTTACTACTCTCTGAGTAAAAAAACTACCTCTGACACCTGTCCTATAACTATGCCCCCTCGTGCTTGCCGTCACCATACTTAGAAAAAGGTTCTTCCTGTCCACCCTCTCTAACTCTCTGATTATCTTATATGTCTCTATTAAGTCACCTCTCAACCTTCTTCTCTCAAACGAAAACAGCCACAAGTCCCTCAGCCTTTCCTCGTAAGACCTTCCCTCCATACCAGGCAACATTCTAGTCAATCTCCTCTGCACCCTTTCCAAAGTTTTCACATTCTTCTTATAATGTGGTGACCAGAACTGTTCACGATACTCCATGTGCAGCCATACCAGAGTTTTGTACAGCTTTAGCATAACCTCATGGCTCGGAACTGGATCCCTCGATTAATAAAAGCTAAAACACTGCATACCTTCTTAACAACCCTGTCAACATGGGTGGCAACTTTCAAGGATCTGTGTACTTGGACACCAAGATCTCTCTGCTCATCTACACTACCAAGAATCTTACCATTAGCCCAGTACTTTGCATTCCGGCTACTCCGACCAAAGAGAATCACCTCACACTTGTCCACATTATACTCCATTTGCCACCTCTCAGCCCAGCTCTGCAGCTTATCTATGTCTCTCTGTAACCTACAACATCCTTCGTCACTATCCACAACTCCACCGACCTTAGTGTCATCTGCAAAATTACTAACCCACCCTTCTACACCCTCACACCACCCCACTCCGGCCTATCACCCTCACCTTGACCTCCCTCCACCTATTGCATTTCCAAAGCCCCTCCCCAAGTCCCTCCTCCCTACCTTTTATCTTAACCTGCTGGACACGCTTTCCTCATTCCTGAAGAAGCGCTTATGCCCGAAATGTCGATTCTCCTGTTCCTTGGATGCTGCCTGACCTGCTGCGATTTCCCAGCAACACATTTTCTGCTCTGATTTCCAGCATCTGCAGCCCTCACTTTCTCTCAAAGAGGGCTGATAGGTAAGGCTGATGAACTCAGGGCGTGGTTAGATATTATAGCCATTATAGAAACATGACTAAGGGAAGGACAGGACAAGCAGCTTGAGGGTATAGATGTTTTCTGCAGGACAGAGGTGGTGGAAGGAAGGGAGAGGGAGATGTTTTTTGTACAAGGCATGTTCCATTACAATAATCAGAAATGAAATAACTGAATAATCATCCAATGAGGCTTTGTGTGTCGAGCTCAGAAATAAGGAGGGATGATGACGTTATTGGGTTGTACTGAAGGCCCTCACATTCTCAATTGGAATTAGAGGAACAAATTTGCAGGGAGATTGGTGAGACTTGAAGGAGCAACAGAGGGAGCATCCTGTGAATGCCCCATTGCAACCAACAACAGCCCTCCACACTATGTCCCACTCCACAAGCCTTCACTAAGGTGTTTGATAAGACTCCACACTGTAGGCTATTGCACAAAGTTTGGACCTTTGGGACTGAAGGTGATTTGGAGGTTTGGATCAGAAATTGGCGAGCTGACAAAAGACAGAGGGTGGTGGTTGATGGGAAATGTTCATCCTGGAGCTCAGTTACCAGTGGTGTGCCACAACGATCTGTTTTGGGACCACTGGTATTTTTCAGTTTTAAAAATGATTTGGAATGGGCTTAGAAGGATGAGTGATTAAATTTGTGGATGACACTGAGGTAGGCACAGTTGTGGATAGTGCCAACGGACGTTGCAGGTTATAGAGGGACATAGATCAGACACAGATCTGGGCTCAGAAGTGATGAATGGAGTTTAATACGGAAAGGTATGAGGTAGTTCACTTCAGAAGAAGTAATAGGAATGCAGAATACTGGGCAAATGGTAAGATTCTTGGTCGTGCAGATGAATAGAGAGATCTCGGTGTCCAGGTGCATAAATCCCTGAAAGTTGCCGCCCAGGTTGATCGGGTTGTTAAGAAGGAATATGTTGTGTTGATGTTTATTGGTAGGGGGATTGAGTTTCGGAGCCACGAGGTCATGCTTCAGACACTGGTAAGGCCGCACCTGGAGTATTATATACAGTTCTGGTAACCTCATTATAGGAAGGATGTGGAAGATTTGGAAAGGATTCAGAGAAGATTTACTAGGATGATGCCTGGTATGGAAGGAAGGTCTTACAAGGAAAAGCTGAGGAAACTGAGCCTGTTTTCATTGGAAAGAATACGGTTTGGGAGGTGGCTTAATCGAGACAGAGAAGATAATCAGAGGGTTAGAAGTGTGGACAGGGAGAGCGTTTTTTCTCAGATGGTGAAGGCTAAAATGAGGGGCCATAGCTTAAATTGAGGGGTGATAGATTTAGGACAGATGCCAGAGGTAGTTTCTTTAATCAGAGAGTAGTAGGAGCGTGGAATGCCCTGCCCGCAACAATAGTAGATCACTGATGTTAAGGGCATTTAAATGGGCATTGTACATGAACATGGATAATAATGGAATGGTGTAGTTTAGATTGGCATCAGATTAATTTCAAAGGTTGACACAACATTGAGTGCTGAAGGGCCTGGACTGCACTGTAATATTCCATGTTCTCTGTTCTATGTTCGACTGTCACTTTGCAAAGAAAAACAATAAGATGAAGACAATACCTGAATCATTTAATGTAAGATTCACTTTTACAATCATACAGATGGCATCCCTTATTTGGAGAGCTCCCGCACCTCCTTTTCCATCTTGTGTAATAATCTCAGCTGTAAAATATCCTGGATATTCAGTTCCCAACATCGGTTACCCTGTCACCATGTCTGTCTCACCTCGTTAAATCATATCCTTTTACCTCGGTTTATGCAATGAATTCCTCAATCCTTTTTGAGAAAGCAACACACATCCAGACAGAGTGCCTTTCATTCATCTTTTTAACCCATTATTCACTATTCCAATGTCACTTTTATTGCTCACTTTTACCGGTCAGGAAACAGTCTGACATCATCATACTCACAGAATCAGACCTGATGGGTAATGTTGCATGAAGGAACATTACCATCCCTGGGTCTACCCTGTCTGACCGGTAGGACAGACCCACTAGTGGTGGTGGCACCGTGGAATAGTCAGGAAATGAATTACGCTGGGATTCTCCAGCATTATTCGAGAACCCAAGAAATCTCACGTTTAATGATGGTCAAGGAAACCGCTTGCTGATGGACATCTACTGTCCTCCATACCATCCCTCAGTAATGACTCTGTTCCCCTTGAGATTGAAAACAAATCGGACGAAGTGCTAGGGTGACAAGGACACAGAACGTACTCTGGGTGTGGTACTTCAATGTCCAAAGATGGAATGTCTCCACAGACCCAGCACTGATTTGTGCAGGACTAGGCCTCAATTGCACAGCAGCTAGACTCTGAACTGATGAGAGAACCAACAAGACAGAAACAATCTCAGCAAATTACATTGCCCAGATGTCTGTGCAATAACAGTGTCTGTAAGAGCTCGCAGTCCATATTCCTGGTAAAGTCTCAGCCTCATTTAAAGATATGGCCCAAGGTGTTATATAACACTACCTCCTGCGAAATAGGGCATAGTTCTAAAGGACCGAGCAAATGGACACTGCACCATCAATGGCCTTCCCTCCATCATCAACTCAGAAGTGGGTTGTTCACTGATGGGGGTTCCACAATGTTCAGCACTATTCACAGGAAAACCTGTACTGAAGCAGCTATTCAGCCCATCAAACAGGAACAGAAGAGGAAATTCGGCCATTGGAGCCTGATACTCAGCAATTCGAGCAGATTTTTTAAACTCTAATGTTTGTTACACAGGAAACAGAAGGAAACATTCAGCCTTTCAAAGCTGCTACATAGGAATATGGGGATAGAACATAGAACAATACAGCACAGAACAGGCCCTTCGGCGCACGATGGGGTGCCGAACATTTGTCCTAGCTTAAGCACCCATCCATGTACCTATCCAATTGCCTCTTAAAGTTCGCCAATGATTCTGACTCTGCCACTCCCACAGGCAGCGTATTCCATGCCCCCACCACTCTCTGGGTAAAGAACCTACCCCTGACATCTCCCCTATACCTTCTATTCTTCACGTTAAATGTCTGTCCCCTTGTAACACTCTGTTGTACCCGGGGAAAAAAATTCTGATTGTTTACTCGATCTATTCCCCTGATCATCTTATACACCTCTATCAAGTCACCCCTCATCCTTCTCCGTTCCAATGAGAAAAGGCCTAGCACTCTCAACCTATCCTCGTACGACCTATTCTCCATTCCAGGCAACATCCTGGTAAATCTTCTCTGCACCCTCTCCAAAGCTTCCAAATCTTTCTTAAAGTGAGGCGACCAAAACTGCACACAGTACTCCAAATGTGGCCGAACCAAAGTCCTGTACAGCTGTAACATCACTTCACAACTCTTGAATTTAATCCTCTGCTAATAAACGCTAATACACCATAGGCCTTCTTACAAGCTCTATCCACTTGAGTGGCAAATTTCAAAGATCTATAAACATAGGTCCCAAGATCTTCCTGCCTCTCCACCTTACTAAAAACTCTACTGTTAACCCTGTATTCCGCGTTCTTATTTGTCCTTCCAAAATGGACAACCTCACACTTGGCAGGGTTGAACTCCATCTGCCACTCCTCAGCCCAGCTCTGCATCATATCTAAGTCCCTTTGCAGCCGACAACAGCCCTCCTCACTATCCACAACTCCACCAAACTTCGTATCATCTGCAAATTTACTGACACACCCTTCGACTCCCTCTTCCAAGTCATTAATAAAAATTACAAACAGCAGAGGACCCAGAACGGATCCCTGCGGAACTCCACTTGTAACTGGGCTCCAGGCTGAATATTTACCATCTACCACCACTCTCTGACTTCGACCGGTTAGCCAGTTTTCGATCCAACTGGCCAAATTTCCCTCTATCCCATGCCTCCTGACTTTCCGCATAAGCCTACCATGGGGAACCTTATCAAATGCCTCACTAAACTCCATGTACACTATACCCACTGCTCTACCCTCATCCACATGCTTGGTCACCTCCTCAAAGAATTCAATAAGACTTGAAAGACAAGACCTACCCTTCACAAATCCGTGCTGGCTGTCCCAAATCAAGCAGTGTCTTTTCAGATACTCATAAATCCTATCCCTCAGTACCCTTTCCATTACTTTGCCTACCACCGAAGTAAGACTAACTGGCCTGTAATTCCCGGGGTTATCCCTATTCCCTTTTTTGAACAGTGGCACAACATCACCACTCTCCAGTCCCCTGGTACCACCCCTGTTGACAGTGAAAACGAAAATATCATTGCCAATGGCTCTGCAATTTCCTCTCTTGCTTCCCACATAATCATAGGATACATCCCGTCAGGCCTGGGGGACTTGTCTATCCTCAAGTTATTCAAAATGTACAACACATCTTCCTTCCTAACAAGTATCTCCTCCAGCTTACCAGTCCATTTCACACTCTCCTCTTCAACAATACGGTCCCTCTCGTTTGTAAATACTGAAGAAAAGTACTCATTCAAGACCTCACCTATCTCTGCCGACTCAATACACAGTCTCCTTGATCGGACCTACTCTCATTCTCGTCATTCTCATGTTTCTCACATACGCATAAAATGCCTTGGGGTTATCCTTGATCCTATCCGCCAAAGATTTTTCATGCCCTCTCTTAGTTGTCCTAATCCCTTTCTTCAGCTCCGTTCTAGCTATCCTGTATCCCTCCAATGCTCTGTCTGAACCTTGTTTCCTCAACCTTATGTCAGCCCCATTCTTCCTCTTTACAAGACATTCAACCTCCCTCGTCAACCAAGGTTCCCTCACACGACCATCCCTTTCCTGCCTGAAAGGTACATACATATCAAAGACACGCCGTATCTGTTCCATGAAAAAGTTCCACATTTCCACGACATCCTTCCCTGACAGCCTGTGCTCCCAACTTATGCTCCTCAGATCCTGTCCTACAGCATCCTATTTGCCCTTCCCCCAATTGTAAAACCTACCCTGTTGCACGCACCTATCTCTCTCCATAACCAAGGTGAAAGTCACAGAATTGTGGTCACCATCACCAAAATGTTAACCCACGAACAAGCCCATCACTTGTCCCGGTTCGTTACCAAGTACCAAATCAAATATGGCCTCCCCTCTGGTCGGGCAATCTACATACTGAGTTAGAAAGGCTTCCTGTACACATTGCACCAACACCGCCCCATCCAATCTACTTGATCTAAAGAGCTTCCAATCAATGTTTGGGAAGTTGAAATCACCCATGACTACTACCCTGTGGCTTCTGCAAAATCTATTTCCCAATCTGTTTCTCCACATCTCTGCTGCTATTGGGGGGCCTATAGTAAACACCCAACAAGGTGACTGCACCTTTCCTATTTCTGATTTCAGCCCAGACTACCTCCAAAGGCAGATCCCCCTCGAACTGCCTTTCTGCAGCCGTTATACTATTTCTAATTAGCAACGCCACCCCCCTCCTTTTTTATCACCCTCCCTAATTTTACTAAAGCATCTGTAATCAGGAACCTCCAACAACCATTCCTGTCCCTCTTCTATCCACGTTTCCGTGATGGCCATAATATCGGAGTCCCAGGTACCGATCCACGCCTGAAGTTCACCCACCTTATTTCTGATACTCCTTGCATTGAAGTATACACACTTGAGCCCATCTCTGTGTCCGCAAGTACTCCCTGTCAGTGCTACCTTCTCCACAGCCTCCCGACATTCTTCGACATCCTGACAAACAGCTAGCCTACTTGATTGACTACAAGTCCCGATCCCATCTCCCTGCCAAATTCGTTTAAACCCCCCCCCCGAAGAGTGCTAGCAAACCTACCTCCCAGGATATTGGTACCCTTCTGGTTCAGGTGCATGTAATGATCTTTAGTAGTAAGTCCTGGAAAGACCTTATGGTACAGATGGCAGAACTCCTTGAACTACTCCGACAAGCAAAACTGGCGATAAACGTAAGAGTACTCTTTCTTTCAGTATTAAATTTCGCCGAATGTAAGGAATGCAGTCCCCATAACAGTTATGGAAAGGCTCTGTCAGTACAACCCAATTTTCACAGAGGCCTTTTTTCACTTCAGTGGTGGAACAGGACTCGCTCTCCTCCCTAACTGTACCGAAGGGACCTAATCCTTCATCTACCCCTTCCAGCTCATGGGTGACATTATCCACCAACTCTGTCTCCTCACGCAGGGATGGAACTGTTGGGGAAACACTATCAATTCCATTCTCACGGATACCTGCCTTGGTAACAGTCACAGCTGCTGCTTGTTCACAGATTTTTGGCTGACATGCTTGGATTTTGCAAAACCATGGGAGAAGTCTATTTCGTCATCTGTTTTAACATCAATATCCAATTTGTTCCGTCACAGAAGAGGGTCTTCCTTCAGCTTTTTCCTCATATTACACATGATGAGTATACAGGTGGTTCCTCAATAATGCTCATTTAATAAAAGCCATTTCTCTGGAATGCGATACATGAATTGACCACAGTTTCTTTTATAGAGTGAGTTCCCGTTCGCTGTTACCCGATTCCCATCCCCCACACAAGGTGTCACGGTGCACGAAGGATTATACTCTGCACCAGCATTACATGGTCAGTCAGTTCATGCGATTTTTTCGTGAAGAACATTGTGAAACATATTGTGAAATGTTTGTGCCAGTGAACCTGGAAAAGCATCGTGAAAATGTCTCTACACTCTGAGGCCAAGAAATTAGGAGCAATCTGTTAATTTAAAAACTTAAAGAATTGAGATAAAAGTGAAATTTCACTGGAACTGACTCACAGTGAAAGGAATATGATGAGGATCAGTTTAAAATTTGGCCTTGTTGTTTGTATTAAAGCTTTTTTTCTCTCTTTTTTCCTTAAAACGTACGTTTAGATGTTGAAGAATATCTGCAGACTCACATGAATCTGTTTCAGTGACTAATCACTATGGAAACAAACTGCAAATCAATACCATTACAGGGGCTTGGACATGGTCAGTCAGCTGCTCAAGGTGATCAGAGTTGGCAACTCTGCACCCAGTGGGTGAAGGAGAGAAAGGTTTGAAACACACTGTTATATTCAGTGCATCTGTGGAGATGTCCTGAGGGGGTGAGTAGGCTGTGCAGAAGAGATTCAGGGTGCTTCAGACGTTAGCGAGGGTGAGAATGAGGAGGGAAGGTGTTGGAGGAAATGATGGGAACAGTAACAGAGGTAGAGGGAGTGTGAGGCATCAATGAGAAGGTGGTGGCCCTTTCCCTGGCAGAGTGGAGAAGGTCACTGATCTTCTCTCATTCTTCTGTGCATTCCTTCAGATGGTTGGGGCTACACTGGCCTGAATGGTAACCCAGGTTGGCATGGTTCCCGTAGAATGGCATCCTCTGCTGGCCTGGGTGAAAAGGATGCCCTGCCTCTGCATCAACCCATCCCCATCAGTGGCATCTCCATGTCCCTGCCCACAAGGAGAGGCACAGAATTTCCAGTGTCTGAGACGTCTCGGGCCAGTGTCAGGAAGCATGTAGGGCAGCTCCAGACTGACAACCCTTTGTCTGGGTGCACAGTATCTTTATAAAGGTGGTGCTGCACCATGGGTCTTGGTCAGTTCTGGATATCCAGGAAGGGATGAATTGTTTTGGTATGATGGTGCCAGAATGTGACAGAGGGGTACCAAAGGGTGGCGTAGGGGTGTTTTTTTTTCTCTCTCGAGCACACATTATTTCACAAAACCTGCCTCAATTAGTACCTACCCCATCCTTTGGTGACACTGCTGAATGGCAGAGTGAGTAATGTGTCACAATTGCAGTATTTAGGGATTGACGGGATACTGACACAGATTTGGATCAAACCTGTTTGTGGTACGTGTTTGAAGTTCAATCGGTTTCAGAACCGAGTTTATGAGTTGGAGGCTGCACAGAAGGCTCTACGACACATCGTGGAGTTGGAGGCGGGAAAGGTGGTGGTCCCTGGTGTCAGTCACAGCTCATGGGATTGGATCTTCTGATTTGGTCAGTGTTCAAGGAAAGAGAGTGTGACTGTGAATTAGACAGGTGGGGAGAGCAGGGGACAGGACTGCAAGAGTTTGCAACCTTCCATCAGATTGCTGCTTGTCTGGATGTGGGGAGACAGAGGAAGAGGGCACTGAACATGCACCCTGTTGCAGGAAGTCACTGATGAGGAGGAATAATAAAAAGTGTGTGGCTGTAAGCGAAGGTATAGTGAGCGGGATTGACATTGCTTTTTGCAGCAAACTGCATGTGTCCAAACAGCTGTGTTAGCTGCTGGGTGCCAGGGTTTCTGGGTAATTGCATGAGTCCAAATGGCTGTGTAAGCTGCTGGGTGCCTGGGTTTCTGGGCAACTGCTCAGGGCTGGAATGGAACCTGGAGTTAGAAAGAAGGATCCAGTTGTTATGGTCCATGCAGATCATAATGACAAAGGCTGGACAAATAGAGCATATCTGCTCGATAAAGCTGGGCCTTTGTCTCTTTACTAACTGTGCTCATCCTCTTGATAACTGTCACAAACAGTTTGGAGTAAGATATCCTTACCGCATATAACAACCCCTCTGCTAATATACATTTAACCTCTCCAACCATGCAGGTAAAATTCCCTGTGAACTCCAGGATACTGGGCCCTGCACAACTGAGTCACAACTAAACCCTTTTGAATGGTCTCTGACCCATCTGTGTTTAAGCGTCCCCAGGAACAGTAGCGTTCCATCCTGCACCACTTCTCAGATCACAATGTTCTCTCACGTGGGCCACCTTTATTACAAATGTGGTTCATTAACTGAAGTGTTTGAACTCACATCAATGGTTGTTATCCCCAGCCACTGATTGACATGTCCATGGTCCGATGCTCAGTGATTAGCACTTCTGCCAGACAGCAGCAGGGACCCGGGTTTGATTCATCCTCAGTTGACAGTCTGTGTGGAGTTTTCACATTCTCCTTGTGTCTGCTTGAGTTTCCTCCCACAGTCCAACGATGTGCAGGTTGGATGGATTGGCCATGATAAATTACCCATAGTGTTTTGGGATATGCAGACGAGTTGGATTGGCCATGATAAATTACCCATAGTGTTCAGGGAGGTGCAGGTTAGGTGGATTGATCAATGTAAATTACCCATAGTGCACAGGGATGTGCAGGTTGGTGGACTAGCCATGGGAAATATTGGATGGGGGATGGGTCAGGGTGCGATTCTCTTCAGAATGTTCATGCAGACTGGTTGGCCTGAATGGTCTGTTTCCACTCTGATGGGATTCTATGATCATGCATACTCATGAACTATACGTTCTATTTGTACCCTTGTCAGATCGGCTCAGTAGACAGTGCATATTAAGACTTGGAGAGAGGCCAAACTACAGAACGCTGTGACCTAAAGCTGAAGGAGTGTCAATTGAGTCAATCTGTCCACTGGATTCACTGTCACACAGAAGGGAAAGGGATTAAGAGGAGATTCTGGCCCTTTGCACTATTATAAGGAAAGCAAAAGCTTCGCATCCTGCTTCAGCAACTTCTCCCGACTCATTATCTCAGCCTGATCCTGTGAAATTCTTTGGAGAAGATGAAGAAGGAAATGCTGTTGGTTATTGGTGTCCTAGGAGAAAGTGAGGACTGCAGATGCTGGAGTACCAGAGTTGAAAAATGTGGTGCTGGAAAAACACAGCAGGCCGGGCAGCATCCGAGGAGCAGGAGAATTGACGTTTCGGGCATAAGCCCTTCTTCAGGAATGAGGCTGGTGTGCCAAGCGGGCTGAGATAAAAGGTAGGGGGGAGGGAATTTGGGGGACGGGAGCTGTGAATATGCTAGGTGGAGGGAGGTGAGGTTGAGGGTGATAGACCGGAGAGGGGATGGGCGGAGAGGTCGGGAAGAAGATTGCAGGTCATGAGGGCAGTGCTGAATCCGAGGGTTGGGACTGAGATAAAGTGGGGGGAGGAGGAATGAGGAAGCTGGAGAAAATACATTCATCCCGTGTAGTTAGAGGGTTCCTAGGTGGAAGATGAGGTACTCTTCCTCCAGGCGTCGTGTGGCCAGGGTCTAGCGATGGAGGAGGCCAAGGACCTGCATGTCATTGGTGGAGTGGGCGGGGGAGTTAAAGCGTTCAGCCACGGGACGGTTGGGTTGGTTGGTGCGGGTGTCCCACAGGTGTTCCCTGAAATGTTCCGCAAGTAGGCGGCCTGTCTCCCCAATGTAGAGGAGACCACATCAGGTGCAGCGGATACAGTAAATGATGTGTGTGGAGGTGCAGGTGAATTTGCGATGGATATGGAAGGATCCACTGGGGCCTTGGAGGAAGGTGAGGGGGAAGGTGTGGGCGCAGGTTTTACAATTCTTGCAGTTGCAGGGGAAGGTGCCAGGAGTGGAGGTTGGGTTGGTGGGGGGTTAGATTAGGTTAGATTAGATTATTTACAGTGTGGAAACAGGCCCTTCGGCTCAACAAGTCCACACCGACCCGCCGAAGCGCAACCCACCCATACCCCTACATTTACCCCTAACCTAACACACTACAGGCAATTAAGCATGGCCAATTCACCTGACCTGACAAGGGAGTCACAGAGGGAGTGGTCTCTCCTGAATGCTGATAGGGGTTGATATATCTCTGGCGGTGGGGTCTATCTGCAGGTGGCGGAAATGACGGAGGATGATACGATGTATCCGGATGTTGGTGGGGTGGAAGGTGAGGACTAGTGGGATTCTGCCTTGGTGGCGATTGGAGGGGCGGGGTTCGAGGGTGGAGGAGCGGGAAGTGGAGGAGATGCGGTGGAGAGCGTCGTCGACCATGTCGGAGGGGAAATTGCGGTCTTTGAAGTAGGAGGCCATTTGAGTAGTTCGGTAGTGGAATTTGTCCTCCTGGGAGCATATGCGGCGGAGGTGTTGGAATTGGGAATATGGGACGGTGTTTTGACAGGGGCAGGGTGGGAGGAGGTGTAATCTAGGTAGCTGTGGGAGTCAGTCGGTTTGTAGTAAATGTCTGTGTTGAGTCGGTCGCCCGAGAAAGAAACAGAAATGTCTAGGAAGGGGAGGGAGGAGTCTGAGACGGTCCAGGTAAATTTGAGGTCGGGGTGGATGAACTGTTCAACCTCCTCGTGGAAGCACGAGGTAGCACCAATACAATCATCAATGTAGCTGACGAAAAGGTGGGGGGTGGTGCCAGTGTAGCTGCGGAAGATGGACTGTTCCACATATCCGACGAAGAGGCAGGCATATCTGGGGACCATGCGGGTGGCCATGGCTACTCCTTTGGTTTGGAGGAAGTGGGAGGATTGGAAAGAGAAGTTGTTAAGACTGAGGACCAGTTCAGTCAATCGAAGGAGGGTGTCAGTGGAAGGGTACTGGTTGGGTCGGCGGGAGAGGAAGAAGGCATGGAGACCTTGGTGATGGGCGATGGATGTTTTAAGGGACTGGATGTCCATGGTGAAGATAAGGCGTTGGGGGCCGGGGAAGCGAAAATCATGGTGGAGGGCGTGGGTTGTGTCCTGAACGTAGGTGGGGACTTCTTGGACTAAGGGGCTCAGGACCGTGTCGAGGTATGCAGAGATGAGTTCTGTGGGGCAGGAGCAGGCTGAGACAATGGGTCGGCCGGGACTGTCGGGTTTGTGGATTTTGGGTAGGAGGGAGAAACGGGCGGTGCGGGGTTGTGGGACTATGAGTTTGGAGGCCGTGGATGGGAGATCTCCTGAGGTGATGAGGTTTTGGCTGGTCTGGGTGATGATGGTTTGGTGGTGTGAGTCAGTGCACTCCTGCTCTCGGTG
This sequence comes from Chiloscyllium plagiosum, assembly GCF_037043375.1. Classification (NCBI taxonomy): domain Eukaryota; kingdom Metazoa; phylum Chordata; class Chondrichthyes; order Orectolobiformes; family Hemiscylliidae; genus Chiloscyllium; species Chiloscyllium plagiosum. Next base: position 33,400,214 of record NW_028270183.1, read on the forward strand.
GTTTCCGGGGACATTTCACAAGTACATTCCTGTGTTGTCTCACCCGGCTGTTTGCAGACAATTTTTAGATTAACTCTGTTTAATGCCCGACTGAAACTGATTCTGATAAAGACTAAATAATGCGATTAGGACCAACCCCAAGTATATTTGTTTATTGGTAGCTCAGCCCGGAGAGGGAATGGATTTGAGCTGATTCGAATTGATCAGTACGAAAAGGCAAATTCCTTGCTCGTGCGAAGTTGGAATACTGTGTTGCACTCAGTGCATTGACACAGTTTACACACAGCGCTAATGTATTAGACAGTGGGAGAATTCCTCCTGCAGAATGCTCACTTGTCCTGACCGTGAAGAGTGAATTGGAAATTCATTATATTCTCTTGTCTCTTTTCACAGATTTAGGAAGGGTGAATTCGGAATAATTCTGGAAATATTTAAAGAACGAGTCAACATATGTGGGTCAGATTTTCAAACGACTGAAGTCAGGAATGTGAGAAATTTTAAACAGTTTAAATTTTCTTTAAGCTTTTAACGAATGAAATGTCAGCAACACTGGCAAGGACAGTATTTTTTGTTTATCTCTACTGCCCTTGAAAGGGCTGTCCTGCTGTGCTGTTTCCTCGTTCAGATCACAGCCAGTTACATTGCTGTCGGTCTGGAGTCATATGGAGACCAGACTGGGTGAGGGTAGGAGATTTTCTTCATTGAAGGTAGTTAGTGAAGTAGATGTGGTTTTTAAACAATCGTTGATATTGTTATGGGTGGTATGACTGAAACGGGGATTTGATTCCAGATTTTATGAAATGAATTTAAATTCCACGCACGGCCTTGGTGGGGTTTTCGCATCTGTCCCCAGAACATTAACCCCTTCACGTTGAGCCCAGTGACAGTATCACTACACCATCATCCCCGAATTTATTTGTTTGATGAATACAGCAGCCACCACAGAGATCAGCTACTAAGAAGGTTGTCATCGTCATAGAAATAAATGGCTGCCAACTTGGTTTACTGAGGATTGGAGTGACCAAGCTGTGGGGTTGCTGACACAATCCACCGTGGGAGAGCTGCATTGTTGATGATTTGGGTTTTGGATGAGACATTGAATGAGTATGTGATCTACTAATTCTCAGGGCCAGAAATTTCCAGAGCTGCTGTTTGAAGGGTTGGGAATTCGACCGAAGTCTTGGAGAACATCATTCTGTCAGGAGGCCCGAACACAGACACCCCGGCCTGTCAGTAGGGCTGAACACGGACACCCCGGCCTGTCAGGAGGCCCGAACACGGACACCCCGGTCTGTCAGGAGGCCCGAACACGGACACCCCGGTCTGTCAGGAGGCCCGAACACGGACACCCCGGCCTGTCAGGAGGCCCGAACACGGACACCCAAACCTGTCTGGAGGACCGAACACGGACACCCCGGCCTGTCAGGAGGCCCGAACACGGACACCCCGACCTGTCTGGAGGACCGAACACGGACACCCCGGCCTGTCAGGAGGCCCGAACACGGACACCTCGGCCTGTCAGGAGGCCCGAACACGGACACCCCGACCTTTCTGGAGGACCGAACACGGACACACCAGCCTGTCTGGAGGACCGAACACGGACACCCCGGCCTGTCTGGAGGCCCGAACACGGACACCCCGGCCTGTCAGGAGGCCCGAACACGGACACCCCGACCTGTCTGGAAGACCGAACACGGACACCCCGGCCTGTCTGGAGGACCAAACATTTTGGTTGGCATGGACCAGTTTGGGCTGAAGGGCCTGTCTCTGTGTTGTAGGACTGTACGATTCTAATTTAAGAGTGTGTTGCTGGAATGCACAGCTGGTCAGGCAGTATCTGAGGAGCAGGAAAGTTGACATTTCGAGCATATGCTCTTCATCAGGAATGTGGTGGAGGGTGGTTTTCTGACTCTGTGTTCTTAACCAGTCTGTTACTGTCAAACCCTCTGGTGAAGCTGAGAAGGATTCGAGTTCAATGTCAAACCTTTGTCTCTGGTCCAAAGCTGTGGTTTGTAAACTTCACTGTTGGCTGTTATATTTCTTGCATTAAGAACATAGGAACAATTTGGAACATAGACCATTCATTTTGCAAATCCACTTCACCATTTAACAAGAACATGATTGACTCGTTCACGATCTTAAATCCACATTGTTGCCTTCTCCTGATAACCTTTCATTCATCTGACTGGGGTGGGAGAACTCGATCCCAGTTCTGTGGCCATTGGCTCCAGGTGAGGGAGAAGTGGGTGGAGCTGGGGTGCTTTATACTGAACGGGGGACAGCTTACACCAGAACCACCTTACAAACTTCAAAACTGGAGAAGCACACAAGGGTTTATCTCACACAGAAAGGATCAGTTGTCGAAAAATGTGGTAAGTCAAAGAGCCAAAGTGAGAGAGAAAGATAATAACATGGGAAACAAAGGTTTGAGGAAGGGAAAGAGAGATAGACTGAGGAAATTCGAACTAAATGTTCTTACATTAAAAAAAAACAAAAGTAAAGGCGCTGTATCTGAGTGCGTGTAGTATTCAGAAGAAAAGAAATAAATTGATAGCATACTGTTTCAACAAGAACAGGCGCCCTTTACTGACAGGAATAGGAGAATATTTTTCCCTCAGGCAGTTGTGTGACTTTGGATCACTGCCTCAGCAGGTGATGGAGACAGGGTCATTGGATATGTCGAAGGCAGATATGGGTAGATTCTTGTTCGGCAGGGGAACCAGGGGTTATAACCATTGGTGATGTTGGGGTTAGATCGGAATATGGAATTCATAATGCAACCAGATAAGCTTTGACCTTATCGAATGTGACAGAAGGCCCGGGGACCAAATAACCAACTTTAGCTCCTAGTCTGCACATTCCTGCTGCACCTTTCTCAAGTTACCTTCTGGAATTCAGAAAGCTTTTACAATAACTGAAGGACACTGTTAGAGGCCTTCAATTGCCTTGGGAGCTGGGGATGTCGGAGTTTTAAGTGGTCTTTCTTTTTAGCTAATTGTACTTATTCCTCAATTTAGCAATTAACTAAAGATATACATTTAATTTTGTATTTCTTAATAGTTATTTCCTATAGTTAATTCTTAATTTAACAATTAACTAAGCATTATTCATTTAATAAAGACCATGACACCCAGAGCAGCAATTAGACCATTCAGCCCATCGAGTCTGTCCGCAATTCAATCATGGCTGATAAGTTTCTCAACTCCATTCTCCCACTTTCTTGCCATGACCCTTGATGTCCTTGACAATCTCCTTGTCCTCACAGTGACCCAACCCTCACAGTAACCCATCCTCACAGTGAATTGTCCACACACTGACCCATCCTCACAGTGACCCAATCCTCACAGTGGCCCATCCTTACAGTGGCCCACCCTCACAGAGACCAGTCACCCTGTGTGTAATGTAAAGCTTGTTTCAGGACTTATACAAATCTTTCCTCCTGGCTGTTAGTCACAGGATAATATGGAGCCCATCTCTCGTGTCTGACTCTGTGAATTTTCAGGTACTCCTCGAAAACTTTTACTACAAACTACAGATGATTGTTACTTCCAACTTGGTCAGGGCTCCGAACCTGGCAAATATTTCATGCAATCGCTCTACCATTGTTTCCACTGATACTGACTTCAAAGCTGCTCCCTCGGGCCATGAGGATTGGGCATCCGTGATCACTAGTAACATCTGTCCTTCTACTAAACCTGGGAAATCAACATTAATCTGCTGTCATTGTGATTGAGGCCATTCCCACAGGTGAAGGGACAACATTGGCAGCGCCTTCCTGACCATTGCAGGGAATTTGCATGATTAGACTTTCTTCTCAGTCTGGGAGTCCACAATTAGCCAGCAAAAAAATACTGTTGGCTACTTATTCCATTCGCAATATGCTGGGAAGCCCGTGGTTTACTTGTTCCTCATCGTTCCTCGTTGTTGGGGGGAAGAGTACCAACTCTCCCATGAAACACCAAACTGATAAGGACAATTCCCAGCTCATGGATAGGTAAGGATGTAACTCTGGGCGGTTTCTATGACAAGTTCTTCCTCTCAGGATTAAGTTCATCACGACGCCCAAGGCAGGGGACGGGGGGTGGGGGTAGATCATTCCAAGTTTCACTCTGTACCTAACTTGCTGACTCCCTCTTCCCAGGAAAGGTACGTGATTCTGAGGTTCCAGTCTGGAACGTCCTTATTTCTCAACAATGCTCAGCTTGACACGGCATCTGAATTGCTGCCCCTCTCTGCCTGTCAGCATCTGACAGAACCCGTGCCCAGCTCTCCAGGCGTACTGCCACCTTTGATGGTAACCCATATACAGGTCAAAACTGGAGGTTAGCGTCCTGTGTTCTGTGTGTCGCACAAAGTGCCTGCTGGAAAGGAAATGGGAGAACTTCACAATGCTAACCTCCATGTCCAATCCTTCTTTTTCCACTTGAGCATACTTTCCCTCCATCTTTGTTAGTGACCTTGATGTGAATGCGATGGGCCTTTATATTCAATTCGGTGAGGTGTGTGACAGCACAGTACCAGCCCCATAAGGTAGCGTGTACTAACTGTAATGGAACTGTACGAACATACTAACTGTAATGGAACTGTTCAGCCATGCTAACTCTACTGGAACTGTATTAATATGCTGACTGTACTGGAACTGTACAAACATGCTGACTGTACTGGAATTGTACTGACATGTTAACTGTAGTGGAACTGTACTGACATGCTAACTGGACTGGCAACTTTGACTCAACATGTGTCAACAGTCCTGATCATTTTAATGTGTGCTTCACTTTCCGGTAAGCTCCCTCACACCCCTGGGTACATTTACCCTGCCGACCTTACCCAGCACGGGCTTTAGCATGATAGTCAGATGCACACAAACTTTCCGTAGTAATTTACAAGGCCCAAGATTGATCTCAGTTGGGACACATTCTTGTCGTGGGGCCTTCCTGATAGCTTCCAACTTCTTGGGTCCCATGTGTATATCCAAGGATTATATGGCACAGGCACTCTATGGAGTCTTTACCAGACTCCCATTTCTCCTTTTTTACTTGTCGACTGTGGTCCCAGAACCTTTTGAAAGTTTCTTCCAGGTTCTTCAAATGTTCCTGTTTGGCGGATCCAGTGAACGGAATATCATCCAGGTAGCAGCAGACACCAGACAATCCACCCAGAATTTAATCCACGAACCTCTGTGAGTGCAGAAGTCCCCTGGTGTCCCATTCATCACCAGAATTCAATGTTGGAAGCTGATGAGAATGCTAACTCCTCAGAGGAATGCAGTCAGATCCAAGCCATCTGGCACCACGAGCAGCTTGTCTACACAAGATGGGGAGGAAGAAGGAAAGAAGAGCAACAGTGATCGGGGATTCTTTAGTCGGGAAAGCAGCCGGGTGTTTCTGCAGCCGAAGACGTTACTCCAGGATGCTGCATTGCCTCCCTGGTGTCAGGGTCAGGGATGTCACTGAATGGCTGCGGGGCATCCTGAAAGGGAAGGGTGATGAGTTAAAGGTCGTTGGTAGCAACATGTACAATGTGTTGGCCAGAGTGAGGAATGAGGCCTTGAATCAAGAATTAAGGGAGCGAGGTGGTCGATTAAAAAGCAGGACCTAAACGGTTGTAATCTCTGGATTATTTCCAGTACCATGTGCTCGCAAGTTTTGAAAATAGAAAATAGGATAGATGGATGTGTGGCTCAAGAGTTGGTGCAAGAGGGAGGGTTTTAGATTCCTGGATTACTGGGATTGTTTCTGGGGAGGTGGGATATGGACAAACAGTACAGTCTGCACCTGAACCACATTGGGACCAACATCCTGGCAGGGAGGCTTGCTGGTGCTGTTGGGAGGTGTTTAAATTAGTCTGACAGAGGGTGGGGGGGACCACAGAATATTGATGCAACAGCGACACATCATGCTACAGGAACGGAAGCAAGTCACAGTGAGTTCAACGATATTGAGTGTCAAAAGACAAAGGCAAGGCTGAATGGTCTTTAATGTTCGGAAAGTAACAGGTTAGACTGATGGGTTAATGGTTTGGATTAACACATGCAAGCATGATATTGTTACCATCACAGAAACAAGATTGAGAGAAGGGATGGACTGGCAACTAAACCTTCCAGGGTTACAGGATCTTTCGGTGAAACAGAAGAGGCTGTCAATAGTGTCACACTATTAATTAAGGAATCAATTCCTGCATTAGGGAGAGATGCTATCTCGGCAGGATCCTTAAACGAGGCTTTGTGGGTAGACTGTAGGAATGTTACGGAGAGAGCTACTTTACTGAAAGTGTATTATAGGACCCCAAAGAATCTGTGGGAAATAGAACAGCAAATATGTAGACAGTTCACAGAAGGGAGCAAGGGTAATAATCGGCTAATAATACAAGATGATTTCAACCTCCCCAGTACAAGTTGGGCTAGCTATAGGGTAAAGGATTTAAAGAGGGTGAACTTATTGAAATGTATCCAGGTGGGTTTCTGTATCAATGTGTCGAAGGGCCAATGCTGGAACTGGTTCTGGGGAAAGAAGCTGGATAAGTGATCGATGTGGCAGTGGGGGGACATTTTAGTGATAGTGACCACGATACAATCTGGGTAAAAAATGTGCTAGACAAGGAGAAAATGGCCATCTGAAGTCAGCTTTGGATTGGGGAAGCCTAATTGTATTAGCATAAAGCAGTATCTAGCCACAGTAGATTGGGAACAGCTCCGTTTGCGTACGTCTCCTGGAGAGCAATGGGGGAAGAGGTTCATTCAGAAAGGAGCTGGGAAGAGTACAAGGACAACACGGCACGTTTCGAGGGAAATATAGGAGCAATAGATTCAGGGAATACTGGATGTCCTGAACAATTCAACTCTGGATAAACAGAGAAGTAGAGTTTTTAGCAAGTCCAAAGAGAATAATTCAGTTGCAGCCTTAGAGGAATATTGGAAATGCAGAAGGGAGGTTAAGAAAGCAATTAGAAGAGCAAAAAGTGGGAATGAGAAAGGATTTGGGAACAGGATTAGGGAGAATCCTAAAGATATTTTAGAAATAAATTTAAGGGAAGAGGTTAATGGGCGAAAATGTAGGGCCCATTAGGGACCAAGAGGACAACTCTGAAGACGTAAGATATTAGAAGGGTGTTGAATGACTGTTCGGTCTTCAATCGGGAAAAGGAGAATATAGGTATAGAATTCAGGAAAAGGGATTGTGAGAGATGTTTACAGTTTGACATGGGAAATGGGGAGATGTCGGTGGGTCTGTTGGGCTTAAAGACTGACAGCTTCATGGCCCGGATAAATTGCATCCCAGGTTGCTGTGGGAGGTGAGGCAGGAAATTGTGGGAGATCTGACACAAATTTTTAATTCCTCTCTAGCCATATTGGAAGTGCCAGAGGACTAGGGGGTGGCTAATGTGGCTTCACTTTTTAAGCAGGTTGATAGAGATGAACTAGGAAATTACAGAGCAATGAGTCTCATGTCAGTGGTCAGGAAACTGTTGGAAAAAATTCTGAAGGAGCGAATTAATATCCACTTGTCCAGGCATGGGTTAATTAAAGATAGTCAACAGGTGTATGTCAGAAGAAAGTCATATCTGAAAATTTGTGAGAATTGTTTGAAAATGTGATCAACTGTATGGATATGGGAAGTTCAGTCGATGGAGTTTATTTGGATTTTAGCAAACCGTTTGACAAGGTTCCAGGTGGAGACTGATTGAGAGGGTTAAAGCACATGGAATTGTGGGTAATTTGGTGAGATAGATCAGAAACCGGGGTAGGAATAGGACAGAAAGGGTCATGGTAGCTTGGAAACTGGTGTCCAGTGGTATCCCACAAGGATGAGTACTGGGACCCTAATTGTTTGTCATGTACATCGATGATACAGATGGAAGTGTGAGGGGACTGTTAACCAAATTTGCAGATGACACCAAAATTGATGGAGTAGTTAATAGTGAAGGAGATGTTTGAACATTACAGGAAGGTAGAGGTGGGTTGGTCAGATGGGTTGACCAATGGCAGATGGTATTTAATCCAGACAAGTGCGAGGTGATGCACTTTGGAAGAAGAAACAAGATGAGGGAGTATTTAATGAATGTCAGGAGACTGGCTAGTTTGGAGGAACAAAGGAATCTTGTAATTATTCACAGATCCATGAAGTAGAGCATGTAATAGAATCATTAAGAAGGAAGATGGGTCACTTGTTGTGACATGCAGTATAAGAGCAAGGAGATAATGTTGGTGTCGTGCAGAACTTAGGTTAGGCAAAAGCTGAAGTACTGTGTACAGCTCTGATCACTTCACTCCAGGAAGGATGTGATAGCACTGGAGGGGATACAGATGAATTTGACCAGGGTGTTGCCAAGAATGGAGAAATTGAGTGATACAGAGAGACTAGATAGACTTGGAGTCTGTTTTTTTCATGCAGAGATGGTTGAGGGGAGACATGATTGCGGTATTTCAGGTTGAGGGTTATGGACAGGGTGAATAGAGAGCTGCTGTTCCCTTTGGTTGAGGGGTCAGTTACAATTGGGCATAGTCGTAGGGCAGGGGGCAGGAGTTAGAGGGGATTTGGGGAAACAAACTTTCCTCAGCGGGTAGTTGGAATCTGGAATGGATTGCCTGGGAAGCTAGTGGAGCCTGGAAACCATAAAAAAACTTTTAAAAATGTTTGGATGAGCACTTCAAACATTAGAGTATTCAAGAATATGGAACAAGTGCAGGAAACTATGATGAGCAGACTTCCACTGAGAGTAATGTTGATCCAGATTCAATGGGCTGAAGGGCCTGTTCTGTTCTGTATGATTCACTGAATGTGTGTGTCAGTGCCATCAGTGATAGGTCGGACACCTCAAGACTCCCATCTGTGCCAGATCCATTTCTGAGAATTTCTTTCCCTCATCCAGTCCGATGAATAGGTCTCCTATTAGTGCACTGGTGTATTGATCCCCTCTCAGGAATGGGGTTGTCTGTGACCTTAAAATCACGAGAAATTCTCCTCATGCTGTTTGTTATTAACACTGGAACGATTGGAGTGACCCATTCGTTGGTGGCGAAAGGTTCCAATGCTCGCAGGTTCACCATTTCAGGCTGGATGGTATTTGGCACCGGACAAAGCTTCAGATTCCTTGGACCAACGTCCTTCTTCAGCTAAAGATAAATTTCTACTTCTTTAATTTTCCCCAGGGTTCCCTTGAAGACATCTTTGTACCTACGCAAAATCTCTTGCAAACCCGTTTCTGTGTCCACCAGCCTATTATCCAGACCCTGAGTTTACTTTAACATCTGTAATCTGAATTGTCCAAATAATGCAGGGTCGCCACCTTTCACTCCGTACAGAGGCAGTTCGCACACTGGGCCCTTAGTTGTATATTTACCAGTTCATACCCCTACAGCAGCACCACTTGTTCTGTAGATGTCCACAGTGTAATCCTGGCAGGCTTCAATGGCAGTGACAGTAACTATTGATTTGGAGATTAGACACATTACTGCCCCTGTATCCACTTCCAGGTTTATGTCTTACTCTGTATTTTGGGAAGAACCCAGAAACTCTCAGCTTCACTCTGTACCATCAGGATGTTTAACCGAAGCTCTGCTGACTCTGGGCCTTCTGGTTCTCCCACAGATCCGGCTGATTCCTGGTCTACCCACTGGCAGGCCTCACCTACCTTATGTCTTTTCCCCGGAATTGTCTCCTTTCGTCTCCCCTTCTCTTGTTGAGGTTGTCCCTGGGAATTTTGGGCAATATGAAAAATTCACTTCTGCCTGCAGCCCTGAGATTCTCGAGTCCAACATGTTCAATCCATGTGCCCACTCTTTGCTATCTTGGCACCATTCTACGCTTGGTACCTGACTCTGCTGACCTTCCCCCACTCTATGCATCTGTGCCTAGCCAATCATGTTGTTTCATTGTTGGTGGACCCTATTGAGGTGGCAACTTCAAAAGCTGTTGAAATCCAGGTCTCTCCTCATTAGCAGATTCTGTTGGATGGCTTTGTGTCAGAGGTCACGAATCAAAAGGCCCTTCAGGGCATCAGAAAGGAACCTCCAGATTCACAATGTTCCAGTAATTTCTGTAAGGCTGCCCCAAACTGGGTGATTGACTCTCCTTCCTTCTGGACCTGTTTATTGGAATGGGACGCAGGCATTAGCTGAATGGTGATATCACTGGACTGTTAATGCAGAGAGCCAGGGAAAGTTCTGGGGACTGGGGTTCGAATCCCGCTATGGCAGATGAATTCAATAAATAAATAGCTGGAATTAAGAATCTAATGATGACCATGAATCCATCCTTGATTGTTGAAAAAAAAATCATTTATTTCACCAATGCACTTTAGGCAAGGAAACTGCCATCTTTATCTGGTCTTGCTGACGTGTGACTCCAGTCCCACAGCAATGTGGTTGAATCTTACCTGCCCTCTGGGCAATTAGGGTTGGGCAATAATGCTGCTGAGTCAGTATCACCCTGATCCCTTGAATGAATAAAAGGAAGTACCGTGATCGTGTGTGGTCTCAGTGCAAAATAACTCTCCAACACTTTGCACAGAGTTTGCAATGTCATTTCCATTGGTTTCTCTGCTTGCATCAGACTTCTTTGGGTTGTGGCGTCTTAATCTCAATGGAGCTCGGGAAATCCAATACCATTGAGTCTTCAGCCTTTAAGTGCACATCAAAACATTTGGTGGACAGATCCAATTTTCTATCTCTTCACCAAACAATCCCATCACTCCTAACTCGTCCACCATTTTGTTTTCCTGCTACTGGGGCCTCGTCGCTGTTTGCAGCCGGAGTCACTTCGGTGAATGTACTCTGTCCTGGCTGCTCTCTCATTGACTGCGTTAGTGTATCATTCTTCAGTGAGTGTCACCCTTAGCCTGAATCCCCTCATGATCACCACACTCAGCCCACTCGCAGGTGAGTAACTGTTCTTCCCTGGCATTGACTTGGGCAGGAGACCCCTCAAGACCCCTTTCCTCGATGTTACCTCCACAATCCCACACAGTTTACGGAATCTGGGCGGTGTCCTTCCTCATGACAATGAAAACAGCATCACACACAGTTATTGCGCTTGTGGTTCACTGGAACCAGAAATAGAGCGCGAGGTGGATGGAGGGCAAACCTGGATGGGGATAGATTATTGTGTGTCCTCTCAGCTCCACAGTCGGGTTTTAGACTGACCATCTCGATCCAGCCTCTGGGTCATCTGACCTGCTCTCCTAAAGAGACAACACCCACCCAACTCCATTCAGTGACCACCGCCCAGTCCTTGTGGAGATGAAATGAAGTTTTCCTATCAAGCAGACTCTCCATCATGCCGTATGGCACTATAACCATGTTACAATGGGCGCCAACTCAAAACTGGGCATCCATGGGGCACTGTGGGCCATCAATATAAGCAGAACGATATTCCAATGCAATCTGTGACCTGGCGTATCCCCTACTCTACCATTCCCACCAAGTGGGCAGATCAACTCTGGAGATTAGGAACAAAGTACTGCAGATTCTGGCACCTGGACTGAAAACAACAAATGCTGGAGATCACAGCGGGTCAGACAGCATCCGCGGTGAGAGAGCAAGCTGACGTTTCCAGTCTGGATGGCTCTCCATCAGAGCTGACAAGAAGTGTATATGTGTGTGTGTGCGTGTGTGTGTATGGAGGGGGGCAGGGTCAGCATTTGTGAGATAGGTGGGGGGGGGGGGGAAGTGGAGTGTAGAGTGCTCGGGGAGAAAGGATGTTAATAGTTCAGACTAAGATCGCTTACCCTGAACTAACAACATCCTTGCTCGCCCAGCACCCACCCCCTCCCCCCATTATAGCATAATGCTGCCCCTCCCGACCCTTTCGTGCAGCTCTGGAGAGCCATCGAGACTGGAAACGTTAGCTTGCTCTCTCTCGACGGATGGTGTCTGACCGACTGTGATCGACAGCATTTGTTGTTTTCAACCCTGGAGAGTTCATCCGGCATTCCAGGGGCAGCACCAGGTGAACCTGAATAGGAGAGACTGGTCTGGTGAAGGGAGGAACAGGAGGACCTGTGGGACAAACAGCACAAAGACGAGTGACACACAGAGCCAAGAAATACAATGACCAACAAATCAGATCGAAACTGTGGAGCTTTGCATCCAGTTCTGGGCACCACATTATGGTGGTGTTCCAATGGGGCTATGGAGAATACAAGGGTGTTACCGGGGCTTGAAAATTCCAGCGGTGAGGATTAGATCGGATAGGCTGGCATTGCTTTTCTCTGAACATAAGCCATTGAGAGCTGACTGAATCGAGGTGTCTTACACAATTAGGGGCTTTGATCGAGTGAATGAGGAGACCTGCTCTCCCTGAAAGAGATCAGTTCCCTGGGGACACAGGTTTGAGGTGATCAGTTGAAGGATTAGAGGGGACCTGAGGAAAGTGTTTCCATCCAGAGGCAGGTTGGTGTCTGCAATTCCCTGCCTCATGTTGGTGGTTGATGTGGAAAACCTCAACCCAGTCAAAAAGATCATTTCGGATCCACACCCGAAGCAGCAAACGCTGCTTGGGGCAGGTGTTGGGAAATGAGCTCATTTACTTTGCGAGCACGGACACGTTGGGTTGAATGGTCTCTTTTTGTGCTTGAACCTTTCCGTGTTTCCAGGGAAATGCGAGTGTTCCCTTCTTTAGGTTCCATGGAAAGTCGTTGGCTGCGGTTCAGGATGGAGTGTGAGACCATGAATGTTGCAGAACTACCCGTGTGGGGAGTGTTGTCAAAGTGACACTGACTGACCCCGTTTTGTCATTGTTTGTCACACGCCCATCCCGCCCCATCACAACATGATGTCCAATAACCTGTCCCTCACTTGTATTTCAGTCTACATGAGACGGTGCGACAAGCCGGGAACAAAATGTCGTGCTGGCCCTTGTGAACCAGAAGAGAAACTTTTCCCACTGCAATGCTCAGGCATTTTGGATTGTTCTAAAATCTAGAGATGGATTCCCATTGCAGCATGCAACCTCCTGTCTCTCTCCAAGGAAACCTTCGCCCACTGGATGCCATTCGGTTGTTCAGGTGAGGAGAATCCTGGAGTTGTACAACCACATTATCACTCATGGCCTGAACTCCTCAATAAAACACATTGCATTGATCAGAGCTTCATGTCAATAAGCAATTCCTATTTAAGATTATTGCACCTATGATTGGGCTGTCTGGGGAAAACAAGTCTTGGGATAATGCCGGAGGGAAGGAAAATTGAAATGGAAGAGGAATCCACTTCAGGAAATGCAGACTGACCCATTTGGTAAAGGACTTTAATAAGACAGGAGTACTGAGTCTGACACTAACACTGCACCATACCATCCCTCCTCGAGCTCATGTTATTGACAGGATTTGAAACTTAAGGCACAATGAGTTATTTAGTAACGTGGTTAATCTTGAATATATCAGGTCATGGAATTGTTTCATCTGCCTGCACGGCTAATCTCGCTCTCTCTCTCTCATGTATCGACATATCTTTATTCAAAACAAAATCCTGCAAATGCTAGAAATGCGAAACAAAGACAGAGAATGCTGGAGAAACTCAGCAACATGTGTGCAGAGAGAAACAGAGTTAACGTTTTGAATCTGGATGACTCTTCTTCAAAACTCCCTTAGAAACATTTCGGAACTGGAGTTCTGAAGGAGAGACAGCCTGTACTCGAAATGGTCACTTTGTTTCTCTCTCTGCAGATGCTGCGAGAAAGACTGGACTGCAGATGCTGGAGATCAGAGTCAAAAAGTCTGGTGCTGGAAAAGCACAGCCGTTCGGGCAGCATCTGAGGAGCAGGAGAGCCGATGTTTCGAGCATAAGCATTTCAACACATTACTGGTCAAAATCTTCTGCTCGAAACGTCAACTCTTCTGCTCCTCGGATGGTGCCTGACCAGCTGTGCTTTTCCAGCTGTACTTTTTGTCCCTGCACATGCCACCAAACCTGTCGAGTTTCTCCAGCATTACCTGTGTTGTACATGTCTTTATTAGTGTTTGTCTCATTAATTGTGTTTTCCACTTCTTTTGCACAATACTTAGAGCTTACCCCTCAGTGTTCATCTTGTCTCTCGACATAATGTTCTGTTCTCTGTGTGTTTTATAGAATGCTTCACACAGCATAATATAATCATCTCAAAGACTGGTACCAGTTAATGTGCCAAAACCAATCACATCTCAAAAGAACTGCAATGTGAGCGTACTTCAGCTACCTCCCATCTTTGAGGATTCCCTCATTGGCCAATGACTTCCCAATTCAGACAGAGAAAAATTGGCTGGAATGTTGTTAAGGTGTCCAGGGTCTTGTCTGTTGCTTGGAGACCTGGCGACAGACCCAATCCCCCTCTTCCAGAGAAAGCCACCACAATCATACTCCCATCAGGAAGGGGGCAAGGCCAATGACAGGAGCTGCCCTGGAATGAAGATCCTCTTAGTGGAATTTCCATCGCGTGAGAGGTATCAGGCAATCAACATCAAGCTGAGGAGACAGTGTCCACTCAGGGCAGCCATGGACGATGAAGGACAAAGAGAAGGGACCTTTTAGAGGTGTCTAAGGTCAAGCGAGGCAAGGACAGCGTGATTGCACTCCGTCTTTTTCCCAGGGTTGGGGAATCGAGGACGAGAGTGCATCAGTTCAAGGGGAAAGAATAAAAGGGAACCTGAGGGGCAACGTTTTTACACAGAGGGTGGTACACATATGGAATGAGCTGCCAGTGGAATTGGTTGAGGGGTGCACATTACTAACATTTAAAAGGCATTTGGACGAATACATGGATAGGAAAGGATCAGAAGGATATGGGCCAAACGCAGGGAAATGGGGTAGCGTGGAAGGAAAGAGAGATAGACTGAGTTATTCAGAGAAAAGTTCCAGACAGAAGGAGGCCAATCTGTGCCTGGACCGGATTGTTAAAGCATCATCATCATCTGCATCCTGCATTTTCCTCATACCTTTCAGCATTATTTCACACAAATCACCATCTAATGCCCCTCTCGAAACCCTCATTTGAACCTGTCTCCACCAAATTTCCAGACCGTGCATTCCATACCCTCAGCTGCTTGCTCCATGAAAAAGGTTTTCCTCACTTCACCCTCACTTCCTTTGCAGATCGCTTTCAGTCTATATCGTCTTTGACTTGCTCCTTTTATGAGTGGGAACAGAGTATCCCTGTTGACTCTATCCCATTGAGGAAGTTCAAAACTTCTCTCAGATCTCCTTGCAGCCATCTCGTTTCCAAGGAAACAGTACAAACGTTTTCAATCGCTCCTTGTAACTGAAGATCCTCATACCTAACACTTGTAAACCCCTTCTGCATTCTCTCCAATGTGTAGATAACCTGTTTGCAATAATAGAATCTGTACTGTGTGGAAGTAGGCCATTCGGCCCAACACACTGACCCTCCGAAGAGTAACCCAACCAGACCCATTCTCCTACCCAATATTTCCCCTAAATAATGCACTTAACCGACACATCTCTGGACTCTGTGGGCAATTTAGCTTGGCCAATTCATTTAACCAGTACATCTTTGGACTGTGGGAGGAAACTGTAGCACCCAGAGGAAATCTAACAAACATGGAGAGAACGTACAAACTCCACGTAGACAGTCGCCCGAGGCTGGATTTGAACCTGGGTCCTTGGTGCGGTGAGGCAGCAAGGCAAACCACTGAGCTACTGAGCCGACGTGGCATCTAGAACTGCATGCAATACTCCAGCCGAACTCAAATAAGCATCTTCTACAAGTCCAACATCACCTCTTTGGTCTTATGCTCAATGACTTGTTAATAAACCTCAGGAAACTGAATGCTTTCCTTACTGATGTCTCTACCTGCATTTATACAACCAGGTCTTGGAATCTCATTTGAATTGATCAAACTGCATCCTTTCACACTTCTAAAGAACATCGCACATCGAAGAGTATAGTACAGTCCAGGGCCTTTGTCCCTCGTTATTGGGCTGACCTTTTATCCTACTCTCAGATCAGACTAACCTACATATCCTTCATTGTACCAAGTACTTATCCAAGAGTCATTTAAATGTCCCTAATGTCTCTGACTCTACTTACCACCGTTGGCAGTGCATTCCATGTGCCCACTACTCTCTGTGTATAGAACCTATCTCTGACTACAACTGAATACAATATTCCAAGTGTGGTCTAACCAGGGCTCCGCAGAACTGCAGCTAACCTTGTGGCTTTTAAACTCAATTCCCCAGCCAGTGAAAGCCAACACACCATAGAACTTCTTAAAAACCTGATCAACTTCAGTGGCAACGTTGAGGGATCTCTGGACATGGACTGCAAGATCCCTCTGTTCTCCACACTGCCGAGAGTCCTGCCTTTATCCCTGTAATCTTCATTCAAATGTGACTTTCCAAAATGAATCACTTCACACTGTTCCAGGTTGAACTCCATCTGCTATCTCTCAGCCCAGCTCTGCATCCTGTCGGTGTCCCATTGCAACCTACAGCAGCCCTCCACAGCTTCCACCACTCCATCAACCTCTGTGTCATCTGCAAACTTACTTACCCACCCTTCCACTTCTTCATCCAAGTCATTCATAAAAATCACAAAGAGACGTCCCAGAACAGATACCTATGGAATACTACTGGTCACCGAGCTCCAGGCAGAATACTTTCCATCTACTACCAACCTTTGCTTTCTATGGACCAGCCAACTCTATACCCAGGCAGACAGATTTCCCTGTATCCCATACGTCCTTACTTTCTGAATGAACCTAACATGGGGAAACTTACCAAATGCCTTCCTAAAGTCCACATCCACTGCTCTACCTTCATCAATGTGTTTTGTCACATCTTCAAAGAATTCAATGAGGTTTTAGAGCATGACCTGCCCCTCACAAAGCCATGATGACTATCTCTAATCAAACTATGCTTTTCCAAATAATCATAAATCCTGTCTCTCAGACTCCTCTTCAATGATTTGCCCACAACACACGTAGGACTGACTGATCTGTAATTCCCAGGATTATTCCTATTCGTTTCGTGAACAAGGGGCTAACATTTGCCAACCTCCAATTATCTGGCACGACTCCAGTGGAAAGTGAGGGTGCAAATATCATCGCTAAAGGCACTGTAATCTCTCCCCTCGATCCTGCAGTAACATTGGTTATATCCCATCTGGTCCATCTATCCGCATGTTTTTCAAACTTTTCAGCACATTCTCCATCTAATCATCAACTTATTTGAGCATATCAGCCTGTTTCACGCTGTCCTCACAAATGACAAGGTCCCTCTCAGTCTTAAATACTGAAGTATAGTATTCATTAAGGACCTGCCCTACCTCCTCTGACTCTAGGTACATGTTCCCTCCACTATTCGTGATCAGCCCGAACCTAACCCTGCCCATGCTTTTGTTCCTCATGGAAGCGTAGGATGCCTCAGGGTTTTCCTTCATCCTCCCTGCAAAAGTTCTTTTCATGTCCCCTTCTACCTCTCCTAAATCCATTCTTCAGTTCCTTCCTGGCTACCTTGAAACTCTCTCGACCTTGTCTGACCTTTTCTTCCTCAACCTTCAGTGAGCTTCCTTCTTCCTCTTGACTAGTTGTTCCACATCCCTTGTCACCCAACGTTTCTTCACCCTGCCATCTCTTCCTTGCCGCAGTGGGACAAACCTATCCAGCACTATGAGTAAGTGCTTCCTACACAACCTCCACATTTCTGTCATGCATTTCCCTGAAAACATTTGGTTCTCAATTGAAGGCCCTAGTTCCTGCCTAATAGAGCAGTAATGCCCCCTCCCCAAATTAAATACTTTCCCATACTGTCTGCTCATTTCCCTGTCCATATAGTAAAGGTCAGTGAGTTGTGAATACTATCACTGAAATACTCTCCCACTGATATATCTGACACCTGACCTGGTTTATTGCCAAATGCCAAATCCATTACGGCCTCCCCTACAGACAGCCTTTTCACATATTGAGACAGGAATCCTTCTGGGACTCACCTAACAAAATCTCTTCCAGCGAAACAATTTACTCTAAGGAGGAGTTAATCAATATTAACAAAGTTGAAGTCATCCATGACAACAAACCAACTTTCCAAAATTTGCCGACCAATCTGCTCCTCCATGTCTGTAGAAATCTCCCAAGAAAGTGACTGCTCCTGTCCTGTATCTGACATCCACCCAGACTGACTCTGTAGACAAACCTTTCTTGACGACCTCCCTTTCTGTAGCTGGCATACTATCCCTGATTATCAATGCCACTCCCTCACCTCTTTTACCTCTCTCCCTGTTCCTTTTGAAAAATCTGAACCCCGGAAGATCCAACAACTATTCCTGCCCCTGTGAGATCCAAGTCTCTGTAATAACTACAACATTGCAACTATAGATACTGATCCATGCCCTGAATATGTCACCCTTATTCCTGATACTTCTTGCATTGAAGGAGATACACTTCAACACATCACACTAATTGTACCTTTGCCATATCCCTCCTCACAGACTCCCTGCACACTGTATTTGGCTGTTCACAAGCTACTACATCCTCTGATCTTTATCTCTGGTTCGCATCCCAATGCCAATATATTTTCAATGCTCCCGAAGAGTTCTCGCAAACCTGCCCCGCCCCCCCAGGATATTGGTGCCCCTCCAGTTCAGGTGCTACCCATCCTCCTTGTACAGGTCCCATCTTTGCCCGAAGGTATCTCAATCATTCACAGATCTAAAGCCCTTTCTCCTAGACCAGCTCTGCAGCCACGTGTTCAGCTGCACTTGCTCTCTGTTTCTGGCCTCACAAGTCCATGGCACCTGTAGCAATCCTGAGATTGCTACTCTGCTCGTCCTGCCTTTTATCTTCAAGTATAACTCCCAATATTCTCTTTTCAGGTCCTCCTCCCTTTCCACTTTGGCATTGGTACCGATGTGTACCACAATTTCTGGCTGTTCACCCTTCCACTGAAGAATCCTGTAGACTCAATCCGAGACATCCCTGACCCTGGCAACCAGGAGGCAACATACCATCCAGGAGTTTCCACTCTGACCCTCTCACCATTGAATCTCTGATCACTATCACTCTCCTCTTCACCCCCGTCCATTCTGAGTCACAGAGCCAGGCTCAGTGCCAGAGACCTGGCCGCTGGAGCATTCCCCTGCAAGGTCACTCCCCCCAACAGTATCTGAAACGGTATAGTAATTATTGAGGAGAACAGCCACAAGGGATCCCTGCACTGACTGCCTATTCCCTTTCCCTCTCCTGACGGTCACCCAGCTCTCTTTGTCCTGCATCTGAGGTGTGACTACCTCCCTGTAACTCTTCTCTATCACCTCCTCCGCCGCCTGAATGATCTGAAGTTCATCCAGCTCCAGTTCCCTAACGCAGTCTGTGAAGAGCTGGAGCTGGGTGCACGTCCCGTACGCGAAGTCAGCAGGGACACTCTTGTCTTCTACACCCTGCAGGAGGAGCATGCAACTGCCCTAGCCTCCATTCCCTCTGCTCTAAATTACTGAGAAAGATTGCCTAAATGAAATAAAAAAGCCTCACCTTACCTACCCTCCACAAAGGGTCTTTATTTTTTTGGTAAGATGGGGAGGACAGGTGGGAGAAACGAAAGGTGCAGTGCCTCAGGTTTAGCCACAGTCCAAATATATCAGTTCACGTGTCCATTAATCCCCGTGTCCGGGCCCGTTGCTGTAGAGCTTTCCCTCTGCCTATTTGTGAGGTAAATCCTTTCAGAGGGAAATATACCTTCCCAGCAGCCCCCTGGTCCGAGCTCTCCCATTCCCACTGCTGACACTGACTGCTCACTCTATCTACATGTCTCTATCCTACTGAAGTTCTACACTGCGTGCTTCGCACATGTCACAACAGAATTGAAATTATCCCCCTGCTCACCAAGATTTTGAACATTAGTAAATCTCAGCAAAAGCAAAGTTCTCAATCATAACCCCTGGAAAACTTTAATAATGATCTTCCTCCAGACTGAAAATATCCATTGACTATTTCACTCTGTTTCCTATCTCTCAGCCAATGCTGTATCCACATTGCTCCTGACCCAATTATTTCCTGAGCTAAATGTTTCCTCGTCTCTCCCTGAAGGTCCGTGTCCACCATTTCAACAGTGCTACCCTCATTGAGTCTTTCTGTTACTACTTCACAAACTCCAACAATTGATGAACCTTTATTTCCTGTTTAGAAATCTACACTGACTATTCCTCATCTGTCAACCTTTCTCACGGGTGTACTGACTCTATCCCAAACCATTGGATCTGTCAGCTTTCCCAACACTGAAGGTAAACAAGATGGAGTATAATCCTGGAAAGTGTGAGGTGCTGCACTTTGGGAGGTCAAATGGCCTCGTAGAGTCATAGAGATGTACAGCATGGAAACAGACCCTTCTGTCCAACTCGTCCATGCCGACCAGATATCCCAACCCAATCTAGTCCCACCTGCCAGCACCCAGCCCATATCCCGCCAAACCCTTCCTATTCATATTCCTATGCAAATGACTCTTAAATTTTACAATTGTACCAGCCTCCACCACTTCCTCTGGCAGCTCATTCCATACATGTACCGCCCTCTGTGTGAAAATATTTGCCCCTTAGATCTCTTTTATATCTTTCCCCTCTCACCCTAAACCTATGCCCTCTAGTTCTGGACTCCCCGACCCCAGGGAAAAGACTTTATCTGTTTATCCTATCCATGCCCCTCATAATTTTGGAACTTCTATAAGGTCACCCCTCAGTCCCCGACGCTCCAGGAAAACAGCCTAGCCTGTTCAGCCTCTCCCTAACGCCCAAATCCTCCAACCCAGGTCACATTCTTGTAAATCTTTTCTGAAACATTTCAAGTATTACAACAGCTTTCGATAAGAAGGAGACCAGAATTGCACGCAATATTCCAACAGTGGCCTAACAAATGTCCCGTATAGCTGCAACATGACCTCCCGACTCCTGTACTCAATGCTCTGACCAACAAAGGAAAGCATACCAAACGCTTTCTTCACTATCCTATCTCCCTGCGACTCCACTTTCAAGGAGCGACAAACCTGCACTCCAAGGCATCTCTTTTTAGAAACACTCCCTACGACCTTACCATTAAGTGTATAAGTACTGCTAAAATTTGCTTTCCCAAAATGCATCACCTCGCATTTATCTGAATTAAACTCCATCTGCCATTTCTCAGCCCATTGGCCCATCGGGTCAAGATCATGTTGTAATCTGAGGTAACCCTGTTCACTGTCCACTACACCTCCAATTTTGATGTCATCTGCAAACTTACTAACTGTACCTCTTATGTTCGCAGACAAATCATTTATGTAATTGACAAAAAGTAGAGGTCACAGCACCGATCCTTGTGGCACTCCACTGGTCATAGGCCTCCAGTCTGAAAAACAACCCTCCATCACCACCCTCTGTCTTCTACCTTTGAGCCCGTTCTGTATCCAAATGGCTAGTTCTCCATGAGATCTAACCTTGCTAATCAGTCTCCAATGGGGAACCCTGTCGAACGCCTTACTCAGGTCCATATAGATCACATCCACTGCTCTGCCCTCATCAATCCTCTTTGTTACTTCTTCAAAAAACTCAATCAAGTTTGTGAGACATGATTTCCCACACACAAAACCATGTTAACTATCCCTAATCAGTCCTTGCCTTTCCAAATACATGTAAATCCTGTCCCTCAGGATTCCCTCCAACAACTTGTCCACCTTCAAGGTCAGGCTCACCAGTCTATAGTTCTCTGGCTTATCCTTACCGCCCTTCTTAAACAGTGGCATCACGTTTGCCAGGCTTCCAGTATCTCACCTGTGACCATTGATGATACAAATATCTCAGAAAAAGGCACAGCAATCACTTCTCTAGCTTCCCACAGTGTTATCGGGTACACCTGATCAGGTCCTGGGGAGTTATCCACCTTTCCCCGTTTCAAGACAGCCAGCACTTCCTCCTCTGTAATCTGGACAATTTGGAAGATGTCACCATCTCTTTCCCTGCAGTCTATATCTTCCATATCATTTTCCACAGTAAATACTGATGCAAAATATTTGTTTAGTATCGCCCCCATTTTCTGCGGCACCACACAAAGACTGGAATGCTGATCTTTGAGGGGCCCTATTCTCTCCCTAGTTACCCTTTTCTCCTTAATTTATTTGTAAAAACCCTTCGGATTATCTTTTATTCCATTTGCCAAATCTCTCTCATGTCCCCTTTTTGCCCTCCATAGTTCCCTCTGAAATATACTCCTACTTCATTTATACTCTTTTAAGGATTCATCCGATCTATCCTGTCTATACCTTACATATGTTTCCTTCATTTTCTTCACCAAAACCTCAATTTCTTCAGTCATCCACCATTCCCTGTACCTACTATCCCTTCCTGTCACCCTGACAGGAATAATGTTAAGGAACAATATACAGTTAATTGCAGGAGCCCTGAACTGCATCGATGTACACAGGGTTCTTTGGGTTCCACTCCATAACTCCCTGAAAGAGTTGAAGAAAGGGATTAGGAGAGCTAAGAGAAGGCATGAAAAATCTTTGATGGATAGGATCAAGGATAACCCCAAGGCATTTTATGCGTATGTGAGAAAATTGAGAATGACGAGAACGAGGGTAGGTCCGATCAAGGACAGTAGTGGGAGACTGTGTATTGAGTCGGAAGAGATAGGAGAGGTCTTGAATGAGTAATTTTCTTCAGTATTTACAAACGAGAGCGACCGTATTGTTGAAGAGGAGAGTGTGAAATGGACTGGTAAGCTAGAAGAGATACTTGTTAGGAAGGAAGATGTGTTGGACATTTTGAACAATTTGAGGATAGACAAGACCCCCGGCCTGACGGGATATATCCTAGGATTATGCGGGAAGCAAAAGAGGAAATTACAGAATAGTTGGCAATGATCTTATCGTCTTCACTGTCAACGGGGGTGGTACCAGGGGACTGGAGAGTGGCGAATGTTGTGCCTCTGTTCAAAAAAGGGAATAGGGATAACCCCGGGAATTACAGGCCAGTTAGTCTTACTTCGGTGGTAGGCAAAGTAATGGTAAGGGTACTGAGGGATAGGATTTAAGAATATCTGGAAAGACACTTCTTGATTAAGGACAGCCAGCACGGATTTGTGAAGGGTAGGTCTTGCCTTACAAGTCTTATTGAATTCTTTGAGGAGGTGACCAAGCATGTGGATGAGGGAAGAGCAGTGGATTGAGTGTACATGGATTTAAGTAAGGTATTTGATAAGATTCCCCATGGTAGGCTTATGCGGAAAGTCAGGAGGCATGGGATAGAGGGAAATTTGGCCAGTTGGATAGAGAACTGGCTAATCGGTCGAAGTCAGAGAGTGGTGGTAGATGGTAAATATTCAGCCTGGAGAGTAGTTACAAGTGGAGTTCCGCAGAGATCCGTTCTGGGTCCTCTGCTGTTTGTAATTCTTATTAATGACTTGGAAGAGGGATTCGAAGGGTGCGTCAGTAAATTTGCAGATGATACGAAGATTGGTGGAGTTGTGGATAGTGAGGAGGGCTGTTGTCGACTGCAAAGGGACTTAGATATGATGCAGAGCTGGGCTGAGGAGTGGCAGATGGAGTTCGACCCTGTCAAGTTTGAGGTTGTCCATTTTGGAAGGACAAATAAAAATGCAGAATACAGGGTTAATGGTAGCGTTCTTAGTTAGGTGGAGGAGCAGAAGGATCTTGGGGTCTGTGTTCATAGATCTTTGAAAGTTGCCACTCAGGAGGATAGAGCTTTTAAGAAGGCCTATGGTGTATTCGCGTTCATTAGCAGAGGGACTGAATTCAAGAGTCGTGAGGTAATGTTGCAGCTGTACATGACCTTGG
Organism: Chiloscyllium plagiosum; assembly: GCF_037043375.1. Classification (NCBI taxonomy): domain Eukaryota; kingdom Metazoa; phylum Chordata; class Chondrichthyes; order Orectolobiformes; family Hemiscylliidae; genus Chiloscyllium; species Chiloscyllium plagiosum. Next base: position 33,423,954 of record NW_028270183.1, read on the forward strand.
TAAGGCCACATTTGGAGTACTGTGTGCAGTTCTGGTCGCCTTACTTTAGGAAAGATGTGGAAGCTTTGGAGAGGGTGCAGAATAGATTTACCAGGATGTTGCCTGGAATGGAGAATAGGTCGTATGAGGATGGGTTGAGAGTGCGAGGCCTTTTCTCATTGGAACGGCGAAGGATGAGGGGTGACTTGATAGAGGTTTATAAGATGATCAGGGGAATAAATAGGGTAGACAGTCAGAAACTTTTTCCCGGGTACAACAGAGTGTTACAAGGGGACATAAATTTAAGGTGAAGGGTGGAAGGTATAGGGGGGATGTCAGGGGTAGGTTCTTTACCCAGAGAGTGGTGGGGTCATGGAATGTGCTGCCTGTGGGAATGGCAGAGTCAGAATCATTGGCGACCTTTAAGTGGCAATTGGATAGGTACATGGATGGGTGCTTAAGCTTGGACAAATGTTCAGCACACCATCGTGGGCCGAAGGGCCTGTTCTGTGCTGTCTTGTTCTATGTTCTATGTTCTATGAAAGTGGTCCGGCAAGTGGATCCGGTGGTAAAGGAAGCATATGGCATGCTTGCTTGTATTGGTCAGGGAATCGAGTACAAGAGTCAAGTTGTCATGTTGCAGTTTTATAAGACATTAGTTCGGCCACGCTGTGGGTATTGAGTTTAATTCTGGTCACCGCATTACAGGAAGAATGTAGAGGCTTTGTAGATTGTGCAGAGGAGGCTAATCAGAATGCTGACTGGATTAAAGGTACGAGCTACAAGGAGAGGCGAGAAAAACTCAGCTTGTTTTTTTTTTCTGCAACGGAAACGTTAAAGGGAGACCTGATAGAAGATTGTAAAATTATGAGGGGAATACACAAGTTTAGCAGTCAGAATTCTACCACATCATAATTCTAAAAGGGCAATGAAAGTCAATATAATGAGCCTGAAGCCTGTGTGTCTCAGTGTGAGGAACATTTGTAATAAGGCAGATGAATTAATTGTGCAGACAGTTATTAATGGATATGATATAATCGGTAGCACAGAGACTTGGCTCCAGGGTGACCAAGGATGGGACCTCAACATGCAGGGTTATTTGACGTTTGGGAAAAATGGAGGGATAGGAAAGGGAGGTGAGATAGCATTGCTGGTTAAGGAAGAGATTAATATAATGGTAAGGGAGGACATTAACCTGGACAATGTGGAATCTGTCTGGGTGGAGCTGTGAACACCAAAGGGAAAAGACATTCGTAGGAGGAGATGTGTATAGACCACCTACCAAACAGTATTTGTGAAATTGGGACTGTATCAAACAGGAAATTAGATATGCATGTAGTAAGGGTACAGCAGTTATTATGGGTGACTTCAATCTATATATTGATTGGACTAACCAAACTGGTAGCAATATGATGGAGCAGGATTTCCTGGAATGTACGAAGGATGGTTTCCTCAGCCAATATATCGAGGAACCAACTCGAGAGCAGGACATGCCATACTGGGTATTGTGTAATGAGAGAGGATGAACTAGCAACATCATGGTGCAAGATCTTTTGGGGAAGAGTGACCATAACATGGTAGAATTTTTCATTAAGATAGAGACATAGTTAAATCTGAGACTAAGGTCGGGAACTTAAAGAACACCAACTTTAATGGTATGTGACGTGCATTAGCTAGAATAAGCTGATCAGGGATACTTAAGGGATGGGCAGTGGATAGGCAATGGCAGATATTTAAAGAACATGTGGATGAACGACACAATTATACATCTCTGCCTGGTGTAAGAGGAAAATAGGAAGGTGGCTCAAGCACGGAAAACAAGGGAAATCAGGAACAGAGTTAAAGCCAGGGAGGAGGAAGTGAAATTGTCCAGAAACCTGAGGACTGAGAGAAATGTACAAAATCACCAGAGGAGGAAAAAAGTGCTTGATTCAGAAAGGGAAAATAGAATAGAAAGTAAGCTTGTGGAAAACGTAAAAGCTGACTATAAAAGCTTCAAAAAGACTTGAAGAGAAAAAGATTGCTGACGGTGAATGTAGGTTCCTTGTCGTTAGAATCAGGTGAATTCCTGATGGACAACAGAGAGATGGCAGACCAGCTGAACAAGTACTTTGGATCTGTCTTCCCAAGCAGGATCCATATAACCTTCCAGAAATGCTCGGGACAGAGAGTCAAGCATGAAGGAGGAACTGAAGGAAATCCTCATTAGTCAGAACATGATATTGGGGAAATTGATGACATTAAAACCTGATAAATTCCCCGGGTCTGATTCTCTGCATCCCAGAGTACTTAAGGAAGTGGCCCGAGAAATAGTGAACACATTGGTGATCGTTTTCCAGCATTCTCTAGCCTCTCGAAGAGTTCCAATGGACTGGAGGGGAGCTAATGCAACGTCATATTTTGAAAAGGGAGGGAGAGAGAAAAAGGGGAATTACAGACTGGATGACCTGACAGTGATAGTGGGGAAAATGTTGGAATCAGTTATTCAGGATGCCGTAACAGAGCATTTGGAAAGCAGGGAGAGAATTGATTCAAATCAGCATGGATTCACTAAAGGGAAATCATACTTGACAAATCTTCTGCAATGTTTTGAGGATGTGACCAGGAGAGGGAATAATGGGGAATCATTAGATGTTGTGTATCTGGCCTTTCAAAAGGCTTTTGACGCGTTTCCACACAATAGGTTAGTAAGTAAAACTAAAGCTCATTGAAAGACATAGTGTATTGACATGGATAGAGAACTGGTTGACAGACAGGAAACAGAAAGATAGAATAAATGGGTCCTTTTCAGGGTGGCAGGGCGTGATGATTGGGGCACCGCACGGTTCTGTGCTGGGACTCCAGATGTTCACAATATACATTTACCAATTGGATAAAGGAACTGAATACAATATCTCCAAATGTGCTGACGACACTGAGCTGGGTGGCATGGGTGCTGTGAGGAGGATGCTAAGAATTTGAAACGTGACTTGGACATCTGGGTGAGTAGGTGAATATTTGGCAAATGCAATACCGTGTGGATAAATGTGTGGTTATCCACTTTGGTCGCAAAAGCAAGGCGACAGATTATGATCTGAGTGGTGGCAGTTGAGGAAAAGGTGAGGTGTAATGTGACCTGGGTGTCATGGTGTATCAGTCTCTGAAGGTTGGCACGCAAGTAGAGTAAGGAAAACTAATGGCATGCTGGCCTTCATAGTGAGAGGATTGGGGTACTGGAGTCGAGTTTGCACATGCTCGATGCAGGAAGTATGTTCCCGATGTTGGTAAAGTCCAGAACCAATATAAGAAGAAGTAGTAAGCCATTCAGTGCCGAGATAAGGAAGACCTTCTTCACCCAGAGAGTTGGGAATCTGGGGAATTCTCTCCAATACGACATTGCTGGGACAGGTCCATTAGATATAATCCACAGGGAGCTAGACATGGCCCTGCAGCTAAAGGAATCAAGGGGTATGGAGAGAGAGGAGAAGTGGGATAGAGAGATTGCTTGATCGGTTGTCATCATATTGAATAGTGGGACAGGCTGGAAGGGCCAAATGGCCTCGTCTTGCAGCTGTTTTCTGTGTTTTTTCCCCAATGTTGAAATGTCTAATACTAGAGGACCTTAACATGCAGTTAAGGTCAGAGGGGAAAAGGTCAAAGGAGACAGAAGGGGCAATACGTTTTCACGGAGAGTGTTCAGGGCCTGGAGATGCAGTCAGGGTGGTTCAGGGGTATTTAGACATACAAATGAATATGCGAGTAATGGAATAATATGGTCCAAAGGGCAGGAAGAAGGGATTCATTTAATTTGGCGTCATGTTTGATACAACATCATGGGCCGGAGGGCCTGTACCTGCGTTGTACTGCTCTCTGTTCTGTGCTCGATGAGAGGCAGGATCCACGGATTCTGGAACAGTCAGAAAGGTTGTGGAGGAGCTGCGCATGTGGTCCGCATCCTTGTTCAGGACTTTCACACTGACCCGAACCTTCTACCTCACAGGACCTGACATCACCTTGACCCTGCCTCTTCCCCATACAGGGCCATTCCCATCATTCTGACACCAAACTTCCAACCCCTTAAGTAAACTGTCTTTCTCAGTCAGAGGAGTCACGTGGCAGGGATTGATGTTGCTGGTGCTGTTACACCCTCTTCCCTCCCCAGAGATCTGAGAAGCTCAGGTTTAACCTGGTACGAAATCTTCTCTCCATTAACAGCTCTACCGGAGCTATCTCTGTCGTTGTATGAGGGACGGCCCTATAATTAAATAGGAAACTGGGACAGTTTGGTATCGAGTGAAGGTTTGCGCTCTTTAAGCCCGCCTTCAAAATTTGAACTGCCCTTTCTGCCAGACCATTGGATGCTGAATGGTATGGAGCTGTCCATTGGATTGTAGGAAATACCTCAATACTCTGCTGGTAAACATTGGCCTGTTATCTGGGACCAACACTTCCAGGAATCTGGATATTAAAACGTGTGTGCAGTTTTTCTTTCTTTCTCCCTGTGTTTGATGAATGAACTCTCGGCGTTTGCAGCCAGTCTGAGTGGGTGCCCATACTGTCAAAGAACATCGAGCCCATGAAAGTGCTGGCATAGTCAATGTCTATCTGAGTCTATAGTTGACACGGCCATTCCCGAATGGGGATGTGGGAAGGGGGGGAGCTGTTGGTCATAATTTTGTCTTTTCTGGCACGCTGGACACTGCCCCACCAAATGCAGATGTGTCTACATCAAATCCTGGCCACCAGACAAAATGTCTTACCAACATCTTCGTTTTAGAACCCCCCGGATGACCCTAATGGAGTCCAACCAGTATCTGGCAGTGACCTTTTCTCAGGACAATCACCCTTGATTCCCATAATCGTATCCCATCCTCTACAGTCTACAGTGATCTGGTCTCTCCGGATCCAAAACGGTTCCAGTTCTGGTAGGGACGCCCTTTGGTCTCCCCCATCACCACCAGCTGGTTCCATTTTGCCAGGACCAGATCTGTCTGCGCCCACAGTCTGATATTGTCAGCTCTGACTGGAACTATGTCCAGAAAATGTAAAACAGTGACAGGCACTTCCAGCGATGGTATCACCAGGAGCCAGTGGAAGGCAGCTCAGTGCATCCACCTTTGTTACACAGTCTCCCAGACACTGTTCCAATTTGTATGAATATACACTTAGTATTAGAGCCCTCCACTGAATTCAGCCTGTAGACATGGCCAGCACTGTCTTTGTTCTTTAAGTAGACGTCGTAGATGTTTGTGATTCGTTATTCCACCATAAAAATATTGGTGGAACTTCCTGATTTAGACTGCCAAACCTACGTTGTCTATCTGGGCGCATTTACACTCTGCATGCGACAGGATGCATACACTATTGGGTATTCCTCTCCATTAGACCACGTTTGAGCTAATGATAGCCCAATGCTGTACAGGGAAAATTCTCAAGTCAATGCCAGGTCATAGATATGGCTTGTCTATGAAACCATTTCCAAGGCTGACCCTTTGCATCAACTTTTAAAGGTGTCAGAACAGAGACCAGGTTATACATGAGCTTTCCATAATTACTGACCCCCACTAAGGAAAGACCCAAGCTCCATGACAGACGTGGGAGTCAGTGCAACATTGATAGATAGGGAGGGTGATCAATTTCTTGTCAACTCTGTATCCAAAGGACGTCATGAGGGGAGCCTGGAACACACATATTTCCATTTTAAAGCCGACCTGGGAGAAACATCTAAGGACTATGTCCAAGATATCTCATGCTCCTTCTCGGTTCTCCCTATTATTCGTAAATCATCCAGACAAATGGAAACCTTGGGTAGAGCGCTCAAAATGTTCTCCATTTGCTGAAAAATGGCACATTCCCCAGATGGCAGTCTTGTGTATTAGTACAAATCCTTCTGGGTATTAATTGCAGGTATACTTCTGGGAATTCTGATCTAACCAAATTGCAAGTCCGTACGGCTCATGTCCAGCTTTGTGAAGGACAGGCCCCCTGACAGATTTGCGCATAAGTTCTCTATGCGAGCAATTGGGTATTTTTCCAACTCCAAGAAGCAGTTTACCATTTGTTTAAAAACCCTACGAAGGCCAGTCAAGATTCACAATGTCTAAGACCAGTGTTGTCAATTTCACAAACTGTATAGGCTTGATGACTCCGTCGCTTTCCAGGCTGATGCTTCCTGCCTTGACTTTTTTATGGAAGGAACTGGGTGGGCCATGCAGAATCGTGCAATTGCCTCCTGGTCAACATGCAAGGTGGCCTTAGCTCCTTTCATAGACCTTAGACCTTAGAGTCCGTCTGATCAGGATACATCCTAAGTGAGACTACGCAATTACCTTCAGTGACTTAGTGCCCCCAAGCTCAAGTTGGCCTGACGAAGTCCATTTCTATCAGCAGACCCTGTAACTCCGATGTTTCACTAGCCATTCTTTCCAATGACCAGGCAAGATTTAGTGCCTGTTCAAATCCAGTTGGGTTTCTGCCAGAAGCTATTTTTGTATAGTCACCTTATTAATCCCACGCTCATTATCACCAAAGTAATTCCATAGACACCGGTACTCCATCACTAAGCCGCCCTTTATATATAAACACACACATTAGAGAGTCTATCACACTAAGGGTGCTGAATCAGAGCCAGCTCTGTATGAACAGAATTCCTGACACTGTTTTATTTGTTTTTATTTTAAACAATTCACAGAATACAAAACAATTACCATTTACAGCTGTATACAGAGAAACAGCAATTTTACAAGGGAGAGGAAGAGCAAAGCCAAGACCCAAATCCTGACATTCAATGAGCTTTCAGGATTACTACCACCCCCACCCCCCCCCTCCCGGAGGTGACACCACTGAGGATGGCCTATCCATCTTCTGGCCCTCGATCTGCCCCGACATACTGTTTGACTCTCACCCACTCGTTGCGTCATCTGGCCCGTAGACTGTCCGACACACCTTCTGGCCAGCTCAAGGACAGCCTGTCCCCTTCCCCAGGGACAACAGTGCGCTGGGCAGCGCACAAGCCTCCCATATCTGAGCCTGCCCCGACGTGCTTGTGGCTGACATACCTTCCGACAACCTCTGGGACAGGCTAACCCGCTCACCCCTGCTCAGGGTAACAGGGCTCCCAGCAGCTTACCCACCTTCTGGCTCTCAAGGAGACTGGGATCGAATTGGCGTACACACCCTCCAGCTTTTTGGACAGACTACCTACCTTCAGGTTGACAGGATGGCCTACCGCCCCTCCAGCTCTCAGGGTGATTAGATTAGATTAGATTAGATTACATTACAGTGTGGAAACAGGCCCTTCGGCCCAAGAAGTCCACACCGACCCGCCGAAGCGAAACCCACCCATACCCCTACATTTACCCCTTACCTAACACTACGGGCAATTTAGCATGGCCAATTCACCTGACCCTGCACATCTTTTTTGGACTGTGGGAGGAAACCGTAGCACCCGGAGGAAACCCACGCAGAAACGGGGAGAACGTGCAAACTCCACACAGTCAGTCGCCTGAGGCGGGAATTGAACCCGGGTCTCAGGCGCTGTGAGGCAGCAGTGCTAACCACTGTGCCACCGTGCCGCCCACTAATAGCTGAGCCTCCCAGCTCCCAGTGAGGCATTCTAGACCCAGGGACACAAGACAGTGCAGATGATAAGCCGAACAAACCACATGCGTTAATGTTTAACAAACAGAGTCCTTTCCAGGACAGAGTCCATTAGCATAGACAGTTCTCTTCAAAATGTAGTGTCCATTCCCAGGAACAGAGTCCACTCCAGTATACAAAGTGCATTGTCAGAAATGGAGTCCACTCCAAACTGCAGAGTCCGTTGCTAAAGCCAGAGTCCACAACCGAGGGCAGAGTTCACTCCCGAAGGGCACCAAATGCACACTCCACAGGTGTGCAGTCTCCATAGAATCCTGGCTCATCCTTGGAGAGACAGGCCCACTCCCAGGAACGCAGTACATTGTAAATGTGCAGTTAACTCACAGGGGTTTGTTCCACTCCTGAAGGATAGGTCTTGTCCCAAGCACCAGGATACAGCAAGTGCTCACCTCCCAGCACACATACATGTGTTCAAACTTCAGAGGCCCAGTCCCAGGGCTAGGCCTCTCCCCAGGAACAGCTCATCTGGAAAGATTTGTTTCTTCACAAGGGCTCAGTCCAAACACCAAAAAAAAAGTGAACACAAAAAAAAGAAAACTCGTGTCCAAGGGCTAAGCTCAAGCATAAAAAACACATCTCTTACTGTCCTTTTCTCAAAATTAGAAACACAGACTGTAACCAGCCAGTGAAACAACAATCCCCTAATGAGAACTGGTCTACAGCTGAAACACTGCATCAGGCAGTTTAGAAATCTGTCCTCACTAAAAGGAATACCAGTTAAAAACTGACTAAATAATTCGTGCAGTTCAGGAATCAAGTGCCACCCCCCCCCCCCCCACCAAAAAAAGTAGAAACCAACAGTAATACATTGACTGTGGCCCAGCCAGCCCAGAGTCAGTCCCCCAAATTGAGACAGTGCGGAATCTCCTGTTTATATATTTTTAATTTTGTGAAAACAATTTCAAAACAGTTAACTTGTTTTTGGTAAAACAGTAACAGCTGTATACAAAGAAACAACAATTTTACAAGGGAGAGGGGCAGCAAAGCAAGGTCCTCAAACTCTATCGTTCAACCAGTTTTCAGGGAAATGAGAACCAACCTCAAATCCCAGTTTCAAACATTACAAGAGAGCAACAATAACATTTGTTCATAAAAAGACAATCCAATTACGTAAATAAGTGCATACAATACAGATCCAGCAAGCCGCCGGCCCTCACCTTCCGACCACCCGAAAGTCGCCCGCCCCGATGCACATTCCGGTCCAGAAAATGCCCCTTTCAGTTCTCGGTTCACCCTCCCACCTTTCGACCATCTCTAGACAGCCCACCTTGGTACCCACCTGAGGTTCAGTGCTGAGGATGGCCTATCCGTCTTCCGGCTCTCGGTCTGCCCCTACATACCATTGGGCTCTTGCCCACCCCAATGCGCCATCTGGCCCATTGTAACCCTGACAGCTTCTGGCCACTTCTAGGACAGTCCATCCCCTTCCCAAGGGCCGACAGCATGCAGGGCAGCCCACAAGACTTGCAGATCTCAGGCTGCCCCTATGCCCTTTCTGGTTCTCGGTTGCTCTGACACCTTCCGACCACCTCTAGGACAGCCCATCCCAATTACCCCTTCGCGGGACGACAGCACTCAGAACAACCTATCCACTTTCTGGCTCGAAGGGCGGCCTTCCTGTTTTCAGGACAGCCTACCAACCTTCAGGTTCACAGGATGGTCTACCTACCCTCTAGCTCTCAGGGTGACAACTTTCAGGATGACCCATGAGCCACCGAGCTCACAATAAGGCCTGCCAGATGCAGGGACACAAGACAGTGTGCAGGTGATAGACCCACCAAACAACATGATAATGAACAATATCAACACACAGAGTCCTTTCTTATACAGAGACCATTACCATAATGTTTTCTTCAAGATGTAGAGTCCATTCCCAAGAACAGATTCTTCTCCAGTATACTAAGTGCATTGTCAGGAATAGTGTCCACTCCAAACTGCAGAGTCTGTTACTAAAAACAAAGTCCACAATAGAGGGTAGAGTCCACTCCTGAAGGCAGCAAATACAAACCCCACAGCACACAGGTATTCAACCTTCATGGAGTCCTGGCCCATCCTTGGAGAATCAGGCCTATTCCCAGGACCACAATATATTGGAAAGTGCAGTTAACTCACAGGGGTTTGGTCCACTCCTGAAAGGAAAGGTCTTTTCCCAAACTCCAGGATACAGCAACTGCTCGCCTGTCAGCACACACACACAGGTGTTCAATCTTCCGAGGCACAGTCCAGTGCTCGGACTCCCAACAAGAACAGCTAGTATGTTAAGATATATTTTTTCACAAGGGCTCAGTCCAAAACACCAAAAACAGTGAAGACACATACAAATAAAGAAAAATAGAGTGCAAGGGCTAAGCCATGCCACAAAAGGAACATTTGTCCTTTTCTCAAAAGTGAAAGAGATAAGAGTAACACAGGCTGGAACCAGCCTGTGAAACAACAACCCCCTAATGAGAACTGAGTTACACCTAAAACACTGTCCATCAGGAGTTTAGAAATTAGTCCTCACGAAAGGAACACCAGCTAAACTGGCTAAATAATTCAGCTAGTTCAGAAATCAGGTTTCCCCCTCCAAAATTTAAGCAGAAACCAACTGTCACAGTAACACACTGACGGTAGTACCAGCCAACACAGTCAGTACCCTAAATTAAGACTCAATCTCCTAATTTTTATTTTATTAAAATATTACAAAACACTTAACATTTTACAGCTGTATACAACAGCAATTTTACAAGGAAGAGCAGCAAAGCCAGGCCCCAAACCTTACCGTTCAACCAGTTTTCAGAGAGATGAGGTCAAACGTCAAATCCCAGTTTCACATAAAAGACAGTGACAATGAAATTTGTACATAAAAGCCAATGCAATTACATAAAAGTGCATACAATACAGACCCAGCAAGCCCCCATCCCTCCCATCTTCCAACAACTGTCAGGCAGCCCGCCCCTACGCACCTTCCGGCTCTCAGTCCACCCCATGCCCCTTCCAGTTCAGTCCGCCCTGACACCTTCTGACCACGACTAGGACAGCCCATCCTGATCACCCCTTCTTGGGACGACAGCGCTCAGAACAGCCTACCCACTATTTGGCTCTTGGGGCGACTGGCATCAGGGTGGCCTACCCACCCACCGGCTTTTGGGACAGCCTACCAACCTTCAGATTCACAGGATGGCCTACCCACCCTCCGGCTCTCTGGGTGACAGCTTTCAGGATGACCCATGAGCCTCCCAGCTCACAGTAAGGCCTGCCTGGCCCAGGGACACAGGACAGTGCAGGGGATAGACCCAACAAACACCACAATACAGTAAATTACCAAAAAAACAGTCCTTTTTGGTACACAGTCCAAATAGAGTCTACAAAATAGAGTCCATTACCAGGAATAGAGTCCACTCCAGGAATAGAGTCCACTCCAGTTTTTGAGGTGCATTGTTCAAAGTGGAGTCCACTCCAAACTGCAAAGTCCACTACTGAAGGCAGCAAATGCACACCCCACAGCACATAAAAGTGTTCAGTCTCCATGGAGTCCTGGCACATCCTTGGAGAGCCAGGCCCACTCACAGGAACACAGTACATTGGAAAGGTGCAGTTAACTCAGTGGTTTTGGTCCACTCCTGAAGGCAAGGTCTTCTCCCAGACTCCAGGATACAGCAAGTGCTCACCTCCCAGCACACACTGTGTTCAATCTTCAGAGGCCCAGTCCCAGGACTAGGCCTCCCCATTGGAACAGCTCCTCTGGTAAAATGTATGTCTTCCACAATGGCTCAGTCCAAACACCAAAAAACAGTGAGGATACATTGAAAAAAATATTAGAATCCAAGGGCTAAGCCCTACCACAAAATTAACATTGTCCTTTTTCTCAAAAAGAGAAAAGAGTAACACAGGCTGTAACCAGCCAGTGAAACAACAATCCCCGAATGAGAACTGGTCTACAGCTGAAACACTGCATCAGGCAGTTTAGAAATCTGTCCCCTAATGAGAACTGAGTTACACCTGAAATACATTGTGTGCATCAGGAGTTTAACAAAATCAGTCCTCACTAAAAGGAATGCCAGTTAACAAACTTGCAAAATAATTCATCTAGTTCAGAAATCAGGTTTCACCTCCAAAAAAGCAGAAGCCAACAGTAACACACTGACGGTAGCGCCAGCCAATACAGAGTCAGCCCCCAAAATTGAGAAGGCTCTGAATCTCCTGTTTCTAATTTTTATTTTCATTATAAAATTACAAAACAATTTACAAAAAAGGAAAACAGTTAACATTTACAGCTGTATACAACAACAATTTTACAAGGGAGACGAGCAAACCCGGCCCCAAACCCGACCATTCAACCAGTTTACAGGGAGATGAGGACAAATGTCAAATCCCAGTTCCACATATAAAAGACAGCGACAATGACATTTGTACATGAGACAATACTGTTCTTACATACAAAAGCGCAGACAATACAGACCCAGCAAGCCCCCATCCCTCCCACCTTCCGCCACTCTAAGACAGCCCACTCCTACACACCTTCCGGCTCTCAGTCCACCCCGTGCCCCTTCCAGTTCTCGGTCCACCCTGACACCTTTCAACCACCTCTAGGACAGCCCGCCCCTGTACCTGCCCGGGGTGACAGGGGTCAGGACGGCTTACACACCTTCTGGCTTCACTAACCACACTCAGCACGTTTTGACCACCTCTGGGGCAGGCCGCCCACGTACCTGCCCGGGGTGACAGCTATCCGCCTTCTGGCTCTCGGTTTGCCCCTAAGTACAATTGGGCCCTCACCCACTCTGATGTGCCATCCGGCCAGTGGGCTATCTGGCACACCTTCCGGCCACCTCTAGGACAGCACGTCCCCTTTCCCAGTGACGACAGTGTGCAGGGTAGCCCACAAGCCTTCCGGATCTCAGCCCGCCCCTACACACCTTCTGGCTCTCGGCTGCTCTGACACCTTTCGACCACCTCTGGGACAGCCCGTCCCAATTACCCCTTCTCGGGATGACAGTGCTCAGAACGGCCTACCCACCATCTGGCTCTCGGGGCGACTGGCATCAGGATGGCCTACCCACCCTCCGGGTTTCGGGACAGACTACCAACGTTCAGGTTCATAGAGTGGCCTACCCGCCCTCCATCTCTCAGGGTGGCAGCTTTCAGTACGAAGCATGAGCCACCCAGCTCACAGCAAGGCCTGCCAGACCCAGGGACACACAAGACAGTGCAGGTGATAGACACAGGAAACACCACAATACAGTTAGTTACCCAAAAAAAAACTCCTTTCTGGTACACAGTCCAAATCTATACAATCTTCAAAATGTAGAATCCCATTTCCAGGAAGAATCCACTCTAGAATACAATGCATTGTCGGAAATAGAGTCCACTCCAAACTGCAGAGTCTGTTGCTAAAAACGGGGTCCGCAACCAAGGGCGGAGTCCATTCCTGCAGGCAGCAAATGCACACCCCACAGCACACAGGTGTTCAGTCTCATGGAGTCCTGGCCCAGCCTTGGAGAGCCAGGCCCACTCACAGGAACATAGTACAGGTGCAGTTAACTCAGGGGTTTAGTCCACTCCTGAAGAAAAGGTCTTCACCCAATCTCCAGGATACAGCAAGTGCTCACCTCCCAGCACACACACAGTTGTTCAACCTTCAATGGCCCAGTCCCAGGGCTCAGCCTCCCCACAGGAACAGCTCCTCTGGTAAAGTGTACATCTTTCACAAGGGCTCAGTCCAAACATCAATAAAAAGTGAAGACACATACAAAAAGCAAAGAAAACTAGATTCCAAGGGCTAAGCCCTCCCATAAAATTAACATTTTTTACTTTTTATGAGAAAAGAGTAGCACACCAGCTGTAACCAGCCAGTGAAACAACTATCCCCTTATGAGAACGGAGTTACACCTGAAACACATTATGTGCATCAGGAGTTTAACAATCAGTCCTCACTAAGAGCCAGTTAACAAACTAGCTAAATAATTCAGCCAGTTCAGGAATCAGGTTTTTCCCTCCAAAAAAAAGAGGGAAAGCCAAAACAGTTAATACACTGACTGTAATACCAGCCAGCACACAGTCAGTGCCTCGACTCAACAATCCTGCTTATAATATTTTATTAAACAAATTACAAAACCGTTTACAAAAAACAGTTAACATTTACAGCTGTACAGAGAGACAGCAGTTTTACAATGGAGACGGGCAGCAAAACTAGGCCCCAAAACCTTACCGTTCAACCATTTTACAGGGAGATGAGGACAAACCTCAAATCCCAGTTCCACATATGACAAGACAGTGAAAATGACATTTGTACATTAGACAATACTGTTACATACAAGAGTGCAGACAATACAGACCCTGCAAGTCCCCGTCCCTTCCACCTTCCGACCACTAAGGCAGCCCGCCCCTACCCACCTTCCGGCTCTCGGTCCACCCCATGCCCCTTCCAGTTCTCGGTCCGCCCTGACACCTTTCGACCACCTCGAGGACAGCCCGCCCCTGTACCTGCCTGGGGTGACAGCGCTGAGGACGTCTATCCGCCTTCTGGCTCTCGGTCTGCCCCTATGTACCATTGGGCTCTCACCCACACCGATGCGCCATATGGCCAGTGGGCTATCCTGGCACACCTTCCAGCCATCTCTAGGACAGCCTGTTCCTTCCCTGGGATGACAGTGTGCAGGGTATCCCACAAGCTTCCGGATCTCAGCCTGCCCCTATGCACCTTCTGGTGCTCGGCTGCTCTGACACCTTTCGACCACCTCTAGGACAACCCGTCCCAATTACCCCTTCTCAGGACGACAGTGCTCAGAACGGCCGACCCGCCATCTGGCTCTCGGGGCAACTGGCATCAGGGAGGCCGACCTACCCTCCGGCTTTCAGGACAGACTGCCAACGTTCAGGTTCATAGAATGGCCTACGCACCCTCCGGCTCTCAGGGTGACTGCTTTCAGGACAACCCATAAGCCACCCAGCTCACAGCAAGGCCTGCCAGACCCAGGGACACGCAAGACAATACAGGTGATAGACACCGGAAACACCACAATACAGTTAGTTACCAAAAAACAGAGTCCTTTCTGGTACACAATCCAAATCTATACACAGTGTTCAAGATATGGAATCCATTTCCAGGAGAAGTCCACTCCTGTACAATGTGCAAAGTCAGAATTAGAGTCCACTCCAAACTGCAGAGTCTGTTGCTAAAAACAGGGTCCACAACCAAGGGCAGAGTCCACTCCTGAAGGCAGCAAATGCACACCCCACAGCACACAGGTGTTCAGTCTCCATGGAGTTCTGGTCCAACCTTGGAGAGCCACGTCCACTCACAGGAATGCAGTACATAGTACAGGTGCAGTTAACTCACAGGGGTTGGTCTACTCGTGAAGGAAAGGAGTTCTCCCAAACTCCAGGATATAGCAAGTGCTCACCTCCCAGCACACACACACACACAGGTGTTCAATCTTCGCAGGCCCAGTCCCAGGGCTCAGCCTCCCCACAGGAACAGCTCCTCTGGTAAAATGTCTGTCTTCCACAGGGCTCAGTCCAAGCACCAATAAAAAAGTGAAGACACATACAAAAAACAAAGAAAACTACAGTCCAAGGGCTATGCCCCACCACAAAATTTAACATTGTCCTTTTTTCAGAAAGAGGAGAGAGTAACACACAGGCTGTAACCAGCCAGTGAAACAACAACCCCCTAATGAGAACTGAGTTACACTTGAACACATTATATGCATCAGGAGCTTAACAATCAGTCCTCACGAAGAGGAATGCCAGTTAACAAACTGGCTAAATAATTTAGCCAGTTCAGTAATCAGGTTTTTCCCCCTCCAAAAAAGGGAAGCAGAAACTAACAGTAACATACTGACTATAATACCAACCAGCACAGAGTCAGTCCCTCAACTCAACAATCCTGTTTATATCTATTAGCCATGGCTCCCTGACTGGGCCAAATTTACAGACCCAATCAGGGAACCCGTATTCTGTGCGATCCAGCTGGCTTCCAATCAGTCCAGTTTGACTATCAGACCTATGAATCCGGTGGTCCAGGCAATGTTCTGGGGACCATAGCAGGTTTAGGATTTGAATTCAATTTTGAAAAGTCAAGAAAATCCGGAATCGTGTGTCTAATAAGACGTTAAAATAGAGCAGCAGAACCAGGCCATTCTGCTCATTGAGTCTGGTCCTACATTCGATCAGAGCTGATATGTTTCTCAACCCCATTCTCCTGCCTTCTCACAAAACCCTTGACTCCATTATCAATCAAGAATGTATCTATACCTCACTTAAAGACTCTCAGTGACCTGGCCTCCATAACCCTCGAAGGCAATCAGTTCCACAGATTAACTACCTTCTGGCTGAAGAAATTCCTCCTCATCTCAGTTCTAAAGGGTGGTCCCTTCACCCTGAGGCTGTGCCATTGGCTCCCAATCCCTCTACGAGGACATCTTCTCCATGTCCACTCTATCCAGACCTCTCAGTATTCTGTAATTTTCAATCTGATTCCCCCTCATCCTTCTAAACTCCATCACGTACAGGTCCAGCGTCCTCTATTACTTCTCATGTGCCAAGCCCTTCACCCCTGGGATCATTCTCATTAACCTCCACTGGAACCCCTCCAACACCAGCAAATCCTTCCTTCGATACAGGGCCCAAAACTGCTCACAATATTCCACATGTTGTCTGATCGGATCTTAAACAGCCCCAGCAATACATCTCTTCTCTTGTATTCTATGCTTTTTAAGTGAATGCTAACATTACCCGTGACTTCTTAACTACTAAACTGAACCTGCATGTTAACCTGATGGGAACCCAGAATTACAAATCTCAAGACATTTTGTATTTCAGACTTCTGAAGCTTTTCCCATTTACAAAATAGTCTATGCCCCTATTCTTCCAGCCAAATTGCACAACCTCACATTTTCCCACGTTGTATTCCATCTGCCATTTTTTTGGCCCATTCTCCCAGCCTGTCCAAATCCCTCTGCAGCCTCCCAACTTTCTCAATACTACCGGTGCCTCCACCAATCTATGTGTCATCTGCAAACTCAGCAACAATGCCCTCAGTTCCTCCATCCAGATCGTTAATGTATCACCGAAATAGTTGTGATCCTAACACCCATCCCTGCAGAACTCCAGAAAGCAGAGCCCTTTATCCAAACCCACTGCCTCTGCCCGTCAGCCAATTCTCTTCCCATGTCAGTACCTTGTCCTCAACGCCATGGGCTCGATGTTATTGAGCAGCTCCCTTTGCGGTACTTTGTCAAAGCTCTTCTGGAAATCCACGGAGATCATGTCCACTGGCTCTCCCTTGTCTCACTTGTTTATTACCTCCTCAATTAATTTGAACAGATTTGTCAGGCACAATCTCTTCTTGTTGAAGCTGTACTAAGTCTGTCCTATTTTCCCACGCTCTTCCAAGTACACTGAGCCTCATCATTCATCATGGGCTCCAAATTCTGACCAATGTCCCAAGGTCAGGCTAACCAGACTAAAGTTTCCTATCTTCTGCCTCCCTACCTTCTTAAATAATGTGTTACTTTAGCCATTTCCCTGTCTTCTGGGACCTTCCCTGACTCCAAGTACTTCCTGAAAGATTACCAGAAATGCATGTACAATCTCGTTCAGAACTCTGGTCTGTCGTCCACCTGGTCTGAGGGATTTATCCACCTTCAGACATTTCAGCGTCGGTCGCACCTTCTCCTTCGTCATGGACATGGCACTCACCTCTTTCCCCGAGTCTCTCAAAGTTTTGTTATGCTGATGTTGTCTTCCACTGTGAAAACGGATGCAAATTACCTGTTCAGTTCCTCTGCCATTTCTTTGTTCCCATTACTATTCCTTCAGCTTCCTTTTCCAGCAGTTTGTTGTCCATGCTTGCCTCTCTCTTATCTTTTAGATATCTAAAATCACTCTTCCAATCTTCTTTTATATTACTAGCCAGCTTACTCTCATATTTCATCTTCTCTCCCGATTGGTGTTTCAGTTCCCCGCTGCTGGGTTTTAAAGGCTGACCAATCCTCTGGCTTCCTCCTCATCTTCAATACATTATAGATATTTATTTTTGTGTTCTTTGAGTCATGAAGCACAGAAACCATCCCTTCGGCCCAACTCATCCATGCTGACCATGTTTCTGAAACTGAACTCGTCCCATTTGTCTGCATTTGGCCCAGATCCCTGTAAACCTTTCCTATCCTTGTATCTGATCAAATGTCTTTGAAATGTTGTAACTGTACTCACCTCCACCACTTCCTGTGGCATCTCTTTCCATGCACACACCACCCTCTGTGCGAAGACACGTATCCCTACAGTGTGGCAACAGGGCCTTCAGCCCAACAAGTCCACACCGACCCTCCGAAGAGTAACCCCTCCAGGACCATTCTCCTACCGTATTACTCTACACATACCCCTCACTAATGCACCTAACCTATACATCCCTGAACACGGCTGGACAATTTCCCGTGGTCAATCCACCCTAACCTGCACATCTGTGGACTGGGGGAGGAATCCGGATCACCCGGAGGAAACCCACGCAGACACGAGGAGAATGTACAAACTCCATACAGACAGTCGCTCGAGGCTGTAAGCAAACCTGGGTCCCTGGCACTGTGCGGCAGCAGAGCTTAATGCTGAGACACCGTGCCGCCCCAAATCTTGCCCCTCGGGTCCCATTTAAATTTTAGCTGCCTCACCTTAAACCTGTGCCCTTTAGTTTTATACTCCCCTGACCTGGGGAAAAGAATCTCCGCTATTCAATTTATCTATGTCTCACATCATTTTCTAAACCTCCATCAGGTCATCCCTCAATCTCCTACGCTCCAGGGAAAAATTCCCAGCCTATCTAGCCTCTCCTCTTGAGTCAAACCTTGGGAGCATCCTTGTAAATCCGTTTTACACCCTTTCAGTTCAATAACATCCCTTTTGTAGCACAGCGACCAGAATTGTACGTAATGGCCTTACCATTGTCTTGTACAGCTGTGACATGACATCCCAACTTCTGCAGGAGAAAGTGAGGAACTGCAGATCCTGGAGATCAGAGTCGAGAGTGTGGTGCTGGAAAAGCATTTCCTAATGAAGGACGTTTGCGCAAAATGTTGATTCTCCTGGTCCTCAGATGTTGCCTGATTTTGCTGTGCTTTTTCAGCATCACACTCTTCGATCCTAACTTCTGTACTCCGTTCTCTGTCCGATGAAGACAAGTATGTCAAACACTTTCTTCATGACCCTTGATAGACAGGCAGGAGGCTGGAAGAACACAGCAAGCCAGGCAACATCAGGAGGGGAAGAAGTCAATGTTTCGGGTGTAATCATTCGCCAGGACTGGTTTTTGGTGTGGGGGCGCTGCATGTGAAGGGGTTGGCGAGGGTAGGGTGGTGAAGTAAGGTAGGTGAAGACAGGTAGAGGGTATGACCCAGTTGGTCAATGGGAGGATTGAATCCGGTTGGTGGCAGGGAGCAGTGGCAGTGAGGGGAAAGGGCTGGTAAGGGAGTCGGGGGAGGTAAGGGAGGTTACTTGAAATTGGAGAACTCAGTGTTGAGTCCTCCAGGCTGTAGGCTGCCCAGGTGGAAGATGAGTTATTGTTCCTCCAATTTGTGATTTGGTTTGTTGTGGCAATGGAGGAGGCCAAGGATAGTCATGTCGTACAGGGAGTGGGAAGGGGAACTGAAATGAGTGGTGACTGGGAGGTCCGGTTGGCCCCTGCGGACCGAGCTGTGATATTCGGTGAGCCGTTCCCTAGGTTTACATTTGGTCTCCCTGATGTAGAGAGTTTGGGAGAGCAAACATATACTGAGGGAACACGGGCCGACCGGATCGCTGAGCCAGCGTTCGGATCTATTCCTCCCGATGTCCAACCAGGTCATACCCTCTACCTGTCTACACCTATCCCCATTTCACCACGTTGCCCCCACCTCCCCCTTTACTTGCAGCTCCCCCCACACCCACCCCCAGTCTGCAAGAAGGGTTACTTCCGAAACGTTGACCTCTCCACTTCCTGATGCTGCCTGCCTTGCTGTGTTCTTCCAGCCTCCTTCCTGTCTACTTTGGATTCCAGCTTCTGCTGTAATTTTATGTTCCTTCTTCATTACCCTGTCTACATGTGAAGCCACTTTCGAGGAACTATGTCCCTGCAGCCTTGGATCTCTCTGTACAACATCACTCCCCAGGACTCGAACTCTAACTGTGTGAGACACTTGTCCTTGGTTTGCCATATCTTGCATTGACCTAAATTAAACTCCATCTGCCATTCCTCTCCACTGGCCCTGTTGACCATGTCCACTTTGATATTTTTCACAGTTTACTACAACACTCGATTCTTGCAGTACAAGGTGCTGGGAGAGGGTGGTTTTTCAGAGTGGAGGTCTATGCCCAGAGGCTAAGGTACATCCAGAATCCTGGGACAGAATGGGGATTTTATAGGACCTCTTCATCAGCAAACCGAGCAGGTACCCAATAAATTCTGCCCTTTTGATGTCTTCTTCTATCTTATACCCTCAGTTTATAACATCACCTTATGTGATATTGAACCCCATCTCATTGGGAGCCCTGAATGAAAATTGTCACCGAGTGCAGCAAGACAATCACAATTCATCCTGCATGATGAAGTAGAATTAACTCTTTGGAGTTTAGATTTAACTATTTAACCCTGAGGTTATGGCCGAGTGGTATTATCGCGAGATTATTAATCCAAAGAGTCAAAAAGTATGGAGCTGTAAAAGCACAGCCTGTGGCAGCTCGTTCCATGTACACACCATCCTCTGTGTGAAGAGGACCTGGACAGTCGATGTTTCGAGCATACACCTTCATCAGGAATATCAATCCAGAGACCCTGCTAATGTTCTGGGGACCTAGCTTCAAATGCGACAATAGCACATGGTGGAATTTGAATTCAATAACTATCTGGGATTGGGAATCTAATGATGATCAAGAATCCATTGTGAACTGTTGGAAAACCCACCTGGTTCATGAATGTCCTTCACAGAATGGAACTGCCATCTTTACCTGGTCAGCAGTACATGTGACTAAGTACAGGTCCATGGCAATGTTGCTGACTCTGAACTGCATTCTGGGTAATTAGGGATTGGTGATAAATGCTGGCCTAGCCAGTAATGTCATCATCCCATGAATGACTACATTAAAAACACTCCCAGCACCCCTGCTGTGGGACTCCTCAAGAAGGCTGCTCTCATCTGACCAGCAGAAGAGTGCAGGAGAAAAGTGACTTTGGACCATGGGCCAGTGGGCACCATGAAACACAAAGTCCTTTGTTTGTAATCTTGCCCAGAACATTTAAATTCAATAAGAAGGAAGGCATCACGCAAAGTCTAATCTAAGGAATATGAGGCTTGGAAATGACGACAGAAAGAAAGCCAGAGCTGTGCAATAACGAGATGGAGGCTGGGAACCTGTCACCAAGTCAGCCTGTATTTCCACAGGAACACTCCATCACTGTAGGACTGCCTCATACAGAGGGTCAGTAACTCCAACACTCAACATTTCAATGTCAGTCAGGCCTCCCGGATTGGTCCAGATTAACAGCCCATTCAGGGAACTCACTAGAACAGATATTCAGCTAATGTTCACCGGGACCCAGGTTAAAATACAGTCAAGGCAGATGGTGCAAGTTGAATTCAATAAAAATGTATCTGGAATTCAGAGTCTACTGATGATAATGAAACCATCGCTGACTATTGGAAAAAATTCCATCTGGCTCACTAGTGTTCTCCAGGGAAACAAAACTGCCATCCTTATCTGGTCTGGCTTAATAAGACTCCTAACCCACAGCAATGTGGTTCACTCTGAACCGCCCTCTGAAATGCCCTAGCTACTCAGGTGTGCCAACAGCTATGAAGACAGTCCAGCTGGCATTGACCCCGGCACTAGAAAAGACAACAGCAGTGAGATAACTCCAGAGGCTGGTATCCTGCCACCACATCACCCTGTATTTACACGTGGAGAGCCATTGACACTGATCCAGCTCCCTCAGACCAGCTCTCAGAGTGAGCAGGATGTCTGACCCTCCTGTTTTAATCTGTCAGCCAGCGCTCCCTGATGGGAACCATGTTAAGAACCCCAGTCAGGGAACTCACATTCGTTGAGTTCTAGCTGGGTGAGGTGGGCTTGTGCAGGTTGGAGTTTATGTGCATTTCATAGGAAGACATTATGATAAAGTCATACTGATAAAGACATACTGTGATAATTTAGGAAGAATTACTGATGAAGACATACTGTAATAATTTAGGAAGAAATGCCAATGAAGACATACTAATGAAGACATACTGATGAAGACATACTGTGATAGTTTCGGAAAACATGCTGATGAAGACATACTGTGATAGTTTAGGAAGACATACCGATGAAGTTATATTATAATAATTTATGAAGACACACCAATAAAGACGTACTGATGACGACATACTGATGAAGACATACTATGATAATTTAGGAAAACACACCAATGAAGACATACCGATGAAGACGTACAGATGAAGACGTACTGATGAAGTCATATTATGATAATTTAGGAAGACATACCAATGAAGGCACACCAATGAAGACATACTGATGAAGGCATGCTGTGATAATTTAGGAAGACATGCCAATGAAGACATACTGATGAAGATGTACTGATGAGGACATAGCGAGAAAGGCATACTGCGAAAATTTAGGAAGACATACAGATGAAGACATAATGTGATATTTTAGGAAGACATACCAATGAAGATGTACCGATGAAGACATACTGATGAATACATTTTACATTGGAAAAGCTAGCAAAGCATCCCGGTAAATTTCAATACTTGCCCAAAGTGTAACTCTATCACTTCTGAAATGTTTTGTGGCTTCAAAACTTGCTCAACAGTCAGGATAAAAATAAATGTCAGTTTTCGGTTATTTCCAATGTGCAAGCTATGAACCGAAAATGCACATTAATGTTATCAGTTTTTAAAATCTATGTGGAAACTAAAACAATTAAAAAGGAAAAGATATTACTCACATTCTGGTCTGACATCATCCTCACATTTCAAACCTCCTGTGAGACAATGGGACAAATCCAACTCAACCATAAGATATCTCCAGCTCCTTGGCAGAACCAACAGGAGCATTCCATTGTCTTTGCCATGGTCACTCATTTCACTCCTACCAAGATGATTAAAAAGCTAAATCACCTCAAACTTGGGCCATTAACCACAGGTCAGACATTATTAAAAACAACACATTTTCATGATACCGTCTCATGTCCATTAGTAATGATGCCATTTTCACGGTGTCCACAATAAAAATCAGTTTCCACAACTGAATTTGTTCATTATGTTTACTAATTATAAATTATTTCAAACAAAGACAGTGTTCAAGTGAAGTAAAATATAGGTTTTGATATTTGAACACCTTCAAGATTCTTGCATAGAATGGATAAATGTTGGGATTCCAAAATATGTGAGCTCTAAATTAATCGTAATTTTTTTTTCAAAAAGACCGTGGCAGTAAAGCAAAAAGCTCCTCCAACGTACCTGTCGAAACACAGACTGAGGAAGTGACTATGGGTCTGTACAAAATGATGCTTATGGCAATGGTGATCGAGGATTCACTAATCAGGGGAGCAGACAGGTGTCTCTGAGGTCAAATACTTGAGTCCAGGATGATGTATTACCTCCCTGGTGCCAGCGTCAGGATTGCACTCCAAGGCATCCTGAAAGGGGAGGATGATAAGTTAGAGGGCGTTGCATATGTTGGTATCAATAATATGGGCAACGCGAGGAATGAGATCTTGGACCAAAAACTCATAAATCTAGGCGGGAGGTTAAAGAGCAAGACCTCAAAGTTGTAATCTCTGGATTAAACTCCCAGTGCCAGGTGCTAAAGTCCATAGAAATAAGAAAATAGATCCGATGAATGAGAGGCTCTGGAGCTGGTGCAGGGGCAGGTTTTCAGATTCTTGGATCATTGGGGCCTCTTCTGGGGCAGGGGTGACCTGAAAAATAGGGCCAGGGTGCACCTAAACAGGAGGGGGCCCAACATCCTCACAGGGAGGTTCACTGGTGCTACTTGGTCAGGTTTACGCAAGAGTGGCAGTGGGCTGGGAACCAGAGCAACAGGTCAGCAAGTGGAGGGATTGACTGCAAAGTAGATGTTGGACCAATAAGTCAGACAGTGAAGGACAGGCAGAGACAAGTAAATGGATATGGTGGTACTAATTGCCTGAAGTATGTTTATTTAAACACAAGGAGTGTTATAGGTAAGGCAGATGAGCTAAGAGACTGGATAAATACATGGGATGATAATGTTGTGGTCATTATAGAGACTTGGTTGAGAGAGGGACAGCAATGTCCATTCAACAATGTTTACTGAAATAGAGAGGGAGGTAAAAGAGGTGGAGGAGTTGCAATACAAATCAGGGAGATTGGTACATCTTCACTCAGAGAGGACACATTGGAGAGTTCGTCCACTGAGTCAATATGGGTCGATTTCATAAATAACACAGGGGGTAATCACTTTGATCAGATTATACTATAGGTTCGCCAACAGCCACCGGGATATTGAGGAACAAACATGGAGACAGAATGGGGAAAGGTGTAATAAAAGGGATGTCATCATGGGTGATTTTAACTTCCCTAATATTGACCAGGACTCCAGTAGAGCAAGAGGCTTAGATGGGGCAGAATTTATTCAGTGCATCCAAGACGGATTATTGAAACAGTGTGGGAATATTCCAAATGGATGAGAACCATACTGGACCTTGTATTGGCTAATGAGCCTGGCCAGGTGACTGACCTTTCAATGGGAGAGTATTTTGCAAACAGTGATCACATCTCCTGAAGTTTTCTTACAGGTATGAACAAGGATAAGTCAAGACCTTGCAAGAAGGGACAACATGATTGACTTTTATGAAGAGGTCGCATGGATTATCGATGAGGAACCAGCTATGGATGAATGTATAGGACTTAGTAAGACATTTGATAAAGTTCCACTTGGCAGATTGGTAATAAAACTAAATTCACATGGGATTAGAGAGGGCTAGCTAGATGGATGTAAAACTGGCTTGGTCATAGAAGACAGAGGATAGTTATGGGAGAGTGTCTTTTTCAGAATGGAGACTGGTAAGGAGTGGTGTTCCACAGGCATCAGTCTGGGGTCCGCTGTTGTTTGTCATAAATGCGAATGACCTGGAGGAAAATGTGGGAGGTCTCATTCGTAAGTTTACAGATGACATAAAGATTGATGGAGCTGCTGATAGTGCCGATGATTGTGAAAGTATACAACTGGATATAGATAGATGGGTGACCTGGGCACAGACATAGTAGATGAAGTTTCATCCAGACTAATGTGAGGTGAAAGTTAGGTGCGAATTATACTCTAAAAGGCAAACGTCTTAGGATCATTAACACACAGATGGATCTGGGCGTGCAGATCTACAGTTCCCTAAAAGTGGTGACACAGGTGTCCAAAATGATTAAAAAGGCAAAGGAATACCATTAGTTCCTCGCCAGTCTACCGGGACCTCTCCAGTAGCTATTGATGATACACAGATCTTGGTAATGACCCCAGCAATCTCCTCCCTTGTCTCTCTCAATGACCTGGGGGAGATACCATCGGGATCCATACACCTTAATGGTCTTTAAAAGATCCAACACCACTTCTTCCTTAATCTCAAAATGACCTGGCATAGTAGCATATCCCACAAAAATCTCACTGTCCTCCATATCTTTCTCTTGTGTCAACCTCACCAGCAAGTACTCAGTTAGGATCTCACCGATATCCCCTGCCTCCAAGGACAGGTTCCCTCCTTTTCCCTTATGTGGTGTTACATTCTCCCTCGTTTTGTTAATCGTGTAGGTCCCGAATGCCTTGGAATTCTCTGTAATCCTATTTGTCACGGACGTTTCATGGCCTCCCCTTGCTCTCCTAATTCCCTGCCTAAGTTCTTTCCACTTTTCTTTATGTTCCTCACGGGCCCTGCATGATTTTAGTTCTCGACACCTTAAACATGCTTCCTCTTTCTTGTTGACGAATGTCAAAACCTCCCTCGCTATTCAAGGGTGACTTACTTTGCCATCCTTCTTCTTCCTCCTGACTGGAACATGCCAGTCCTGAACTCTGATCAGTCAGTCTTTAAAAAAAATCCCACATGTCAAATGTGAACTTGCCCATGAACAGCTCCTCCAATGAACACTCCCAAGCTCCTGCCTAATACTGGGGATATTTGCCTTCCCTCAATCTACAAAAGAACATGAACAAAAGACCAGTACAGCACACGAACAGTCCATTCGGCCCTCCAAGCCTGTACTGATCCTTTCTGTTACAAAACTATCTTCCATATCCATCTCCTAAGTGAATACCGACACAAAGTACTCATTCTGGAGCTCACTCACATCCTCTGACTCCAAACACAAGCTCCTTCCTTTATCCTTGAGTGGTCCCAACTTCTGCCGAGTTATCCTTTTGTTTTTACTGTATGTACAGAATGCCGTGGGATTCTCTTTAATCTGACTTGCCAACATAATTTCATTGCCCCTTCTTGGGTGCCTCATTCCCTACTTTATTTCATTTCTACTTCCTTTGTAACTCTGAAGATGGACGAGGGAGATCCAGTAGATGTAGTGTACCTGGACTTTCAGCTTTTGATAAAGTCCCACACAGGAGGTTATTGAGTAAAATTAGGGCGCATGGTATTGGGGGCAAAGTACTAGATTGGATTGAAAATTGGTTAGCTGATAAGAAACAAAGGGTAGTGATAAATGGCTCCATTTCGGGATGGCAGGCAGTGACCAGTGGGGTACCGCAGAGATCCGTGCTGGGACCGCAGCTTTTTACAATATATGTTAATGATATAGCAGATGGTATCAGCAATAACATTAGCAAATTTGCTGATGATACAAAGCTGGGTGGCAGGGTGAAATGTGATGAGGATGTTAGGAGATGACAGGGTGACCTGGACAAGTTAGGTGAGTGGGCAGATGCATGGCAGATGCAGTTTAATGTGGATAAATGTATGGTTATCCACTTCGGTGGCAAGAACAGGAAGGCAGATTACTATCTCAATGGAATCAATTTAGGTAAAGGGGCAGTACAGAGAGATCTAGGTGTTCTTGTACACCAGTCAATGAAGGCCAGCATGCAGGTACAGCAGGTAGTGAAGAAGGCTAATAGCATGCTGGCCTTCATAACAAGAGGAATTGAGTATAGAAGCAAAGAGGTGCTTCTGCAGCTGTACAGGGCCCTGGTGAGACCACACCTGGAGTACTGTGTGCAGTTCTGGTCTCCAAATTTGAGGAAAGACATTCTGGCTATTGAGGGAGTGCAGCGTAGGTTCACGAGGTCAATTCCTGGAATGGCGGGATTACCTTACACTGAAAGACTGAAGCGACTGGGCTTGTATACCCTTGAGTTTAGAAGACTGAGAGGGGATATGATTGAGACGTATAAGATTATGAAAGGATTGGACACTATGGAGGCAGGAAACATGTTTCCGCTGATGGGTGAGTGCCGAACCAGAGGACATAGCTTAAAAATACAGGGTGGACCATTTAGGACAGAGATGAGGAGAAACTTCTTCACCCAGAGAGTGGTGGCTGTGTGGAATGCTCTGCCCCAGAGGCCAGTGGAGGCACAGTCTCTGGATTCATTTAAGAAAGAGTTGGATAGAGCTCTCAAAGATAGTGGAATCAAGGGTTATGGAGATAAGGCAGGAACAGGATACTGATTAGGAATGATCAGCCATGATCATGTTGAATGGCAGTGCAGGCTCGAATGGATGAATGGCCTACTCCTGCACCTATTGTCTATTGTCTATTCCTCACGGGCCCTATCTGATTTTAGCTTTCTAAACATTATCTCCCTCATCATCGAAGGGTCGGATAATCATGCTGTCCTGCCCTTCCTCCTCGCTGGTCCTGAACTCTGATCAGTTGGCATTTAAACAGCTCTTCAACGTCAAATGGGCATTTAACCAATAAAAGCTGCTCCCAATGAATACTCCCGAACTCCTCCCTAACACTGACAAAATGTGACCTCTTCCAGTTTAAGACCTTCCCACAAGGTCCTGACTTGTTCAGAACTACCTTTAAATTCCGGAGTTGTGATCACTGTTTCCAGAACATTCTCCCATTGAAAGGCCAGTCACCTGGCCAGGCTCATTAGTCAATACAAGGTCCAGTGTGTCCCCTCCTCGAGAGGGACCATCCACACACTGTTTCAAGAAATTCTCTTGGATGCACTGAGCAAATTCTGTTGCGTCTAAGCCTTTTGCTATGAGGGAGACCCTGACAGGATTGGTGAAGATAAACGCACTCACTCTGACAGTCTTGTTGTTTTTGCATCTTTCCCAATCTGCCTCCATGTATCTCCCTCCTGAGAAAGCATTGAAACAATCTGACAACATCCTCAAATCGGCTGAGTAAAATGAACGCTTTTGTTTCAAAGTGCGTACGACTGGATCACTTTTCGTTGGGAACGACCTTCTTTTCCTTGTGGAAACAACAACAGTGGGAAAGACAATGACAGGAAGAAGGGCCATCAAAGCATTGATTAATGACTGCAAAGGGAGTCTTTATGAGAGGGAGGTGAAGGAGCAGGAACCTACTCGTCGGGTTACGTTTCGGCTGTCTATACATTTCACAGGGTGATGTGGAGTGAGTTTTCAAAAAAACTACATTCCAAGATCAAGCGAATTGACTGATTAAATCGATCTGCTAGGTCTTGTTCGCTTCTTGGACATCCTTCATTTCAGACGTTTTAATTGTGAGACTGAAGCAAGGATTGAGTGAAGAAGAATTTCATTTGTCCAATTACAGATTGAGAGGAGAAAAGGGAACAATGGGGAATATTACCCACTTGCCCTGTGCTTGGAGTATTGGAAAGAGTTTTAATGCCAGTGATGATGAATGCCGGACTGCCATGCCTCCTGGGAATGCCTTGAGCAGAGTATTGTTAAAGCACGGAGACACGGCAATGTTAAAGCATGGGCACACGGCATTGTTAAAGCATGGAGACACAGCATTGTTAAAGCAGGGACAAACAGCATTGTTAAAGCATGGAGACACGGCATTGTTAAAGCATGGACAAAAGCATTTTTAAAGCATGTACACATGGCATTGTTAAAGCATGGGGACACAGCTTTGTTAAGGCATGGACACACGGCATTGCTAAAGCATGGACACAGGAAATTGTTCAAGCATGGACACACGGAATTGTTAAAGCATGGTAAATACAGCATTTTTAAAGCATGGACACACGGCATTGTAAAAGCATGGACACAGGACATTGTTAAAGCATGGAGACATGGCATTGTTAAAGCATGGAGACACGGCATTGTTAAAGCATGGACACACAGCATTGTTAAAGCATGGAGACGTGGAATTGTTAAAGCATGGAGACAGATTTGTTGAAGCATGGACACACGGCATTGTTAAAACATTGAGACATGTCATCGCGAAAGCATGGAGACACGGAATTGTTAAAGCATGGACAAAAGGATTGTTAAAACATGGACACACGGAATATTTAAAGCATAGACACAAAGCATTGTTAAAGCATGGAGACAAGGCATTGTTAAAGCATGGACACACAGCTTTGTTAAAGCATGGACACACAGCATTGTTAAAGCATGGAGACACGGCATTGTGAAAGCATGGAGACACGGCATTGTAAAAGCATGGAGACACAGCATTGTTAAAGCATGGAGACACGGCATTGTGAAAGCATGGAGACACGGCATTGTAAAAGCATGGAGACACAGCATTGTTAAAGCATGGAGACACGGCATTGTTAAAGCATGGACACACGGCATTGTTAAAGCATGGACACACGGCATTGTTAAAGCATGGACACACGGAATATTTAAAGCATAGACAAAAGGATTGTTAAAACATGGACACACGGAATATTTAAAGCATAGACACAAAGCATTGTTAAAGCATGGAGACACGGCATTGTTAAAGCATGGACACACAGCTTTGTTAAAGCATGGACACACAGCATTGTTAAAGCATGGAGACACGGCATTGTGAAAGCATGGAGACACGGCATTGTAAAAGCATGGAGACACAGCATTGTTAAAGCATGGAGACACGGCATTGTTAAAGCATGGACACACGGCATTGTTAAAGCATGGACACACGGCATTGTTAAAGCATGGACACACAGCTTTGTAAAAGCATGGAGGCATGGCATTGTTAAAGCATGAAGACACGGCATTGTTAAAGCATGGACACACAGCATTGTTAAAGCATGGACACATGGAATTGTTAAAGCATGGAGACAGATTTGTTGAAGCATGGACATATAGCATTGTTAAAACATTGAGACATGGCATCGCTAAAGCATGGAGACACGGAATTGTTAAAGCATGGACAAAAGGATTGTTAAAACATGGACACACGGAATATTTAAAGCATAGACACAAAGCATTGTTAAAGCATGGAGACACGGCATTGTTAAAGCATGGACACACAGCTTTGTTAAAGCATGGACACACAGCATTGTTAAAGCATGGAGACACGGCATTGTGAAAGCATGGAGACACGGCATTGTAAAAGCATGGAGACACAGCATTGTTAAAGCATGGAGACACGGCATTGTTAAAGCATGGACACACGGCATTGTTAAAGCATGGACACACGGCATTGTTAAAGCATGGACACACAGCTTTGTAAAAGCATGGAGGCATGGCATTGTTAAAGCATGAAGACACGGCATTGTTAAAGCATGGACACACAGCATTGTTAAAGCATGGACACATGGAATTGTTAAAGCATGGAGACAGATTTGTTGAAACATGGACATATAGCATTGTTAAAACATTGAGACATGGCATCGCTAAAGCATGGAGACACGGAATTGTTAAAGCATGGACAAAAGGATTGTTAATACATGGACACGCGGAATATTTAAAGCATAGACACAAAGCATTGTTAAAGCATGGAGACACGGCATTGTTAAAGCATGGACACACAGCTTTGTTAAATCATGGACACACAGCATTGTTAAAGCATGGAAACACGGCATTGTAAAAGCATGGAGACACAGCATTGTTAAAGCATGGACACACAGCATTGTAAAAGCATGGAGACACGGCATTGGTAAAGCATGGACACATGGCATTGTTAAAGCATGGACACACGGCATTGTCAAAACATGGAGACATGGCATCGCTAAAGCATGGAGACACGGAATTGTAAAAGCATGGACAAAAGGATTGTTAAAACATGGAAACGTGGAATATTTAAAGCATAGACATAAAGTATTGCTAAAGCATGGACACACAGCATTGTTAAAGCATGGAGACACGGCATTGTTAAAGCATGGACACACAGCTTTGTTAAAGCATGGAGACACGGCATTGTTAAAGCATGGAGACACAGTATTGTTAAAGCATGGAGACACGGTATTGGTAAAGCATGGACAGACGGCATTGTTAAAGCATGGAAACACAGCATAGTTAAAGCATGGAGACACGGCATTGTTAAAGCATGGAGACACGGCATTGTTAAAGCATGGACACACAGCTTTGTTAAAGCATGGACACACGGCATTGCTAAAGCATGGGCACACGGAATTGTTAAAGCATGGACACACGGAATTGTTAAAGCATGGACACACGGAAATGTTAAAGCATGGAAACATGGCATTGTGAAAGCATGGAGACACGGCATTGTTAAAGCATGGAAACACAGCATTGTTAAAGCATGTAGAAACGGCATTGTTAAAGCATGGAGACACGGCATTGTTAAAGAATGGAAACACAGCATTGTTAAAGCATGGAAACACAGCATAGTTAAAGCATGGAGACACGGCATTGTAAAAGCATGGAGACACAGCTTTGTTAAGGCATGGACACGCGGCGCTGTTAAAGCATGGACACACGGAATTGTTAAAGCCTGGACACACAGCTTTGTTGAAGCATGGACACACGGCATTGTTAAAGCATGAACACGGCATTGTTAAAGCATGGAAACACAGCATTGTTAAAGCATGGAGACACGGCATTGTTAAAGCATGGACAGACGGCATTGTTAAAGCATAGAGACACAGCATTGTTAAAGCATGGAAACACAGCATAGTTAAAGCATGGAGACACGGCATTGATAAAGCATGGAGGCACAGCTTTGTTAAGGCATGGACACACGGAAATGTTAAAGCATGGTAAATACAGCATTTTTAAGGCATGGACACACGGCATTGATAAAGCCAGGAGACACGGCATTGTTAAAGCACGGACACACAACATTGTTAAATCATGGAGACATGGCATCACGAAAGCATGGAGACACAGCTTTGTTAAAGCATGGAGACAGGTCATTGTTAAAGCATGGAGACACAGCTTTATTAAAGCATGAACGCACGGCATTGTTCAAGCGTGGATACACAGCATTCTTAAAGCATGGACAAATGGAATTGTTAAAACATGGAGACAGATTTGTTGATGCATGGACATATAGCATTGTTAAAGCATGGAGACACAGCTTTGTTAAAGCATGGACACACAGCATTGTTAAAACATGGAGACACGGCATTGTTAAGGCATGGAAACACAGCATTATTAAAGCATGGAGACACGGCATTGTAAAGCATGGAAACACGGCATTGTGAAAGCATGGAGACACAGCTTTGTTAAAGCATGGAGACTCAGCTTTGTCAAGGCTTGAAGACACGGCATTGTTAAAGCATGGACACACGGAATTGTTAAAGCATGGACACAAGGCATTGTTAAAACATGGAGACACGGCATTGTTAAGGCATGGAAACACAGCATTATTAAAGCATGGAGACACGGCATTGTAAAGCATGGAAACACAGCATAGTTAAAGCATGGAGACACGGCATTGTTAAAGCATGGAGACTCAGCTTTGTCAAGGCTTGAAGACACGGCATTGTTAAAGCATGGACACACGGAATTGTTAAAGCATGGACACAAGGCATTGTTAAAACATGGACACACGGAAAGGCTAAAGCATGGTAAATACAGCATTTTTAAAGCATGGACACACGGCATTGTTAAAGCATGGAGACACGGCATTGTTAAAGCCTGGAGACACGGCATTGTTAAAGCATGGAGACACAGCATTGTTAAAGCATGGAGACACAGCTTTGTTAAAGCATGAGGACATGGCATTGTTAAAGCATGGATGCATTGCATTGTTAAAGCATGGAGACACGGCATTGTTCAAGCGTGGACACACAGCATTCTTAAAGCATGGACAAATGGAA
The DNA here is from genome assembly GCF_037043375.1 of Chiloscyllium plagiosum. Taxonomy (NCBI): domain Eukaryota; kingdom Metazoa; phylum Chordata; class Chondrichthyes; order Orectolobiformes; family Hemiscylliidae; genus Chiloscyllium; species Chiloscyllium plagiosum. Next base: position 33,456,732 of record NW_028270183.1, read on the forward strand.
TTGTTAAAGCATGGAGACAGATTTGTTGAAGCATGGACATATAGCATAGTTAAAGCATGGAGACACAGCTTTGTTAAAGCATGGAAACACAGCATTGTGAAAACATGGAGACATGGCATCGCTAAAGCATGGAGACACGGCATTGTAAAAGCATGGAGACACGGCAATGTTAAAGCATAGAGACACGGCATTGTCAATGTATCAAGACAGGGCAATGTTAAAGCATGGACACACGGCATTGTTAAAACATGGACATACAGCATTGTTAAAGCATGGAGACACGGCATTGTTAAAACATGGGCATACAGCATTGTTAAAGCATGGAGACACGCCATTGTTAAAGCATGGAGACACGGCATTGTTAAAGCATGGAAACACAGCATTGTTAAAACATGGACATACAGCATTGTTAAAGCATGGAGACATGGCATTGTTAAAGCATGGAGACACGGCATTGTTAAAGCATGGAGACACGGCATTGTTAAAGCATGGAGACACGGCATTGTTAAAGCATGGACACACGGCATTGTTAAAGCACGGACACACGGCATTGATAAAGCATGGAAACACGGCATTGTTAAAGCATAGACATACTGCATTGTTCAAGCATGGACACAGGCATTGTTAAAGCATGAACACATAGAATTGTTAAAGCATGGAGACACGTCATTGATAAAGCATGGAGACACAGCTTGTTAAAGCATGGAGACACAGCTTGTTAAAGCATGGACACACAGCATTGTTAAAGCATGGAGACACAGCTTTGTTAAAGCATAGACACACAGCATTGTTAAAGCATTGACACACAGAATTGTTAAAGCGTGGAGACACGGCATTGTTAAAAACTGGACACATGGCATTGTTAAAGCATGGAAACACGGCATTGTTAAAGCATAGACATACTGCATTGTTCAAGCATGGACACACAGCATTGTTAAAGCATGGACACATGGCATTGTTAAAGCATGGAGAGACGGCATTGTTAAAGCATGGAGACACGGCATTGTTAAAGCAGTGAGACACGGCATTGTTAAAGCATGGACACACAGCATTGTTAAAGCATAGAGACACGGCATTGATAAAGCATTGAGATATGGCATTGTTAAAGCATGGAGACATGGCATTGTTAAAGCATGGAGACACTGCATTGTTAATGCATGGACACACAGCATTGTTAAAACAGCGAGGCACAGTTTTGTTAAGGCATGGACACACAGCATTGTTAAAGCATGGAGACACAGCTTTGTTAAAGCATGGACACACAGCATTGTTAAAGCATGGAGACACTGCTTTGTTAAAGCATAGACACACAGCATTGTTAAAGCATTGTCACACAGCATTGTTAAAGCATGGAGACACGGCATTGTTAAAGCCCGAACCCATGGCATTGTTAAAGCATGGAAACACGGCATTGTTAAAGCATGGACATATGGCATTGTTATAGCATGGACACACAGCATTGTTAAAGCATGGAGACACGGCATTGTTAAAGCATGGAGACACGGCATTTTTGAAGCATGGAAACACAGCATTGTTAAAGCAGGGAGACACAGCTTTGTTAATGCATTGACACACAGCTTTGTTAAAGCATGGACACACGGCATTTTTACAGCATAGAGACAAGGCATTGTTAAAGCATAGAGACAGGGCATTGTTAAATCATGGAGACACAGCATTGTTAAATCATGGAGACACAGCATTGTTAAAGCATGGTAACACAGCTTTGTTAAAGCATGGAGACACGGCATTGTTAAAGCATGGAGACACAGTATTGTTAAAGCATGGACACACAGCATTGTTAAAGCATGGAAACACGGCTTTGTCAAAGCATGGAGCCACGGCATTGTTGAAGCATGGAGACACGGCATTGTTAAAGCATGGAGACAGGGCATTGTTACAGCATGGAGACACGACATTGTTAAAGCATGGAAACACAGCATTGTGAAAGCATGGACAAACGGCATTGTTAAAGCATGGACACACAGCATTGTTAAAGCTTGGAGAAACGGCATTGTTAAAGCAGAGAGACACGGCATTGTTAAAGCATGGAGACACAGCATTGTTAAAGCATGGAGACAGGGCATTGTTAAAGCATGGACACACAGCATTGTTAAAGCATGGAGACACGGCATTGTTGAAGCATGGAAACACAGCATTGTTAAAGCATGGAAACACAGCATTGTCAAAGCAGGGAGACACAGATTTGTTAATGCATTGACACACAGCTTTGTCAAAGCATGGACACACGGCATTTTTACTGCATAGAGACAAAGCATTGTTAAAGCATAGAGACACGGCATTGTTAAAGCATGGAGACACAGCATTGTTAAAGCATGGTAACACAGCTTTGTTAAAGCATGGAGACACGGCATTGTAAAAGCATGGAGACACAGCTTTGTTAAAACATGGACACACAGCACTCTTAAAGCATGGAGACACGGCATTGTTAAAGCAGGAAGACACAGTATTGTTAAAGCATGGACACACAGCATTGTTAAAGCATGGAAACACAGTATTGTTAAAGCATGGAAACACAGCTTTGTCAAAGCATGGAGACTCGGCATTGTTGAAGCATGTAGACACGGCATTGTTAAAGCATGGAAACACGGCTTTGTCAAAGCATGGAGCCACGGCATTGTTGAAGCATGGAGACACGGCATTGTTAAAGCATGGAGACAGGGCATTGTTACAGCATGGAGACACGACATTGTTAAAGCATGGAAACACAGCATTGTGAAAGCATGGACAAACGGCATTGTTAAAGCATGGACACACACCATTGTTAAAGCTTGGAGAAACGGCATTGTTAAAGCAGAGAGACACGGCATTGTTAAAGCATGGAGACACAGCATTGTTAAAGCATGGAGACAGGGCATTGTTAAAGCATGGACACACAGCATTGTTAAAGCATGGAGACACGGCATTGTTGAAGCATGGAGACACAGCATTGTTAAAGCATGGAAACACAGCATTGTTAAAACAGGGAGACACAGCTTTGTTAATGCATTGACACACAGCTTTGTCAAAGCATGGACACACGGCATTTTTACTGCATAGAGACAAAGCATTGTTAAAGCATAGAGACACGGCATTGTTAAAGCATGGAGACACAGCATTGTTAAAGCATGGTAACACAGCTTTGTTAAAGCATGGAGACACGGCATTGTTAAGATGAGATTACAGAAGATTAGATTACATTACAGTGTGGAAACAGGCCCTTCGGCCCAACAAGTCCACACCGACCCGCCGAAGCGAAACCCACCCATACCCCAACATTTACCCCTCACCTAACACTACGGGCAATTTAGCATGGCCAATTCACCTGACCCTGCACATCCTTTGGACTGTGGGAGGAAACCGGAGCACCCGGAGGAAACCCACGCAGACACGGGGAGAACGTGCAAACTCCACACAGTCAGTCGCCTGAGGCGGGAACTGAACCTGGGTCTCAAGCGCTGTGAGGCAGCAGTGCTAACCACTGTGCCACCGTGCCGCCCATTGTTGAAGCATGGCATTGTTAAAGCCATGCTTCGGCATTGTTAAAGCAGGAAGACACAGTATTGTTAAAGCATGGAGACACGGCATTGTTAAAGCATGGAAACACAGCTTTGTCAAAGCATGGAGACTCGGCATTGTTGAAGCATGGAGACACGGCATTGTTAAAGCATGGAGAGCAGCATTGTTAAAGCACGGACGCGTCGAATTAATAAAGCAAGGAGATACAGCTTTGTTAAAGCATGGAGACATGACATTGTTAAAGGACAGAGACACGGCATTGTTAAAGCATGGAGACACAGCATTGTTAAAGCACTGACGCGTCCAATTATTAAAGCAAGGAGATACAGCGTTGCTAAAGTATGGAGACATGACATTATAAACGCATGGAGACATAGATTGTTAAAACATGGACATACAGCATTGTTAAAGCATGGAGACACGGCATTGTTAAAGTATGGAGACACGGCATTGTTAAACTATGGAGACAAGGCATTGTTAAAGCAAGGAGACACAGCTTTCTGAAAGGATGGACACACAGCTTTGTTAAAGCATGGAAACACGGCATTGTTAAAGCATGGAGACACAGCTTTATTAAAGCATGAACGCACGGCATTGTTCAAGCCCGTGGATACACAGCATTCTTAAAGCATGGACAAATGGAATTGTTAAAACATGGAGACAGATTTGTTGATGCATGGACATATAGCATTGTTAAAGCATGGAGACACAGCCTTGTTAATGCATGGACACACAGCATTGTTAAAACATGGAGACACGGCATTGTTAAGGCATGGAAACACAGCATTATTAAAGCATGGAGACACGGCATTGTAAAGCATGGAAACACGGCATTGTGAAAGCATGGAGACACAGCTTTGTTAAAGCATGGAAACACAGCATAGTTAAAGCATGGAGACACGGCATTGTTAAAGCATGGAGACACAGCTTTGTCAACGCTTGGAGACACGGCATTGTTAAAGCATGGACACACGGAATTGTTAAAGCATGGACAGAAGGCATTGTTAAAGCGTGGACACACGGAAAGGCTAAAGCATGGTAAATACAGCATTTTTAAAGCATGGACACACGGCATTGTTAAAGCATGGAGACACGGCATTGTTAAAGCCTGGAGACACGGCATTGTTAAAGCATGGAGACACAGCATTGTTAAAGCATGGAGACACAGCTTTGTTAAAGCATGAGGACATGGCATTGTTAAAGCATGGATGCATTGCATTGTTAAAGCATGGAGACACGGCATTGTTCAAGCATGGACACACAACATTCTTAAAGCATGGACAAATGGAATAGTTAAAGCATGGAGACAGATTTGTTGAAGCATGGACATATAGCATTGTTAAAGCATGGAGACACAGCTTTGTTAAAGCATGGACACACAGCATTGTGAAAACATGGAGACATGGCATCGCTAAAGCATGGAGACACGGCATTGTTAAAGCATGGAGACATGGCATTGTTAAAGCATAGAGACACGGCATTGTCAATGTATCAAGACAGGGCATTGTTAAAGCATGGACACACGGCATTGTTAAAACATGGACAGACAGCATTGTTAAAGCATGGAGACACGGCATTGTTAAAACATGGGCATACAGCATTGTTAAAGCATGGAGACACGCCATTGTTAAAGCATGGAGACACGGCATTGTTAAAGCATGGAAACACAGCATTGTTAAAACATGGACATACAGCATTGTTAAAGCATGGATACACGGCATTGTTAAAGCATGGAGACACGGCATTGTTAAAGCATGGAGACACGGCATTGTCAATGTATCAAGACAGGGCATTGTTAAAGCATGGACACACGGCATTGTTAAAGCACGAGAAGAAAGTGAGGTCTGCAGACGCTGGAGATCAAAGCTGAAACTTTATTGCTGGAACAGCACAGCAGGTCAGGCAGCATCTAGGGAACAGAAGATTCGACGTTTCGGGCACATGCCCTTCTTCAGGAGCATGTCCATTAAAGCATGGACACACGGCATTGTTAAAGCATGGACATACTGCATTGTTCAAGCTTGGACACACAGCTTTGTTAAAGCATGGACACATGGCATTGTTAAAGCATGGAGAGACGGCATTGTTAACGCATGGAGACACGGCATTGTTAAAGCATAGAGACACGGCATTGTTAAAGCATGGACACACAGCATTGTTAAAGCATAGAGACACGGCATTGATAAAGCATTGAGATACGGCATAGTTAAAGCATGGAGACATGGCATTGTTAAAGCATGGAGACACTGCATTGTTAATGCATGGACACACAGCATTGTTAAAACAGGGAGACACAGTTTAGTTAAGGCATGGACACACAGCATTGTTAAAGCATGGAGACACAGCTTTGTTAAAGCATGGACACACAGCATTGTTAAAGCATGGACACACAGCATTGTTAAAGCAGGGAGACACAGTATTGTTAAGGCATGGACACACAGCATTGTTAAAGCATGGAAACACAGCATTGTTGAAGCATGGAGACACGGCATTGTTAAAGCATGGAGACAGGGCATTGTTACAGCATGGAGACACGACATTGTTAAAGCATGGAAACACAGCATTGTGAAAGCATGGACACACGGCACTGTTAAAGCATGCAAACACAGCATTGTGAAAGCATGGACAAACGGCATTGTTAAAGCATGGACACACAGCATTGTTAAAGCTTGGAGAAACGGCATTGTTAAAGCATGGAGACAGGGCATTGTTAAAGCATGGACACACAGCATTGTTAAAGCAGGGAGTGACAGCTTTGTTAAAGCATGGACACATGGCATTGTTATAGCATGGACACACAGCATTGTTAAAGCATGGAGACACGGCATTGTTAAAGCATGGAGACACGGCATTGTTGAAGCATGGAAACACAGCATTGTTAAAGCAGGGAGACACAGCTTTGTTAATGCATTGACACACAGCTTTGTCAAAGCATGGAGATACGGCATTGTTAAAGCATGGAGACAGGGCATTGTTAAATCATGGAGACACAGCATTGTTAAAGCATGGTAACACAGCTTTGTTAAAGCATGGAGACACGGCATTGTTAAAGCATGGAGACACAGCTTTGTTCAAGCATGGACACACAGTACTCTTAAAGCATGGAGACACCGGCATTGTTAAAGCAGGAAGACACAGTATTGTTAAAGCATGGACACACAGCATTGTTAATGCATGGAAACACAGCTTTGTCAAAGCATGGAGACACGGCATTGTTGAAGCATGGAGACACGGCATTGTTAAAGCATGGAGACACGGCATTGTTAAAGCATGGAGAAGCAGCATTGTTAAAGCACGGACGCGTCGAATTATTAAAGCAAGGAGATACAGCTTTGTTAAAGTATGGAGACATGACATTGTTAACGCACAGAGACACGGCATTGTTAAAGCATGGAGACACAGCATTGTTAAAGCACGGACGCGTCGAATTATTAAAGCAAGGAGATACAGCTTTGTTAAAGTATGGAGGCATGACATTGTTAAAGCATAGAGACACGGCATTGTTAAAGCATGGAGACACAGCATTGTTAAAGCATGGAGACACAGCATTGTTAAAGCATGGAAACACAGCATTGTTAAAGCATGGAGACACGGCATTGTTAAAGCACAGAGACACGGCATTGTTAAAGCATGGAGAAGCAGCATTGTTAAAGCACGGACGCGTCGAATTATTAAAGCAAGGAGATACAGCTTTGTTAAAGTATGGAGACATGACATTGTTAAAGCACAGAGACACGGCATTGTTAAAGCATGGAGACACAGCATTGTTAAAGCACTGACGCGTCCAATTATTAAAGCAAGGAGATACAGCGTTGCTAAAGTATGGAGACATGACATTATAAACGCATGGAGACATAGATTGTTAAAACATGGACATACAGCATTGTTAAAGCATGGAGACACGGCATTGTTAAAGTATGGAGACACGGCATTGTTAAACTATGGAGACAAGGCATTGTTAAAGCAAGGAGACACAGCTTTCTTAAATGATGGACACACAGCTTTGTTAAAGCATGGAAACACGGCATTGTTAAAGCAAGGAGACACAGCTTTCTTAAAGGATGGGCAAACCGCTTTGTTAAAGCATGGAGACACGGCATTGTTAAAGCATTGTCACAAGGCATTGTTAAAGCATGGAGACACAGCTTTATTAAAGCATGGACACATGGCATTGTTAAAGCATGGAGACACAGCTTTGTTGAAGCATGGAGACACGGCATTGTTAAAGCATGGAGACAAGCTTTATTAAAGCATGGACACATGGCATTGTTAAAGCATGGAGACACGGCATTGTTAGAGCATGGAGACACAGCTTTGTTAAAGAATGGACACATTGCATTGTTAAAGCATGGAAACACGGCATTGTTAAAGCATGGAGACACAGCTTTGTTAAAGCATGAGCAAATGGCATTGTTAAACCATGGACATACGGCATTGTGAAAGCATGGACACACAGCTTTGTTAAAGCATGGAGTCACAGCATTGTGAAAGCATGGACACACGGCATTGTTGATGCTTGGAGACACAGCTTTGTTAAAGCATGGACACATGGCATCGTTAAAGCATGGAAACATGGCATTGTTAATGCATGGAGACACAGCATTGTTAAATCATGGAGACAGGGCATTGTTAAAGCATGGAGATTCGGCTTTGTTAAAGCAATGAGACACAGCATTGTTAAAGCAGAGAGACACGGCTTTGTTAAAGCATGGAGACATGGCATGTTAACCATGGACACACGGCATTGTTAAAGCATGGACACAAGCTTTGTTAAAGCATGGAGTCACAGCATTGTGAAAGCATGGACACACGGCATTGTTAAAGCTTGGAGACACAGCTTTGTTAAAGCATGGAGACACAGCATTGTTAAATCATGGAGACATGACATTGTTAAGGCATGGAGACACGGCATTGTTAAAGCATGGGGACACTGCATTGTTAAAGCATGGACACACGGCATTGTTAAAGCATGGACGCATGGCATTGTAAACGCATGGAGACACTGCATTGACAATGTATCAAGACATGAACACACGGCATTGTTAAAGCATGGAGACACGGCATTTTTAATGCATGGAGACACGGCATTATTGAAGCATGGACACATGGCAATGTTAAAGCATGGACACACTGCATTGTTAAAGCATGGACACACAGCATTGTTAAAGCATGGACACATGGCAATGTTAAAGCATGGACACACAGCATTGTTAAAGCATAGACACATGGCATTGTTAAAGCATGGAGACACGGCATTGTTAAAGCTTGGACACACGGCATTGTTAAAGCATGCACATGCACACACCATTGTTAACGCATGGAGACACGGCATTGTCAATGTATCAAGACAGGGCATTGTTAAAGCATGGACACACGGCATTGTTAAAGCATGGACACACGGCATTATTAAACCATGGACACACGGCTTTGTTAACTCATGGAAACACGGCATTGTTAAAGCATGGACACACGGCATTGTTAAAGCATGGACGCATGGCATTGTTAATGCATGGAGACACGGCATTGTTAAAGCATGTAGACACGGCATTGTTAAAGCATGGAGACATGGTATTGTTAAAGCATGGAGACACGGCATTGTTAAAGCATGGACACACGGCATTATTAAAGCATGGACACACAGCATTGTTAAAGCATAGAGACACGGCATTGATAAAGTATTGAGACATGGCATTGTTAAAGCATGGAGCCATGGCATTGTTAAAGCATGGAGACACTGCATTGTTAATGCTTGGACACACAGCATTGATAAAAAATGGGGACACGGCATTGTTAACGCATTGACACACAGCATTGTTGAAGCATGGAGACACGGCATTGTGAAAGCCTGGACACACAGCATTGTTAAAACAGGGAGACACTGTTTTGTAAAGCATGGTCACACAGCATTGTTAAAGTATGGAAACACAGCATTGTTAAAGCATGGAGACACGGCATTGTTAACGCATGGAGACACTGCATTGTCAATGTATCAAGACAGGGCATTGTTAAAGCATGGACACACGGCATTGTTAAAGCATGGAGACACAGCATTCTTAATGCATGGACACACGGTTTTGTTAATGCATGGAGACATGGCATTGTTAAAGCATGGACACACGGTATTGTCTATGTATCAAGACAGGGCATTGTTAAAGCATGGACACACGGCATTGTTAAAGCATGGACACACGGCATTGTTAAAGCATGGACGCATGGCATTGTTAATGCATGGAGACACAGCATTGTTAAAGCATAGACACACAGCATTGTTAAAGCACTGACACACAGCATTGTTAAAGCATGGAAACACGGCATTGTTAAAGCCTGGACACATGGCATTGTTAAAGCATGGAAACACGGCATTGTTAAAGCATGGACATACTGCATTGTTCAAGCATGGACACACAGCATTGTTAAAGCATGGACACATGGCATTGTTAAAGCATGGAGACACGGCATTGTTAAAGCATAGAGACACGGCATTGTTAAAGCATGGACATACAGCATTGTTAAAGCATAGAGACACGGCATTGATAAAGCATTGAGATACGGCATTGTTAATGCATGGACACACAGCATTGTTAAAACAGGGAGACACAGTTTTGTTAAGGCATGGACACACAGCATTGTTAAAGCATGGAGACACAGCTTTGTTAAAGCATGGACGCACAGCATTGTTAAAGCATGGAGACACAGCTTTGTTAAAGCAGGGAGAGACAGTATTGTTAATGCATGGACACACAGCATTGTTAAAGCATGGAGACACGGCATTGTTAAAGCATGGAGACAGGGCATTGTTACAGCAAGGAGACACGACATTGTTAAAGCATGGAAACACAGCATTGTGAAAGCATGGACACACGGCATTGTTAAAGCATGGAAACACAGCATTGTGAAAGAATGGACAAACGGCATTGTTAAAGCATGGACTCACAGCATTGTTCAAGCTTGGAGACACGGCATTGTTAAAGCAGAGAGACACGGCATTGTTAAAGCATGGAGACACAGCATTGTTGAAGCATGGAGACACGACATTGTTAAAGCATGGACACACAGCATTGTTAAGGCATGGAGACACGGCATTGTTAAAGCATGGGGACACGGCATTGTTAAAACATGGAAACACAGCATTGTTAAAGCAGGGAGACACAGCTTTGTTAATGCATTGACACACAGCTTTGTCAAAGCATGGACACACGACATTGTTAAAGCATGGAGACACAGCATTGTTAAAGCATGGAGACACAGCATTGTTAAAGCATGGAGACACAGCATTGTTAAAGCATGGAAACATAGCTTTGTCAAAGCATGGAGACACGGCATTGTTAAAGCATAGAGACACAGCGTTGTTAAAGCATGGACACACAGCACTCTTAAAGCATGGAGACACGGCATTGTTAAAGCAGGGAGACACAGTATTGTTAAAGCATGGACACACAGCATTGTTAAAGCATGGAAACATAGCTTTGTCAAAGCATGGAGACACGGCATTGTTAAAGCATAGAGACACGGCATTGTTTAAGCATAGAGACACGACATTGTTAAAGCATGGAGACACAGCATTGTTAAAGCATGGACAGAGCATTGTTAAAGCATGGAAACACAGCTTTGTTCAAGCATGGAGACACGGCATTGTTAAAGCATGGATACACGGCAATGTTAAGGCATGGAGACACGGCATTGTTAAAGCATGGAGACACGGTATTGTTAAAACATGGAAACACAGCACTGTTAAAGCAGGGAGACACAGCTTTGTTAATGCATTGACACACAGCTTTGTCAAAGCATGGACACACGGCATTGATAAAGCATGGAGACACCGCATTGTAAAGCATGGAGACACAGCATTGTTAAAGCATGGTAACACAGCTTTTTTAAACCATGGAGACGCGGCATTGTTAAAGCATGGAGACAAAGCTTTGTTAAAGCATGGACACACAGCACTCTTAAAGGATGGAGACGCGGCATTGTTAAAGCAGGGAGACACGGTATTGTTAAAGCATGGTCACACAGCATTGTTAAAGCATGGAAACACAGCTTTGTCAAAGCATGGAGACACGGCATTGTTAAAGCATAGATACACGGCATTGTTAAAGCACAGAGACACGGCATTGTTAAAGCATGGAGACACAGCATTGTCAAAGCACGGACGTGTCGAATTATTAAAGCAAGGAGATACAGCTTTGTTAAAGTATGGAGACATGACATTGTAAACGCATGGAGACATAGATTGTTAAAACATGGACATACAGCATTGTTAAAGCATGGAGACACGGCATTGTTAAAGCATGGAGACACGGCATTGTTAAAGTATGGAGACACAGCCTTGTTAAAGCAAGGAGACACAGCTTTCTTAAACTATGGACACACAGCTTTGTTAAAGCATGGAGACACGGCATTGTAAAAGCAAGGAGACACAGCTTTCTTAAAGGATGGACACACAGCTTTGTTAATGCATGGAGACACGGCATTGTTTAAGCATAGTCACACGGCATTGTTAAAGCATGGAGACACAGCTTTATTAAAGCATGGACACATGCTATTGTTAAAGGATGGAGACACAGCTTTGTCAAAGCATGGAGACACGGCATTGTTAAAGCATGGAGACATGCTTTATTAAAGCATGGAGACACGGCATTGTTAAAGCATGGAGACACAGCTTTGTTAAAGCATGGACACACTGCATTGTTAAAGCATGGACACACGGCATTGTTAAAACATGGAGACACGGCATTGTTAAAGCATAGAGACACGGCATTGTTAAAGCATGGAGACACGGCTGTGTAAAGCATGGACACACGGCATTGATAAAGAATGGAGACACGGCATTGTTAAAGCATAGAGACACGGCATTATTAAAGCATGGACACACAGCATTGTTAAAGCATGGAAACACTGCATTGTTAATGCATGGACACACAGCATTGATAAAGCATGGACACACGGCATTGTTAAAGCATAGAGACACGGCATTATTAAAGCATGGACACACAGCATTGTTAAAGCATAGAGACACGGCATTGATAAAGCATTGAGACACGGCATTGTTAAATCATGGAGACATGGCATTGTTAAAGCATGGAAACACTGCATTGTTAATGCATGGACACACTGCATTGTTAAAGCACGGAGACACGGCATTGTTCAAGCATGGAGACAAGGCATTGTTAAAGCATGGAGACACGGCATTGTTAAGGCATGGACACATGGTATTGTTGAAGCATGGAAACACGGCATTGTTAAAGCATAGAGACATGGCATTATTAAAGCATGGAGACACGGAATTATTAAAGCATGGAGACAGGGCATTGTTAAGGCATGGAGACATGGCATTGTTGAAGCTTGGAGACACGGCATTGTTAAAGCTTAGAGACAATGCATTGTTAAAGCATGGAGCCACGGCATTGTTAAAGCATGGAGACATAGCATTATTAAAGCATGGAGACACGGCATTGTTAAAGCATGGAGACATGGCATTGTTAAAGCATGGACACATGGTATTGTTGACACATGGAAACAGGGCATTGTTAAAGCAGAGAGACAGGTCATTATTAAAGCATAGACACACGGCATTGTTAAACCTTCGGGACACGGCATTTATAAAGAATGAACACATGGCACTGTTAAAGCTTGGAGACACGGCATTGTTAAAGCATGAACACATGGCACTGTTAAAGCATGTACACATGGCATTGTTAAAGCATGGAGACACGGCATTGTAAAAGCATGGAGAAACGGCATTGTTAAAGCATGGACACATGGCATTGTTGAAGCTTGGAGACACGGCCGTTTTAAAGCATGGAGACACGGCATTGATAAAGCGTGGAGACACAGCATTGTTTAAGCATGGAAACACGGCATTGTTAAAGCATAGAGACACGGCTTTGTTAAAGCATGGAGAAATAACATTATTAAAGCATGGACACATTGCATTGTTAAAGCATGGAGACACAGCATTGTTAAAGCATGGTAATACAGCTTTGTTAAAGCATGGAGACACGGCATTGTTAAAGCATGGAGACACAGCTTTGTAAAAGCACGGACACACAGCACACTTAAAGCATGGAGACACGGCATTGTTAAAGCAGGGAGACACAGTATTGTTAAAGCATGGACACACAGCATTGTTAAAGCATGGAAACACAGCTTTGTCAAAGCATGGAGACTCGGCATTGTTAAAGCATAGAGACATGGCATTGTTAAAGCATAGAGACACGGCATTGTTAAAGCATGGAGACACAGCATTGTTAAAGCATGGAGATACAACATTGTTAAAGCATGGAAATACAGCTTTGTTCAAGCATGGAGATTCGGCATTGTTAAAGCACAGAGACACGGCATTGTTCAAGCATGGAGACATGGCATTGTTAATGCATGGAAACACTGCATTGTTAATGCATGGACACACTGAATTGTTAAAGCATGGAGACACTGCATTGTTAAAGCATGGAGACAAGGCATTGTTAAGGCATTGAGACACGGCATTGTTAAAGCATGGAGACACGGCATTGTTAAAGCATGGAGACACGGCATTGTTAAGGCATGGACACATGGTATTGTTGAAGCATGGAAACACGGCATTGTTAAAGCATAGAAACACGGCATTATTAAAGCATGGAGACACGGCAGTATTAAAGCATGGAGACAGGGCATTGTTGAAGCTTAGAGACAATGCATTGTTCAAGCATGGAGACACAGCTTTGTTAAAGCATAGACACACAGCATTGTTAAAGCATTGACACACAGCATTGTTAAAGCATGGAGACACGGCATTGTAAAAGCCTGGACTCATGGCATTGTTAATGCATGGAAACACGGCATTGTTTAAGCATGGACATACTGCATTGTTCAAGCATGGACACACAGCATTGTTAAAGCATGGACACATGGCATTGTTGAAGCATGGAGAGACGGCATTGTTAAAGCATGGAGACACGGCATTGTTAAAGCATAGAGACACGGCATTGTTAAAGCATGGACACACAGCATTGTTAAGGCATGGACACATGGTATTGTTGAAGCATGGAAACACGGCATTGTTAAAGCATAGAGGCATGGCATTATTAAAGCATGGAGACACGGAATTATTAAAGCATGGAGACAGGGCATTGTTAAAGCATGGAGACATGGCATTGTAGAAGCTTGGAGACACGGCATTGTTAAAGCTTAGAGACAATGCATTGTTAAGCATGGAGCCACGGCATTGTTAAAGCATGGAGACATAGCATTATTAAAGCATGGAGACACGGCATTGTTAAAGCATGGAGACACGGCATTGTAAAAGCATTGAGACACGGCATTGTTAAAGCATGGAGACATGGCATTGTTAAAGCATGGACACATGGTATTGTTGACACATGGAAACAGGGCATTGTTAAAGCAGAGAGACAGGTCATTATTAAAGCATAGACACACGGCATTGTTAAACCTTCGGGACACGGCATTTATAAAGAATGAACACATGGCACTGTTAAAGCTTGGAGACACGGCATTGTTAAAGCATGAACACATGGCACTGTTAAAGCATGTACACATGGCATTGTAAAAGCATGGAGAAACGGCATTGTTAAAGCATGGACACATGGCATTGTTGAAGCTTGGAGACACGGCCGTTTTAAAGCATGGAGACACGGCATTGTTAAAGCGTGGAGACACAGCATTGTTTAAGCATGGAAACACGGCATTGTTAAAGCATAGAGACACGGCTTTGTTAAAGCATGGAGAAATAACATTATTAAAGCATGGACACATTGCATTGTTAAAGCATGGAGACACAGCATTGTTAAAGCATGGTAACACAGCTTTGTTAAAGCATGGAGACACGGCATTGTTAAAGCATGGAGACACAGCTTTGTAAAAGCATGGACACACAGCACACTTAAAGCATGGAGACACGGCATTGTTAAAGCAGGGAGACACAGTATTGTTAAAGCATGGACACACAGCATTGTTAAAGCATGGAAACACAGCTTTGTCAAAGCATGGAGACTCGGCATTGTTAAAGCATAGAGACATGGCATTGTTAAAGCATAGAGACACGGCATTGTTAAAGCATGGAGACACAGCATTGTTAAAGCATGGAGATACAACATTGTAAAAGCATGGAAATACAGCTTTGTTCAAGCATGGAGACACGGCATTGTTAAAGCACAGAGACACGGCATTGTTCAAGCATGGAGACATGGCATTGTTAATGCATGGAAACACTGCATTGTTAATGCATGGACACACTGCATTGTTAAAGCATGGAGACACTGCATTGTTAAAGCATGGAGACAAGGCATTGTTCAGGCATTGAGACACGGCATTGTTAAAGCATGGAGACACGGCATTGTTAAAGCATGGAGACACGGCATTGTTAAGGCATGGACACATGGTATTGTTGAAGCATGGAAACACGGCCTTGTTAAAGCATAGAGACACGGCATTATTAAAGCATGGAGACACGGCAGTATTAAAGCATGGAGACAGGGCATTGTTGAAGCTGAGAGACAATGCATTGTTAAAGCATGGAGACACAGCTTGTTAAAGCATGGACACACAGCGTTGTTAATGCATGGAGACACAGCTTTGTTAAAGCATAGACACACAGCGTTGTTAAAGCATTGACACACAGCATTGTTAAAGCATGGAGACACGGCATTGTAAAAGCATGGACTCATGGCATTGTTAAAGCATGGAAACACGGCATTGTTTAAGCATGGACATACTGCATTGTTCAAGCATGGACACACAGCATTGTTAAAGCATGGACACATGGCATTGTTGAAGCATGGAGAGACGGCATTGTTAAAGCATGGAGACACGGCATTGTTAAAGCATAGAGACACGGCATTGTTAAAGCATGGACACACAGCATTGTTCAAGCATAGAGACACGGCATTGATAAAGCATTGAGATACGGCATTGTTAATGCATGGACAAACAGCATTGTTAAAACAGGGAGACACAGTTTTGTTAAGGCATGGACACACAGCATTGTTAAAGCATGGAGACACAGCTTTGTTAAAGCATGGACACACAGCATTGTTAAAGCATGGACACACAGCATTGTTAAAGCAGGGAGACACAGTATTGCGAAGGCATGGACACACAGTATTGTTAAAGCATGGAAACACAGCATTGTTAAAGCATGGAGACACGGCATTGTTGAAGCATTGAGACATGGCATTGTTACAGCATGGAGACACGACATTGTTAAAGCATGGAAACACAGCATTGTGAAAGCATGGACACACGGCATTGTTAAAGCATGGAAACACAGCATTGTGAAAGCATGGACAAACTGCATGGTTAAAGAATGGACACACAGCATTGTTAAAGCTTGGAGTCACGGCATTGTTAAAGCAGAGAGACACGGCATTGTTAAAGCATGGAGACGCATGCATTGTTAAAGCAAGGAGACACGGCATTGTGAACGCATGGACACGCAGCATTGTAAAAGCATGGAGACACGGCATTGTCAAAGCATGGAGACACGGCATTGTTAAAGCATGGAAACACAGCATTGTTAAAGCAGGGAGACACTGCTTTTTTAATACATTGACACACAGCTTTGTCAAAGCATGGACACACGGCATTGTTAAAGCATAGAGACAAGGCATTGTTAAAGCAGAGAGACACCGCATTGTTAAAGCATGGAGACACAGCATTGTTAAAGCATGGAGACACAGCATTGTTAAAGCATGGTAACACAGCTTTGTTAAAGCATGGAGACACGGCATTGTTAAAGCATGAAGACACAGCTTTGTAAAAGCATGGACACACAGCACTCTTAAAGCATGGAGACACGGCATTGTTAAAGCAGGGAGACACAGTATTGTTAAAGCATGGACACACAGCATTGTTAAAGCATGGAAACACAGCTTTGTCAAAGCATGGAGCCTCGGCATTGTTAAAGCATAGAGACATGGCATTGTTAAAGCAACGAGACACGGCATTGTTAAAGCATGGAGACACAGCATTGTTAAAGCATGGAGATACAACATTGTTAAAGCATGGAAACACAGCTTTGTTCAAGCATGGAGACACGGCATTGTTAAAGCACAGAGACACGGCATTGTTCAAGCATGGAGACACAGCATTGTTAAAGCACGGACGCGTCGAATTATAAAAGTATGGAGACATGACATTGTAAACGCATGGAGACAGAGATTGTTAAAACATAGACATACAGCATTGTTAAAACACGGAGACACGGCATTGTTAAAGCATGGAGACACGGCATTGTTAAAGCATGGAGACACAGCATTGTTTAAGCATGGAAACACGGCATTGTTAAAGCGTAGAGACACAGCTTTGTTAAAGCATGGAGACATAACATTATTAAAGCATGGACACATTGCATTGTTAAAGCATGGAGACACGGCATTGTTAAAGCATGGAGACACAGCATTGTTAAAACATGGAGACACGGCATTGTTAAATCATAGAGACAAGGCTTTTTTTAAAGCACGGAGACAACATTATTAAAGCATGGACACATTGCATTGTTAAACATGGAGACACGACATTGTTAAAGCATGGACCCACGGCATTGTTAAGGCATGGAGACACGACTTTGTTAAAGCATAGAGACACGGCATTGTTAAAGCATGGACACACAGCATTGTTAAAGCATAGAGACACGGCATTGTTAAAGCTTGGAGACACGGCATTTTCAAAGCATGGACGCATGGCACAGTTAAAGCATGGACACATGGCATTGTTGAAGCATGGGCACATAGCATTGTTAAAGCATGGACACATGGTATTGTTAAACATGGAGAGACGGTATTGTTTAAGCATGGACACGCAGAACTGTTATAACCTGGTAGACACAGCATTGTTAAAGCATAGAGACACGGCATTGTTAATGCGTGGACACGTGGAATTATTAAAGCATGGAGATACAGCTTTGTTAAAGCATGGACACACAGCATTGTTAAAGCATGGACACACAGCATTGTTAAAGCATGGACACACAGCATTGTTAAAGCATGGACACACAGCATTGTTAAAGCATGGACACACAGCATTGTTAAAGCATGGACACATGGCATTGTTAAGTCATTGACAGATGGCATTGTTGAAGCATGGAAACACGGCATTGTTAAAGCATAGAGGCATGGCATTATTAAAGCATGGAGACACGGAATTATTAAAGCATGGAGACAGGGCATTGTTAAAGCATGGAGACATGGCATTGTAGAAGCTTGGAGACACGGCATTGTTAAAGCTTAGAGACAATGCATTGTTAAGCATGGAGCCACGGCATTGTTAAAGCATGGAGACATAGCATTATTAAAGCATGGAGACACGGCATTGTTAAAGCATGGAGACACGGCATTGTAAAAGCATTGAGACACGGCATTGTTAAAGCATGGAGACATGGCATTGTTAAAGCATGGACACATGGTATTGTTGACACATGGAAACAGGGCATTGTTAAAGCAGAGAGACAGGTCATTATTAAAGCATAGACACACGGCATTGTTAAACCTTCGGGACACGGCATTTATAAAGAATGAACACATGGCACTGTTAAAGCTTGGAGACACGGCATTGTTAAAGCATGAACACATGGCACTGTTAAAGCATGTACACATGGCATTGTAAAAGCATGGAGAAACGGCATTGTTAAAGCATGGACACATGGCATTGTTGAAGCTTGGAGACACGGCCGTTTTAAAGCATGGAGACACGGCATTGTTAAAGCGTGGAGACACAGCATTGTTTAAGCATGGAAACACGGCATTGTTAAAGCATAGAGACACGGCTTTGTTAAAGCATGGAGAAATAACATTATTAAAGCATGGACACATTGCATTGTTAAAGCATGGAGACACAGCATTGTTAAAGCATGGTAACACAGCTTTGTTAAAGCATGGAGACACGGCATTGTTAAAGCATGGAGACACAGCTTTGTAAAAGCATGGACACACAGCACACTTAAAGCATGGAGACACGGCATTGTTAAAGCAGGGAGACACAGTATTGTTAAAGCATGGACACACAGCATTGTTAAAGCATGGAAACACAGCTTTGTCAAAGCATGGAGACTCGGCATTGTTAAAGCATAGAGACATGGCATTGTTAAAGCATAGAGACACGGCATTGTTAAAGCATGGAGACACAGCATTGTTAAAGCATGGAGATACAACATTGTAAAAGCATGGAAATACAGCTTTGTTCAAGCATGGAGACACGGCATTGTTAAAGCACAGAGACACGGCATTGTTCAAGCATGGAGACATGGCATTGTTAATGCATGGAAACACTGCATTGTTAATGCATGGACACACTGCATTGTTAAAGCATGGAGACACTGCATTGTTAAAGCATGGAGACAAGGCATTGTTCAGGCATTGAGACACGGCATTGTTAAAGCATGGAGACACGGCATTGTTAAAGCATGGAGACACGGCATTGTTAAGGCATGGACACATGGTATTGTTGAAGCATGGAAACACGGCCTTGTTAAAGCATAGAGACACGGCATTATTAAAGCATGGAGACACGGCAGTATTAAAGCATGGAGACAGGGCATTGTTGAAGCTGAGAGACAATGCATTGTTAAAGCATGGAGACACAGCTTGTTAAAGCATGGACACACAGCGTTGTTAATGCATGGAGACACAGCTTTGTTAAAGCATAGACACACAGCATTGTTAAAGCATTGACACACAGCATTGTTAAAGCATGGAGACATGGCATTGTAAAAGCATGGACTCATGGCATTGTTAAAGCATGGAAACACGGCATTGTTTAAGCATGGACATACTGCATTGTTCAAGCATGGACACACAGCATTGTTAAAGCATGGACACATGGCATTGTTGAAGCATGGAGAGACGGCATTGTTAAAGCATGGAGACACGGCATTGTTAAAGCATAGAGACACGGCATTGTTAAAGCATGGACACACAGCATTGTTCAAGCATAGAGACACGGCATTGATAAAGCATTGAGATACGGCATTGTTAATGCATGGACAAACAGCATTGTTAAAACAGGGAGACACAGTTTTGTTAAGGCATGGACACACAGCATTGTTAAAGCATGGAGACACAGCTTTGTTAAAGCATGGACACACAGCATTGTTAAAGCATGGACACACAGCATTGTTAAAGCAGGGAGACACAGTATTGCGAAGGCATGGACACACAGTATTGTTAAAGCATGGAAACACAGCATTGTTAAAGCATGGAGACACGGCATTGTTGAAGCATTGAGACATGGCATTGTTACAGCATGGAGACACGACATTGTTAAAGCATGGAAACACAGCATTGTGAAAGCATGGACACACGGCATTGTTAAAGCATGGAAACACAGCATTGTGAAAGCATGGACAAACTGCATGGTTAAAGAATGGACACACAGCATTGTTAAAGCTTGGAGTCACGGCATTGTTAAAGCAGAGAGACACGGCATTGTTAAAGCATGGAGACGCATGCATTGTTAAAGCAAGGAGACACGGCATTGTGAACGCATGGACACGCAGCATTGTAAAAGCATGGAGACACGGCATTGTCAAAGCATGGAGACACGGCATTGTTAAAGCATGGAAACACAGCATTGTTAAAGCAGGGAGACACTGCTTTTTTAATACATTGACACACAGCTTTGTCAAAGCATGGACACACAGCATTGTTAAAGCATAGAGACAAGGCATTGTTAAAGCAGAGAGACACCGCATTGTTAAAGCATGGAGACACAGCATTGTTAAAGCATGGAGACACAGCATTGTTAAAGCATGGTAACACAGCTTTGTTAAAGCATGGAGACACGGCATTGTTAAAGCATGAAGACACAGCTTTGTAAAAGCATGGACACACAGCACTCTTAAAGCATGGAGACACGGCATTGTTAAAGCAGGGAGACACAGTATTGTTAAAGCATGGACACACAGCATTGTTAAAGCATGGAAACACAGCTTTGTCAAAGCATGGAGCCTCGGCATTGTTAAAGCATAGAGACATGGCATTGTTAAAGCAACGAGACACGGCATTGTTAAAGCATGGAGACACAGCATTGTTAAAGCATGGAGATACAACATTGTTAAAGCATGGAAACACAGCTTTGTTCAAGCATGGAGACACGGCATTGTTAAAGCACAGAGACACGGCATTGTTCAAGCATGGAGACACAGCATTGTTAAAGCACGGACGCGTCGAATTATAAAAGTATGGAGACATGACATTGTAAACGCATGGAGACAGAGATTGTTAAAACATAGACATACAGCATTGTTAAAACACGGAGACACGGCATTGTTAAAGCATGGAGACACGGCATTGTTAAAGCATGGAGACACAGCATTGTTTAAGCATGGAAACACGGCATTGTTAAAGCGTAGAGACACAGCTTTGTTAAAGCATGGAGACATAACATTATTAAAGCATGGACACATTGCATTGTTAAAGCATGGAGACACGGCATTGTTAAAGCATGGAGACACAGCATTGTTAAAACATGGAGACACGGCATTGTTAAATCATAGAGACAAGGCTTTTTTTAAAGCACGGAGACAACATTATTAAAGCATGGACACATTGCATTGTTAAACATGGAGACACGACATTGTTAAAGCATGGACCCACGGCATTGTTAAGGCATGGAGACACGACTTTGTTAAAGCATAGAGACACGGCATTGTTAAAGCATGGACACACAGCATTGTTAAAGCATAGAGACACGGCATTGTTAAAGCTTGGAGACACGGCATTTTCAAAGCATGGACGCATGGCACAGTTAAAGCATGGACACATGGCATTGTTGAAGCATGGGCACATAGCATTGTTAAAGCATGGACACATGGTATTGTTAAACATGGAGAGACGGTATTGTTTAAGCATGGACACGCAGAACTGTTATAACCTGGTAGACACAGCATTGTTAAAGCATAGAGACACGGCATTGTTAATGCGTGGACACGTGGAATTATTAAAGCATGGAGATACAGCTTTGTTAAAGCATGGACACACAGCATTGTTAAAGCATGGACACACAGCATTGTTAAAGCATGGACACACAGCATTGTTAAAGCATGGACACACAGCATTGTTAAAGCATGGACACACAGCATTGTTAAAGCATGGACACATGGCATTGTTAAGTCATTGACAGATGGCATTGTTGAAGCATGGAGAGACGGCATTGTTAAAGCATGGAGACACGGCATTGTTAAAGCATAGAGACACGGCATTGTTAAAGCATGGACACACAGCATTGTTTAAGCATAGAGACACGGCATTGATAAAGCATTGAGATACGGCATTGTTAATACATGGACAAACAGCATTGTTAAAACAGGGAGACACAGCTTTGTTAAAGCATGGACACACAGCATTGTTAAAGCATGGACACACAGCATTGTTAAAGCAGGGAGACACAGTATTGCTAAGGCATGGACACACAGTATTGTTAAAGCATGGAAACACAGCATTGTTAAAGGATGGAGACACGGCTTTGTTGAAGCATTGAGACATGGCATTGTTACAGCATGGAGACACGACATTGTTAAAGCATGGAAACACAGCATTGTGAAAGCATGGACACACGGCATTGTTAAAGCATGGAAACACAGCATTGTGAAAGCATGGACAAACGGCATTGTTAAAGCATGGGCACACAGCATTGTTAAAGCTTGGAGTCACGGCATTGTTAAAGCAGAGAGACACGGCATTGTTAAAGCATGGAGACACAGCATTGTTAAAGCATGGAGACACGGCATTGTGAAAGCATGGACACGCAGCATTGTTAAAGCATGGAGACACGGCATTGTGAAAGCATGGAGACACGGCATTGTTAAAGCATGGAAACACAGCATTGTTAAAGCAGGGAGACACAGCTTTGTTAATGCATTGACACACAGCTTTGTCAAAGCATGGACACACGGCATTGTTAAAGCATAGAGACAAGGCATTGTTAAAGCATAGAGACACGGCATTGTTAAAGCATGGAGACACGGCATTGTTAAAGCACGGACGCGTCGAATTATTAAAGCAAGGAGATACAGCTTTGTTAAAGTAAGGAGACATGTCATTGTAAACGCATAGAGACATAGATTGTTAAAGCACGGAGACACGGCATTGTTAAAGCATGGAGACACGGCATTGTTAAAGTATGGAGACAGGGCCTTGTTAAAGCAAGGAGACACAGCTTTCTTAAAGGATGGACACACAGCTTTGTTAAATCATGGAGACACGGCCTTGTTAAAGCAAGGAGACACAGCTTTCTTAAAGGATGGACACACAGCTTTGTTAAAGCATGGAGACACGGCATTGTTAAAGCAAGGAAACACAGCATTCTTAAAGGATGGACACACAGCTTTGTTAAAGCATGGAGACACAGCATTGTTAAAGCATGGAGACACGGCTTTGAAAAGCATGGAGACACGGCATTGTTAAAGCCTAGACACATGGCATTCTTAAAGCATGGAGACATAGCTTTGTTAAAGCATGGGCACACAGCATTGTTAAAGAAGGGAGACACTGTTTTGTTAAAGCATGGACACACAGCATTGTTAAAGCATGGAAACAAAGCATTGTTAAAGCATGGAGACACGGCATTGTTAACGCATGGAGACACTGCATTGTCAATGTATCAAGACAGGGCATTGTTAAAGCATGAACACACGGCATTGTTAAAGCATGGAGACACGGCATTGTTAATGCATGGAGACACGGCATTGTTAAAGCATGGACACACGGCTTTGTTAATGCATGGAGACATGGCATTGTTAAAGCATGGACACACGGCATTGTCAATGTATCAAGACAGGGCATTTTTAAAGCATGGACACACGGCATTGTTAAAGCATGGACACACAGCATTGGTAAAGCATGGACGCATGGCATTGTTAATTCATGGAGACACGGCATTGTTAAAGCATGTAGACACGGCATTGTTAAAGCATGGAGACATGCCAATGTTAAAGCATGGAGACACGGCATTGTTAAAGCCTGGAGACACGGCATTGTTCAACCATGGAGACACAGTACTGTTAAAGCATGGAGACACGGCTGTGTAAAGCATGGACACATGGCATTGTTAAAGAATGAAGACACGGCATTGTTAAAGCATAGAGACACGGCATTATTAAAGCATGGACACACAGCATTGTTAAAGCATGGAAACACTGCATTGTTAATGCATGGACACACAGCATTGATAAAGCATGGACACACGGCATTGTTAAAGCATAGAGACACGGCATTATTAAAGCATGGACACACAGCATTGTTAAAGCATAGAGACACGGCATTGATAAAGCATTGAGACACGGCATTGTTAAATCATGGAGACATGGCATTGTTAAAGCATGGAAACACTGCATTGTTAATGCATGGACACACTGCATTGTTAAAGCATGGAGACACGGCATTGTACAAGCATGGAGACACGGCATTGTTAAAGCATGGAGACACGGCATTGTTAAGGCATGGACACATGGTATTGTTGAAGCATGGAAACACGGCATTGTTAAAGCATAGAGACATGGCATTATTAAAGCATGGAGACACGGAATTATTAAAGCATGGAGACAGGGCATTGTTAAAGCATGGAGACATGGCATTATTAAAGCATGGAGACAGGGCATTGTTAAAGCATGGAGACATAGCATTATTAAAGCATGTAGACACGGCATTGTTAAAGCATGGAGACACGGCATTGTAAAAGCATTGAGACACGGCATTGTTAAAGCATGGAGACATGGCATTGTTAAAGCATGGACACATAGTATTGTTGACACATGGAAACACGGCATTGTTAAAGCAGAGAGACAGGTCATTATTAAAGCATAGACACACGGCATTGTTAAACCTTCGGGACACGGCATTTATAAAGAATGAACACATGGCACTGTTAAAGCTTGGAGACACGGCATTGTTAAAGCATGAACACATGGCACTGTTAAAGCACGTACACATGGCATTGTTAAAGCATGGAGACACGGCATTGTAAAAGCATGGAGAAACGGCATTGTTAAAGCATGGACACATGGCATTGTTGAAGCTTGGAGACACGGCCGTTTTAAAGCATGGAGACACGGCATTGTTAAAGCGTGGAGACACAGCATTGTTTAAGCATGGAAACGCGGCATTGTTAAAGCATAGAGACACGGCTTTGTTAAAGCATGGAGAAATAACATTATTAAAGCATGGACACATTGCATTGTTAAAGCATGGAGACACGGCATTGTTAAAGCATGGAGACACAGCATTGTTTCAGCATGGAGACACGGCATTGTTAAAGCATGGACACATGGCATTGTTAAAGCATGGAGACACAGCATTGTTAAAGCATGGAGACACAGCATTGTTAATGCATGGAGACACGGCATTGTAAAAGCATTGAGACACGGCATTGTTAAAGCATGGAGACATGGCATTGTTAAAGCATGGACAGATGGTATTGTTGACGCATGGACACACGGCATTGTTAAAGCATAGAGACAGGGCATTATTAAAGCATAGACACACGGCATTGTTAAAGCTTCGGGACACGGCATTGTTAAAGAATGAACGCATGGCACTGTTAAAGCTTGGAGACACGGCATTGTTAAAGCATGAATACATGGCACTGTTAAAGCATGTACACATGGCATTGTTAAAGCATGGTGACACGGCCTTGTTAAAGCATGGAGACACGGCATTGTTAAAGCATGTACACATGGCATTGTTAAAGCATGGAGACTCGGCATTGTAAAAGCATGGAGACACGGCATTGTTAAAGCATGGACACATGGCATTGTTAAAGCATGGACACATGGTATTGTTGACGCATTGAAACACGGCATTGTTAAAGCATAGAGACAGGGCATTATTAAAGCACAGACACACGGCATTGTTAAAGCTTCGGGACACGGCATTGTAAAAGAATGAACACATGGCACTGTTAAAGCTTGGAGACACGGCATTGTGAAAGCATGAATACATGGCACTGTTAAAGCATGTACACATGGCATTGTTAAAGCATGGCGACACGGCATTGTAAAAGCATGGAGACATGGCATTGTTAAAGCATGGACACATGGCATTGTTGAAGCATGGAGACACGGCCTTGTTAAAGCATGGAGACACGGCATTGTTAAAGCATGGAGACACAGCATTGTTTAAGCATGGAAACACGGCATTGTTAAAGCGTAGAGACACGGCTTTGTTAAAGCATGGAGACATAACATTATTAAAGCATGGACACATTGCATTGTTAAAGCATGGAGACACGGCATTGTTAAAGCATGGAGACACAGCATTGTTAAAACATGGAGACACGGCATTGTTAAATCATAGAGACAAGGCTTTCTTAAAGCACGGAGACAACATTATTAAAGCATGGACACATTGCATTGTTAAAGCATGGAGACACGACATTGTTAAAGCATGGACCCATGGCATTGTTAAGGCATGGAGACACGACTTTGTTAAAGCATGGACACAAGGCATTGTTAAAGCACAGAGAAACGGCATTGTTAAAGCATAGAGACACGGCATTGTTAAAGCTTGGAGCCACGCCATTGTTAAAGCATGGAAACTCGGCATTGTTAAAGCATGGAGACACGGCATTTTCAACGCATGGACGCACGGCACAGTTAAAGCATGGACACATGGCACTGTTAAAGCATGGGCACATAGCATTGTTAAAGCATGGACACATGGCATTGTTAAAACATGGAGAGACGGTATTGTTTAAGCATGGACACGCAGAACTGTTATAACCTGGTAGACACAGCATTGTTAAAGCATAGAGACACGGCATTGTTAATGCGTGGACACGTGGAATTATTAAAGCATGGAGATACAGCTTTGTTAAAGCATGGACACACAGCATTGTTAAAGCATGGACACATGGCATTGTTAAAGCATAGACACACAGCATTGTTAAAGCATGGACACACAGCATTGTTAAAGCATGGACACATGGCATTGTTAAATCATTGACACATGGCATTGTTAAAGCATGGACACACAGCATTGTTAAAGCATTGACACATGGCATTGTTAAAGCATGGACACATGGCATTGTTAAAGCATGCACACACAGCATTGTTAAAACATGGACACATGGCATTGTTAAAGCATGGACAAATGGCATTGTTGAAGCATGGACACATGGTATTGTTGACGCATGGAAACACGGCATTGTTAAAGCATAGAGACAGGGCATTATTAAAGCACAGACACACGGCATTGTTCAAGCTTCGGGACACGGCATTGTTAAAGAATGAACACATGGCACTGTTAAAGCTTGGAGACACGGCTTTGTGAAAGCATGAATACATGGCACTGTAAAAGCATGTACACATGGCATTGTTAAAGCATGGAGACACGGCATTGTAAAAGCATGGAGACACGGCATTGTTAAAGCATGGACACATGGCATTGTTGAAGCATGGAGACACGGCCTTGTTAAAGCATGGAGACACGGCATTGTTAAAGCATGGAGACACAGCATTGTTTAAGCATGGAAACACGGCATTGTTAAAGCGTAGAGACACGGCTTTGTTAAAGCATGGAGACATAACATTATTAAAGCATGGACACATTGCGTTGTTAAAGCATGGAGACACGGCATTGTTAAAGCATGGAGACACAGCATTGTTAAAACATGGAGACACGGCATTGTTAAATCATAGAGACAAGGCTTTCTTAAAGCACGGAGACAACATTATTAAAGCATGGACACATTGCATTGTTAAAGCATGGAGACACGACATTGTTAAAGCATGGACCCACGGCATTGTTAAGGCGTGGAGACACGACTTTGTTAAAGCATGTAGACACGGCATTGTGAAAGCATGGACACGCAGCATTGTTAAAGCATGGAGACACGGCATTGTCAAAGCATGGAGACACGGCATTGTTAAAGCATGGAAACACAGCATTTTTAAAGCAGGGAGACACAGCTTTGTTAATGCATTGACACACAGCTTTGTCAAAGCATGGACACACGGCATTGTTAAAGCATAGAGACAAGGCATTGTTAAAGCATAGAGACACATCTTTGTTAAAGCACGGACGCGTCGAATTATTAAAGCAAGGAGATACAGCTTTGTTAAAGTAAGGAGACATGACATTGTAAACGCATAGAGACATAGATTGTTAAAACATGGACATACAGCATTGTTAAAGCATGGCGACACGGCATTGTTAAAGCACAG
This sequence comes from Chiloscyllium plagiosum, assembly GCF_037043375.1. Taxonomy (NCBI): domain Eukaryota; kingdom Metazoa; phylum Chordata; class Chondrichthyes; order Orectolobiformes; family Hemiscylliidae; genus Chiloscyllium; species Chiloscyllium plagiosum. The sequence continues at coordinate 33,485,395 of NW_028270183.1, forward strand.
AGACACGACATTGTTAAAGCATGGAGACACATCTTTGTTAAAGCACGGACGCGTCGAATTATTAAAGCAAGGAGATACAGCTTTGTTAAAGTAAGGAGACATGACATTGTAAACGCATAGAGACATAGATTGTTAAAACATGGACATACAGCATTGTTAAAGCACGGAGACACGGCATTGTTAAAGCATGGAGACACGGCATTGTTAAAGTATGGAGACACGGCCTTGTTAAAGCAAGGAGACACAGCTTCCTTAAAGGATGGACACACAGCTTTGTTAAAGCATGGAGACACGGCATTGTTAAAGCAAGGAAACACAGCATTCTTAAAGGATGGACACACAGCTTTGTTAAAATATGGAGACACAGCATTGTTAAAGCATGGAGACACGGCTTTGAAAAGCATGGAGACACGGCATTGTTAAAGCCTAGACACCTGGCATTCTTAAAGCATGGAGACATTGCTTTGTTAAAGCATGAACATACAGCATTGTTAAAGAAGGGTGACACTGTTTTGTTAAAGCATGGACACACAGCATTGTTAAAGCATGGAAACAAAGCATTGTTAAAGCATGGAGACACGGCATTGTTAACGCATGGAGACACTGCATTTTCAATGTATCAAGACAGGGCATTGTTAAAGCATGAACACACGGCATTGTTAAAGCATGGAGACACGGCATTGTTAATGCATGGAGACACGGCATTGTTAAAGCATGGACACACGGCTTTGTTAATGCATGGAGACATGGCATTGTTAAAGCATGGACACACGGCATTGTCAATGTATCAAGACAGGGCATTGTTAAAGCATGGACACACGGCATTGTTAAAGCATGGACACACAGCATTGTTAAAGCATGGACGCATGGCATTGTTAATTCATGGAGACACGGCATTGTTAAAGCATGTAGACACGGCATTGTTAAAGCATGGAGACATGCCATTGTTAAAGCATGGAGACACGGCATTGTTAAAGCATGGAGACACGGCATTGTTCAACCATGGAGACACAGCATTGTTAAAGCATGGAGACACGGCTGTGTAAAGCATGGACACACGGCATTGTTAAAGAATGGAGACACGGCATTGTTAAAGCATAGAGACACGGCATTATTAAAGCATGGACACACAGCATTGTTAAAGCATGGAAACACTGCATTCTTAATGCATGGACACACAGCATTGATAAAGCATGGACACACGGCATTGTTAAAGCATAGAGACACGGCATTATTAAAGCATGGACACACAGCATTGTTAAAGCATAGAGACACGGCATTGATAAAGCATTGAGACACGGCATTGTTAAATCATGGAGACATGGCATTGTTAAAGCATGGAAACACTGCATTGTTAATGCATGGACACACTGCATTGTTAAAGCATGGAGACACGGCATTGTTCAAGCATGGAGACAAGGAATTGTTAAAGCATGGAGACACGGCATTGTTAAGGCATGGACACATGGTATTGTTGAAGCATGGAAACACGGCATTGTTAAAGCATAGAGACATGGCATTATTAAAGCATGGAGACACGGAATTATTAAAGCATGGAGACAGGGCATTGTTAAAGCATGGAGACATGGCATTGTTGAAGCTTGGAGACACGGCATTGTTAAAGCATGGAGACACGGCATTGTTAAAGTATGGAGACACGGCCTTGTTAAAGCAAGGAGACACAGCTTCCTTAAAGGATGGACACACAGCTTTGTTAAAGCATGGAGACACGGCATTGTTAAAGCAAGGAAACACAGCATTCTTAAAGGATGGACACACAGCTTTGTTAAAGCATGGAGACACAGCATTGTTAAAGCATGGAGACACGGCTTTGAAAAGCATGGAGACACGGCATTGTTAAAGCCTAGACACATGGCATTCTTAAAGCATGGAGACATAGCTTTGTTAAAGCATGAACACACAGCATTGTTAAAGAAGGGAGACACTGTTTTGTTAAAGCATGGACACACAGCATTGTTAAAGCATGGAAACAAAGCATTGTTAAAGCATGGAGACACGGCATTGTTAACGCATGGAGACACTGCATTTTCAATGTATCAAGACAGGGCATTGTTAAAGCATGAACACACGGCATTGTTAAAGCATGGAGACACGGCATTGTTAATGCATGGAGACACGGCATTGTTAAAGCATGGACACACGGCTTTGTTAATGCATGGAGACATGGCATTGTTAAAGCATGGACACACGGCATTGTCAATGTATCAAGACAGGGCATTGTTAAAGCATGGACACACGGCATTGTTAAAGCATGGACACACAGCATTGTTAAAGCATGGACGCATGGCATTGTTAATTCATGGAGACACGGCATTGTTAAAGCATGTAGACACGGCATTGTTAAAGCATGGAGACATGCCATTGTTAAAGCATGGAGACACGGCATTGTTAAAGCATGGAGACACGGCATTGTTCAACCATGGAGACACAGCATTGTTAAAGCATGGAGACACGGCTGTGTAAAGCATGGACACACGGCATTGTTAAAGAATGGAGACACGGCATTGTTAAAGCATAGAGACACGGCATTATTAAAGCATGGACACACAGCATTGTTAAAGCATGGAAACACTGCATTCTTAATGCATGGACACACAGCATTGATAAAGCATGGACACACGGCATTGTTAAAGCATAGAGACACGGCATTATTAAAGCATGGACACACAGCATTGTTAAAGCATAGAGACACGGCATTGATAAAGCATTGAGACACGGCATTGTTAAATCATGGAGACATGGCATTGTTAAAGCATGGAAACACTGCAGTGTTAATGCATGGACACACTGCATTGTTAAAGCATGGAGACACGGCATTGTTCAAGCATGGAGACAAGGAATTGTTAAAGCATGGAGACATGGCATTGTTAAGGCATGGAGACAGGGCATTGTTAAAGCATGGAGACATAGCATTATTAAAGCATGGAGACACGGAATTATTAAAGCATGGAGACAGGGCATTGTTAAAGCATGGAGACATGGCATTGTTGAAGCTTGGAGACACGGCATTGTTAAAGCTTAGAGACAATGCATTGTTAAAGCATGGAGCCACGGCATTGTTAAAGCATGGAGACATAGCATTATTAAAGCATGGAGACACGGCATTGTTAAAGCATGGAGACACGGCATTGTAAAAGCATTGAGACACGGCATTGTTAAAGCATGGAGACATGGCATTGTTAAAGCATGGACACATGGTATTGTTGACACATGGAAACACGGCATTGTTAAAGCAGAGGGACAGGTCATTATAAAAGCATAGACACACGGCATTGTTAAACCTTCGGGACACGGCATTTATAAAGAATGAACACATGGCACTGTTAAAGCATGTACACATGGCATTGTTAAAGCATGGAGACACGGCATCGTAAAATCATGGAGAAACGGCATTGTTAAAGCATGGACACATGGCATTGTTGAAGCTTGGAGACACGGCCTTTTTAAAGCATGGAGACACGGCATTGTTAAAGCGTGGAGACACAGCATTGTTTAAGCATGGAAACACGGCATTGTTAAAGCATAGAGACACGGCTTTGTTAAAGCATGGAGACACAGCATTGTTTCAGCATGGATACACGGCATTGTTAAAGCATGGAGACATGGCATTGTTGAAGCATGGAGACACGGCATTGCTAAAGCTTAGAGACAATGCATTGTTAAAGCATGGAGACACAGCATTGTTAAAGCATGGAGACACAGCATTGTTAATGCATGGAGACACAGCATTGTTAAAGGTTGGACATATGTCATTGTTAAAGCATGGAGACAAGGCATTGTTAAAGCATTGAGACACGGCATTGTTAAAGCATGGAGACACGGCATTGAAAAAGAATTGAGACACGGCATTATTATAGCATGGAGACATGGCATTGTTAAAGCATGGACACATGGTATTGTTGACGCATGGAAACACGGCATTGTTAAAGCATAGAGACAGGGCATTATTAAAGCATAGACACACGGCATTGTTAAAGCTTCGGAACACGGCATTGTTCAAGAATGAAAACATGGCACTGTTAAAGCTTGGAGACACGGCATTGTTAAAGCATGAATACATGGCACTGTTAAAGCATGTACACATGGCATTGTTAAAGCATGGAGACACGGCATTGTTAAAGCATGGAGACACGGCATTGTTAAAGCATGGAGACACAGCATTGTTTAAGCATGGAAACACGGCATTGTTAAAGCATAGAGACACGGCTTTGTTAAAGCATGGAGACATAACATTATTAAAGCATGGACACATTGCATTATTAAAGCATGGAGACACGGCATTGTTAAAGCATGGAGACACAGCATTGTTAAAGCATGGAGACACTGCATTGTTAAATCATAGAGACAAGACTTTGTTATAGCACGGAGACATGGTATTGTTGACGCATGGAAACACGGCATTGTTAAAGCATAGAGACAGGGCATTATTAAAGCATAGACACACGGCATTGTTAAAGCTTTGGGACACGGCATTGTTAAAGCATAGAGACATGGCATTGTTAAAGCACAGAGACACGGCATTGTTAAAGCATGGAGACACAGCATTGTTAAAGCATGGAGATACAACATTGTTAAAGCATGGAAACACAGCTTTGTTCAAGCATGGAGACACGGCATTGTTAAAGCACGGAGACACGGCATTGTTCAAGCATGGAGACACAGCATTGTTAAAGCACGGACGCGTCGAATTATTAAAGTATGGAGACATGACATTGTAAACGCATGGAGACATAGCGTGTTAAAACATGGACATACAGCATTGTTAAAGCATGGCGACACGGCATTGTTAAAGCACAGAGACACGGCATTGTTAAAGCATGGAGACACATCATTGTTAAAGCACGGACGCGTCGAATTATTAAAGCAAGGAGATACAGCTTTGTTAAAGTAAGGAGACATGACATTGTAAACGCATAGAGACATAGATTGTTAAAACATGGACATACAGCATTGTTAAAGCACGGAGACACGGCATTGTTAAAGCATGGAGACACGGCATTGTTAAAGTATGGAGACACGGCCTTGTTAAAGCAAGGAGACACAGCTTCCTTAAAGGATGGACACACAGCTTTGTTAAAGCATGGAGACACGGCATTGTTAAAGCAAGGAAACACAGCATTCTTAAAGGATGGACACACAGCTTTGTTAAAGCATGGAGACACAGCATTGTTAAAGCATGGAGACACGGCTTTGAAAAGCATGGAGACACGGCATTGTTAAAGCCTAGACACATGGCATTCTTAAAGCATGGAGACATAGCTTTGTTAAAGCATGAACACACAGCATTGTTAAAGAAGGGAGACACTGTTTTGTTAAAGCATGGACACACAGCATTGTTAAAGCATGGAAACAAAGCATTGTTAAAGCATGGAGACACGGCATTGTTAACGCATGGAGACACTGCATTTTCAATGTATCAAGACAGGGCATTGTTAAAGCATGAACACACGGCATTGTTAAAGCATGGAGACACGGCATTGTTAAAGCAAGGAAACACAGCATTCTTAAAGGATGGACACACAGCTTTGTTAAAGCATGGAGACACAGCATTGTTAAAGCATGGAGACACGGCTTTGAAAAGCATGGAGACACGGCATTGTTAAAGCCTAGACACATGGCATTCTTAAAGCATGGAGACATAGCTTTGTTAAAGCATGAACACACAGCATTGTTAAAGAAGGGAGACACTGTTTTGTTAAAGCATGGACACACAGCATTGTTAAAGCATGGAAACAAAGCATTGTTAAAGCATGGAGACACGGCATTGTTAACGCATGGAGACACTGCATTTTCAATGTATCAAGACAGGGCATTGTTAAAGCATGAACACACGGCATTGTTAAAGCATGGAGACACGGCATTGTTAATGCATGGAGACACGGCATTGTTAAAGCATGGACACACGGCTTTGTTAATGCATGGAGACATGGCATTGTTAAAGCATGGACACACGGCATTGTCAATGTATCAAGACAGGGCATTGTTAAAGCATGGACACACGGCATTGTTAAAGCATGGACACACAGCATTGTTAAAGCATGGACGCATGGCATTGTTAATTCATGGAGACACGGCATTGTTAAAGCATGTAGACACGGCATTGTTAAAGCATGGAGACATGCCATTGTTAAAGCATGGAGACACGGCATTGTTAAAGCATGGAGACACGGCATTGTTCAACCATGGAGACACAGCATTGTTAAAGCATGGAGACACGGCTGTGTAAAGCATGGACACACGGCATTGTTAAAGAATGGAGACACGGCATTGTTAAAGCATAGAGACACGGCATTATTAAAGCATGGACACACAGCATTGTTAAAGCATGGAAACACTGCATTGTTAATGCATGGACACACAGCATTGATAAAGCATGGACACACGGCATTGTTAAAGCATAGAGACACGGCATTATTAAAGCATGGACACACAGCATTGTTAAAGCATAGAGACACGGCATTGATAAAGCATTGAGACACGGCATTGTTAAATCATGGAGACATGGCATTGTTAAAGCATGGAAACACTGCATTGTTAATGCATGGACACACTGCATTGTTAAAGCATGGAGACACGGCATTGTTCAAGCATGGAGACAAGGAATTGTTAAAGCATGGAGACACGGCATTGTTAAGGCATGGACACATGGTATTGTTGAAGCATGGAAACACGGCATTGTTAAAGCATAGAGACATGGCATTATTAAAGCATGGAGACACGGAATTATTAAAGCATGGAGACAGGGCATTGTTAAAGCATGGAGACATGGCATTGTTGAAGCTTGGAGACACGGCATTGTTAAAGCTTAGAGACAATGCATTGTGAAAGCATGGAGCCACGGCATTGCTAAAGCATGGAGACATAGCATTATTAAAGCATGGAGACACGGCATTGTTAAAGCATGGAGACACGGCATTGTAAAAGCATTGAGACACGGCATTGTTAAAGCATGGAGACATGGCATTGTTAAAGCATGGACACATGGTATTGTTGACACATGGAAACACGGCATTGTTAAAGCAGAGGGACAGGTCATTATAAAAGCATAGACACACGGCATTGTTAAACCTTCGGGACACGGCATTTTTAAAGAATGAACACATGGCACTGTTAAAGCTTGGAGACACGGCATTGTAAAATCATGGAGAAACGGCATTGTTAAAGCATGGACACATGGCATTGTTGAAGCTTGGAGACACGGCCTTTTTAAAGCATGGAGACACGGCATTGTTAAAGCGTGGAGACACAGCATTGTTTAAGCATGGAAACACGGCATTGTTAAAGCATAGAGACACGGCTTTGTTAAAGCATGGAGAAATAACATTATTAAAGCATGGGCACATTGCATTGTTAAAGCATGGAGACACGGCATTGTTAAAGCATGGAGACACAGCATTGTTTCAGCATGGATACATGGCATTGTTAAAGCATGGACACATGGCATTGTTGAAGCATGGAGACACGGCATTGCTAAAGCTTAGAGACAATGCATTGTTAAAGCATGGAGACACAGCATTGTTAAAGCATGGAGACACAGCATTGTTAATGCATGGAGACACAGCATTGTTAAAGGTTGGACATATGTCATTGTTAAAGCATGGAGACAAGGCATTGTTAAAGCATTGAGACACAGCATTGTTAAAGCATGGAGACACGGCATTGTAAAAGCATTGAGACACGGCATTATTAAAGCATGGAGACATGGCATTGTTAAAGCATGGACACATGGTATTGTTGACGCATGGAAACACGGCATTGTTAAAGCATAGAGACAGGGCATTATTAAAGCATAGACACACGGCATTGTTAAAGCTTCGGGACACAGCATTGTTTCAGAATGAAAACATGGCACTGTTAAAGCTTGGAGACACGGCATTGTTAAAGCATGAATACATGGCACTGTTAAAGCATGTACACATGGCATTGTTAAAGCATGGAGACACGGCATTGTTAAAGCATGGAGACACGGCATTGTTAAAGCATGGAGACACAGCATTGTTTAAGCATGGAAACACGGCATTGTTAAAGCATAGAGACACGGCTTTGTTAAAGCATGGAGACATAACATTATTAAAGCATGGACACATTGCATTGTTAAAGCATGGAGACACGGCATTGTTAAAGCATGGAGACACAGCATTGTTAAAGCATGGAGACACTGCATTGTTAAATCATAGAGACAAGACTTTGTTATAGCACGGAGACATGGTATTGTTGACGCATGGAAACACGGCATTGTTAAAGCATAGAGACAGGGCATTATTAAAGCATAGACACACGGCATTGTTAAAGCTTTGGGACACGGCATTGTTAAAGAATGAAAACATGGCACTGATAAAGCTTGGAGACACGGCATTGTTAAAGCATGAATACATGGCACTGTTAAAGCATGTACACATGGCATTGTTAAAGCATGGAGACACGGCATTGTTAAAGCATGGACACATGGCATTGTTAAAGCATGGACACATAGTATTGTTGACGCATGGAAACACGGCATTATTAAAGCATAGAGACAGGGCATTATTAAATCACAGACACACGGCATTGTTAAAGTTTCGGGACACGGCATTGTTAAAGAATGAACACATGGCACTGTTAAAGCTTGGAGACACGGCATTGTGAAAGCATGAATACATGGCATTGTTAAAGCATGGAGACACGGCATTGTAAAAGCATGGAGACACGGCATTGTTAAAGCATGGACACATGGCATTGTTGATGCATGGAGACACGGCCTTGTTAAAGCATGGAGACACGGCATTGTTAAAGCATGGAGACACAGCATTGTTTAAGCATGGAAACACGGCATTGTTAAAGCGTAGAGACACGGCTTTGTTAAAGCATGGAGACATAACATTATTAAAGCATTGACACATTGCATTGTTAAAGCATGGAGACACGGCATTGTTAAAGCATGGAGACACAGCATTGTTAAAACATGGAGACACGGCATTGTTAAATCATAGAGACAAGGCTTTCTTAAAGCACGGAGACAACATTATTAAAGCATGGACACATTGCATTGTTAAAGCATGGAGACACGACATTGTTAAAGCATGGACCCACGGCATTGTTAAGGCATGGAGACACGACTTTGTTAAAGCATGGACACAAGGCATTGTTAAAGCACAGAGACACGGCATTGTTAAAGCATAGAGACACGGCATTGTTAAAGCTTGGAGACACGCCATTGTTAAAGCATGGAAACTCGGCATTGTTAAAGCATGGAGACACGGCATTTTCAAAGCATGGACGCATGGCACAGTTAAAGCATGGACACATGGCACTGTTAAAGCATGGACACATGGCATTGTTGAAGCATGGGCACATAGCATTGTTAAAGCATGGACACATGGCATTGTTAAACATGGAGAGACGGTATTGTTTAAGCATGGACACGCAGAACTGTTATAACCTGGTAGACACGGCATTGTTAAAGCATAGAGACACGGCATTGTTAATGCGTGGACACGTGGAATTATTAAAGCATGGAGATACAGCTTTGTTAAAGCATGGACACACAGCATTGTTAAAGCATGGACACACAGCATTGTTAAAGCATGGACACATGGCATTGTTAAAGCATGGACACACAGCATTGTTAAAGCATGGACACACAGCATTGTTAAAGCATGGACACATGGCATTGTTAAGTCATTGACACATAGCATTGTTAAAGCATGGACACACAGCATTGTTAAAGCATTGACACATGGCATTGTTAAAGCATGGACACATGGCATTGTTAAAGCATGGACACACAGCATTGTTAAAACATGGACACATGGCATTGTTAAAGCTTGGACACATGGCATTGTTAAAGCATGGAGACAGGGCATTATTAAAGCACAGACACACGGCATTGTTAAAGCTTCGGGACACGGCATTGTTAAAGAATGAACACATAGCACTGTTAAAGCTTGGAGACACGGCATTGTGAAAGCATGAATACATGGCACTGTTAAAGCATGTGCGCATGGCATTGTTAAAGCTTGGAGACACGGCATTGTTAAAGCATGGACACATGGCATTGTTGAAGCATGGAGACACGGCCTTGTTAAAGCATGGAGACACGGCATTGTTAAAGCATGGAGACACAGCATTGTTTAAGCATGGAAACACGGCATTCTTAAAGTGTAGAGACACGGCTTTGTTAAAGCATGGAGACATAACATTATTAAAGCATGGACACACTGCATTGTTAAAGCATGGAGACACGGCATTGTTAAAGCATGGAGACACAGCATTGTTAAAACATGGAGACACGGCATTGTTAAATCATAGAGACAAGGATTTCTTAAAGCACGGAGACAACATTATTAAAGCATGGACACATTGCATTGTTAAAGCATGGAGACACGACATTGTTAAAGCATGGACCCACGGCATTGTTAAGGCATGGAGACACGACTTTGTTAAAGCATGTAGACAAGGCATTGTTAAAGCACAGAGACACGGCATTGTTAAAGCATAGAGACACGGCATTGTTAAAGCTTGGAGACACGCCATTGTTAAAGCATGGAAACTCGGCATTGTTAAAGCATGGAGACACGGCATTTTCAAAGCATGGACGCACGGCACAGTTAAAGCATGGACACATGGCACTGTTAAAGCATGGACACATGGCATTGTTAAAACATGGAGAGACGGTATTGTTTAAGCATGGACACGCAGAACTGTTATAACCTGGTAGACACAGCATTGTTAAAGCATAGAGACACGGCATTGTTAATGCGTGGACACGTGGAATTATTAAAGCATGGAGATACAGCTTTGTTAAAGCATGGACACACAGCATTGTTAAAGCATGGACACACAGCATTGTTAAAGCATGGACACATGGCATTGTTAAAGCATGGACACACAACATTGTTAAAGCATGGACACACAGCATTGTTAAAGCATGGACACATGGCATTGTTAAACCATTGACACATGCATTGTTAAAGCATGGACACACAGCATTGTTAAAGCATTGACACATGGCATTGTTAAAGCATGAACACATGGCATTGTTAAAGCATGGACACACAGCATTGTTAAAACATGGACACATGACATTGTTAAAGCATGGACACATGGCAGTGTTAAAGCATGGTCAAACAGCATTGTTAAAGCATGGACACATGGCATTGTTAAATCATGGACACATGGCATTGTTAAAGCATGGAGATACAGCATTGTTAAAGCATGGACACATAGCATTGTTAATGCATGGACACACAGCATTGTTAAAGCATAGAGACAGGGCATTATTAAAGCACAGACACACGGCATTGTTGAAGCTTCGGGACACGGCATTGTTAAAGAATGAACACATGGCACTGTGAAAGCTTGGAGACACGGCATTGTGAAAGCATGAATACATGGCACTGTTAAAGCATGTACACATGGCATTGTTAAAGCATGGAGACACGGCATTGAAAAAGCATGGAGACACGGCATTGTTAAAGCATGGACTCATGGCATTGTTGAAGCATGGAGACACGGCCTTGTTAAAGCATGGAGACACGGCATTGTTAAAGCATGGAGACACAGCATTGTTTAAGCATGGAAACACGGCATTGTTAAAGCGTAGAGACACGGCTTTGTTAAAGCATGGAGACATAACATTATTAAAGCATGGACACACTGCATTGTTAAAGCATGGAGACACGGCATTGTTAAAGCATGGAGACACGGCATTGTTAAAGCATGGAGACACAGCATTGTTAATGCATGGACACACAGCATTGTTAAAGCATAGAGACAGGGCATTATTAAAGCACAGACACACGGCATTGTTAAAGCTTCGGGACACGGCATTGTTAAAGAATGAACACATGGCACTGTTAAAGCTTGGAGACACGGCATTATGAAAGCATGAATACATGGCACTGTTAAAGCATGTACACATGGCATTGTTAAAGCATGGAGACACGGCATTGAAAAAGCATGGAGACACGGCATTGTTAAAGCATGGACACATGGCATTGTTGAAGCATGGAGACACGGCCTTGTTAAAGCATGGAGACACGGCATTGTTAAAGCATGGAGACACAGCATTGTTTAAGCATGGAAACACGGCATTGTTAAAGCGTAGAGACACGGCTTTGTTAAAGCATGGAGACATAACATTATTAAAGCATGGACACACTGCATTGTTAAAGCATGGAGACACGGCATTGTTAAAGCATGGAGACACGGCATTGTTAAAGCATGGAGACACAGCATTGTTAATGCATGGACACACAGCATTGTTAAAGCATAGAGACAGGGCATTATTAAAGCACAGACACACGGCATTGTTAAAGCTTCGGGACACGGCATTGTTAAAGAATGAACACATGGCACTGTTAAAGCTTGGAGACACGGCATTATGAAAGCATGAATACATGGCACTGTTAAAGCATGTACACATGGCATTGTTAAAGCATGGAGACACGGCATTGAAAAAGCATGGAGACACGGCATTGTTAAAGCATGGACACATGGCATTGTTGAAGCATGGAGACACGGCCTTGTTAAAGCATGGAGACACGGCATTGTTAAAGCATGGAGACACAGCATTGTTTAAGCATGGAAACACGGCATTGTTAAAGCGTAGAGACACGGCTTTGTTAAAGCATGGAGACATAACATTATTAAAGCATGGACACACTGCATTGTTAAAGCATGGAGACACGGCATTGTTAAAGCATGGAGACACGGCATTGTTAAAGCATGGAGACACAGCATTGTTAATGCATGGACACACAGCATTGTTAAAGCATAGAGACAGGGCATTATTAAAGCACAGACACACGGCATTGTTAAAGCTTCGGGACACGGCATTGTTAAAGAATGAACACATGGCACTGTTAAAGCTTGGAGACACGGCATTGTGAAAGCATGAATACATGGCACTGTTAAAGCATGTACACATGGCATTGTTAAAGCATGGAGACACGGCATTGAAAAAGCATGGAGACACGGCATTGTTAAAGCATGGACACATGGCATTGTTGAAGCATGGAGACACGGCCTTGTTAAAGCATGGAGACACGGCATTGTTAAAGCATGGAGACACAGCATTGTTTAAGCATGGAAACACGGCATTGTTAAAGCGTAGAGACACGGCTTTGTTAAAGCATGGAGACATAACATTATTAAAGCATGGACACACTGCATTGTTAAAGCATGGAGACACGGCATTGTTAAAGCATGGAGACACGGCATTGTTAAAGCATGGAGACACAGCATTGTTAAAACATGGAGACCCGCCATTGTTAAATCATAGAGACAAGGCTTTCTTAAAGCACGGAGACAACATTATTAAAGCATGGACACAATGAATTGTTAAAGCATGGAGACACGACATTGTTAAAGCATGGACCCACGGCATTGTTAAGGCATGGAGACACGACTTTGTTAAAGCATGGACACAAGACATTGTTAAAGCACAGAGACACGGCATTGTTAAAGCATATTGACACGGCATTGTTAAAGCTTGGAGACACGCCATTGTTAATGCGTGGACACGTGGAATTATTAAAGCATGGAGATACAGCTTTGTTAAAGCATGGACACACAGCATTGTTAAAGCATGGACACGCAGCATTGTTAAAGCATGGACACACAGCATTGTTAAAGCATGGAAACTCGGCATTGTTAAATCATTGACACATGGCATTGTTAAAGCATGGACACACAGCATTGTTAAAGCATTGGCACATGTCATTGTTAAAGCATGGACACATGGCATTGTTAAAGCATGGACACACAGCATTGTTAAAACATGGACACATGGCATTGTTAAAGCATGGACACATGGCATTGTTAAAGCATGGACACATGGTATTGTTGACGCATGGAAACACGGCATTGTTAAAGCATAGAGACAGGGCATTATTAAAGCACAGACACACGGCATTGTTAAAGCTTCGGGACACGGCATTGTTAAAGAATGAACACATGGCACTGTTAAAGCTTGGAGACACGGCATTGTGTAAGCATGAATATATGGCACTGTTAAAGCATGTGCACATGGCATTGTTAAAGCATGGAGACACGGCATTGTAAAAGCATGGAGACACGGCATTGTTAAAGCATGGACACATGGCATTGTTGAAGCATGGAGACACGGCCTTGTTAAAGCATGGAGACACGGCATTGTTAAAGCATGAAGACACAGCATTGTTTAAGCATGGAAACACGGCATTGTTAAAGCGTAGAGACACGGCTTTGTTAAAGCATGGAGACATAACATTATTAAAGCATGGACACATTGCATTGTTAAAGCATGGAGACACGGCATTGTTAAAGCATGGAGACACAGCATTGTTAAAACATGGAGACACGGCATTGTTAAATCATAGAGACAAGGCTTTCTTAAAGCACGGAGACAACATTATTAAAGCATGGACACATTGCATTGTTAAAGCATGGAGACACGACATTGTTAAAGCATGGACCCACGGCATTGTTAAGGCATGGAGACACGACTTTGTTAAAGCATGGACACAAGGCATTGTTAAAGCACAGAGACACGGCATTGTTAAAGCATAGAGAAACGGCATTGTTAAAGCTTGGAGACACGCCATTGTTAAAGCATGGAAACTCGGCATTGTTAAAGCATGGAGACACGGCATTTTCAAAGCATGGACGCACGGCACAGTTAAAGCATGGACACATGGCACTGTTTAAGCATGGACACATGGCATTGTTAAAGCATGGGCACATAGCATTGTTAAAGCATGGACACATGGCATTGTTAAAACATGGAGAGACGGTATTGTTTAAGCATGGACACGCAGAACTGTTATAACCTGGTAGACACAGCATTGTTAAAGCATAGAGACACGGCATTGTTAATGCGTGGACACGTGGAATTATTAAAGCATGGAGATACAGCTTTGTTAAAGCATGGACACACAGCATTGTTAAAGCATGGACACATGGCATTGTTAAAGCATGGAGACGCGGCATTATTGAAGCATGGACACACAGCATTGTTAAAGCATTGACACATGGCATTGTTAAAGCATGGACACATGGCATTGTTAAAGCATGGACACACAGCATTGTTAAAACATGGACACATGGCATTGTTAAAGCATGGACACATGGCAGTGTTAAAGCATGGTCAAACAGCATTGTTAAAGCATGGACACATGGAATTGTTAAAGCATGGACACATGGCATTGTTAAAGCATGGAGATACAGCATTGTTAAAGCATGGACACATAGCATTGTTAAAGCATGGACGCACGGCATTGTTAAAGCATGGAGACGCGGCATTATTGAAGCATGGACACACAGCATTGTTAAAGCATGGACACATGGCATTGTTAAAGCATGGACACACAGCATTGTTAAAGCATGGACACACAGAATTGTTAAAGCATGGACACATGGCATTGTTAAAGCATGGAGACGCGGCATTATTGAAGCATGGACGCACAGCATTGTTAAAGCATGGACACATGGCATTGTTAAAACATGGACACACAGCATTGTTAAAACATGGACACACAGTATTGTTAAAGCATGGACACACAGCATTGTTAAAGCATGGACACACAGCATTGTTAAAGCATGGACACACAGTATTGTTAAAGCATGGACACACAGCATTGTTAAAGCATGGACACACAGCATTGTTAAAGCATGGACACACAGCATTGTTAAAGCATGGACACATGGCATTGTTAAAGCATGGACACACGGCATTGTTAAAGCGTGGACACTCATCATTGTTAAAGCATGGACACATGGCATTCTTAAAGCATGGACACACGGCATTGTTAAAGCATGGACACGCAGCATTGTTAAAGCATGGACACACAGCATTGTTAAAGCATGGACACATGGCATTGTTAAAGCATGGACACATGGCATTGTTAAAGCACGGACACATGGCATTGTTAAAGCATGGACACACAGCATTGTTAAAGCATGGAGACACGGCTTTGTTAAAGCATGGACACATAGCATTGTTAAAGCATGGACACACAGCATTGTTAAAGCATGGACACATAGCATTGTTAATGCATGGACACATGGCATTGTTAAAGCATGCACACATGGCATTGTTAAAGCATGGAGACGCAGCATTATTGAAGCATGGACACACAGCATTGTTAAAGCATGGACACACGGCATTGTTAAAACATGGACACACAGCATTGTTAAAACATGGACACACAGTATTGTTAAAGCATGGACACACAGCATTGTTAAAGCATGGACACACAGCATTGTTAAAGCATGGACACACAGCATTGTTAAAACATGGACACACAGTATTGTTAAAGCATGGACACACAGCATTGTTAAAGCATGGACACACAGCATTGTTAAAGCATGGATACACAGCATTGTTAAAGCATGGACACATGGCATTGTTAAAGCATGGACACACGGCATTGTTAAAGCGTGAACACACATCATTGTTAAAGCATGGACACATGGCATTCTTATAGCATGGACACACGGCATTGTTAAAGCATGGACACGCAGCATTGTTAAAGCATGGACACACAGCATTGTTAAAGCATGGACACATGGCATTGATAATGCATGGACACACGGCATTGTTAAAGCATGGACACACAGCATTGTTAAAGCATGGACACATGGCATTGTTAAAGCACGGGCACATGGCATTGTTAAAGCATGGACACACAGCATTGTTAATGCATGGAGACACGGCTTTGTTAAAGCATGGACACATAGCATTGTTAAAGCATGGACACACAGCATTGTTAAAGCATGGACACATAGCATTGTTAATGCTTGGACACATGGCATTGTTAAAGCATGGACACACATCATTGTTAAAGCATGGACACATGGCATTGTTATAGCATGGACACACAGCATTGTTAAAGCATGGACACACAGAATTGTTAAAGCATGCACACATGGCATTGTTAAAGCATGGACACACAACATTGTTAAAGCATGGACACACAGCATTGTTAAAACATGGACACACAACATTGTTAAAGCATGGAGACACGGCATCGTTAAAGCATGGACACACAGCATTGTTAAAGCATGGTCACATGGCACTGTTAAAGCATGGACACATGGCATTGTAAAGCATGGACACATGGCATTGTTAAAGCATGGGTACGTGGAATTATTAAAGCATGGAGATACAGCATTGTTAAAGCATGGACACATGGCGTTGTTATAGCATGGACACACAGCATTGTTAAAGCATGGACACACAGAATTGTTAAAGCATGCACACATGGCATTGTTAAAGCATGGACACATGGCACTGTTAAAGCATGGACACATGGCATTGTTAAAGCATGGACACACAGCATTGTTAAAACATGGACACACAACATTGTTAAAGCATGGAGACACGGCATTGTTAAAGCATGGACCAACAGCATTGTTAAAGCATGGTCACATGGCACTGTTAAAGCATGGACACATGGCTTTGTAAAGCATGGACACATGGCATTGTTAAAGCATGGGTACGTGGAATTATTAAAGCATGGAGATACAGCATTGTTAAAGCATGGACACGTGGAATTATTAAAGCATGGACACACAGCATTGTTAAAGCATGGACACGTGGAATTATTAAAGCATGGAGATACAGCATTGTTAAAACGTGAACACACAGCATTGTTAAAGCATGGTGAGACGGCATTGTTTAAGCACAGACACACAGCATTGTTAAAACATGGAGACATGCCATTGTTTAAGCACGGACACACAGCATTGTTAAAACATGGAGACATGGCATTGTTAAAGCATGGAGACATGGCATTGTTAAAGCATGGACACACAGCTTTGTTAAAGCATGGACACGCGGAATTGTTATAACATGGTAGACACAGCATTGTTAAAGCTTGGACACGTGTAATTATTATAGCATGGAGATACAACTTTGTTAAAGCATGGACACATGACATTGTTAAAGCATGGAGACACAGCTTGTTAAAGCATGGACACACGGCATTGTTAAAGCATGGAGACACGGCATTGTTAAAACATGGCGACGTGGCATCGCTGAAGCATGGAGAGTCGGCATTGTTTAAGCATGGACCCATAGCATTGTTAAAGCATGGAGACACAGCTTTGTTAAAGCATGGACACGCGGAATTGTTATAACATGGTAGACACAGCATTGTTAAAGCATAGAGACACGTCATTGTTAAAGCATGGACACATGGCATTGTTAAAGCATGGACGCACAACATTGTTAAAGCATGGACACATGGAATTATTAAAGCATGGAGATGCAGCTTTGTTAAAGCATGGACACATGACATTGTTAAAGCATGGAGACATGGCATCGCTAAAGCATGGAGACACGGCATTGTTAAAGTACGGACACACAGCATTGTTAAAGCATGGACACACGGAACGTTTTAAGCATGGACACATGGTGTTGTTCAAGCTTTGAGACACAGCTTTGTCAAAGCATGGACACATTGCATTGTTTAAGCGTGTACACGTGGAATTGTTATAACATGGTAGACACAGCATTGTTAAAGCATAGAGACACGTCATTGATAAAGCATGGACACATGGCATTGTTAAAGCATGGACGCACAACATTGTTAAAGCATGGACACATGGAATTATTAAAGCATGGAGATGCAGCTTTGTTAAAGCATGGACACATGACATTGTTAAAGCATGGAGACATGGCATCGCTAAAACATGGAGACACGGCATTGTTAAAGTACGGACACACAGCATTGTTAAAGAATGGACACACGGAACGTTTTAAGCATGGACAAATGGTATTGTTCAAGCTTTGAGACACAGCTTTGTCAAAGCATGGACACATTGCATTGTTTAAGCATGTACACGTGGAATTGTTAAACTATGGGAGACATGGCATTGTTAAAGCATGGAGACACGGCATTGTTAAAGCGTGGGCACACAGCATGGTTTAAGCATGGACACATGGCATTGTTAAAGCATGGACACATGGCATTTTTAAAGCATGTAGATGAGGCATTATTAAAGCATGGAGACACGGGATTGTTAAAGCATGGACACATGGCATTGTTAAAGCATGGACACATGGCATTGTTAAAGCATGGACACACAGCATTGTTAAAGCATGGAGACACGGCATTGTTAAAGCATGGACACATAGCATTGTTAAAGCATGGACACACAGCATTGTTAAAGCATGGACACATAGCATTGTTAATGCATGGACACATGGCATTGTTAAAGCATGGACACACAGCATTGTTAAAGCATGGACACATGGCATTGTGAAAGTATGGACACACAGCATTGTTAAAGCATGGACACACAGAATTGTTAAAGCATGCACACATGGCATTGTTAAAGCATGGACACATGGCATTGTTAAAGCATGGAGAGACGGCATTGTTACAGCATGGAGACATGGCACTGTTAAAGCATGGACACATGGCATTGTTAAAGCATGGACACATGGCATTGTTTAAGCATGGACACATGGCACTGTTAAAGCATGGACACATGCTGAAACTTTATTGCTGGAACAGCACAGCAGGTCAGGCAGCATCTAGGGAACAGAAGATTCGACGTTTCGGGCACATGCCCTTCTTCAGGATGCTGCCTGCTGTGCTGTTCCAGCAATAAAGTTTCAGCTTTGATCTCCAGCGTCTGCAGACCTCACTTTCTCCATGGACACATGGCATTGTTAAAGCATGGACACACAGCATTGTTAAAGCATGGACACATGGCATTGTTAAAGCATGGACACACTGCATTGTTAAAACATGGACACACAACATTGTTAAAGCATGGAGACACGGCATTGTTAAAGCATGGACACACAGCATTGTTAAAGCATGGTCACATGGCACTGTTAAAGCATGGACACACAGCATTGTTAAAGCATGGACACATGGTATTGTAAAAGCATGGACACACTGCATTGTTAAAACATGGACACACAACATTGTTAAAGCATGGTGACACGGCATTGTTAAAGCATGGAGATACAGCATTGTTAAAGCATGGACACATGGCGTTGTTAAAGCATGGAGACATGGCATTGTTAAAGCATGGAGACACAGTTTTTTTAAAGCATGAACACATGGAATTGTTATAACATGGTAGACTAGGCATTTTTTAAAGCATAGAGACACGTCATTGTTAAAGCATGGACACATGGCATTGTTAAAGCATGGACACACAGCATTGTTAAAGCATGGACACGTGGAATTATTAAAGCATGGAGATACAGCATTGTTAAAACGTGAACACACAGCATTGTTAAAGCATGGTGAGACGGCATTGTTTAAGCACAGACACACAGCATTGTTAAAACATGGAGACATGGCATTGTTTAAGCACGGACACACAGCATTGTTAAAACATGGAGACATGGCATTGTTAAAGCATGGAGACATGGCATTGTTAAAGCATGGACACACAGCTTTGTTAAAGCATGGACACGCGGAATTGTTATAACATGGTAGACACAGCATTGTTAAAGCTTGGACACGTGGAATTATTATAGCATGGAGATACAACTTTGTTAAAGCATGGACACACGGCATTGTGAAAGCATGGAGACACGGCATTGTTAAAACATGGCGACGTGGCATCGCTAAAGCATGGAGAGTCGGCATTGTTTAAGCATGGACACATAGCATTGTTAAAGCATGGAGATACAGCTTTGTTAAAGCATGGACACGCGGAATTGTTATAACATGGTAGACACAGCATTGTTAAAGCATAGAGACACGTCATTGTTAAAGCATGGACACATGGCATTGTTAAAGCATGGACGCACAACATTGTTAAAGCATGGACACATGGAATTATTAAAACATGGAGATGCAGCTTTGTTAAAGCATGGACACATGACATTGTTAAAGCATGGAGACATGGTATCGCTAAAGCATGGAGACATGGCATTGTTAAAGTACGGACACACAGCATTGTTAAAGCATGGACACACGGAACGTTTTAAGCATGGACACATGGTATTGTTCAAGCTTTGAGACACAGCTTTGTCAAAGCATGGACACATTGCATTGTTTAAGCATGTACACGTGGAATTGTTAAACTATGGGAGACATGGCATTGTTAAAGCATGGAGACACGGCATTGTTAAAGCGTGGGCACACAGCATGGTTTAAGCATGGACACATGGCATTGTAAAAGCATGGACACATGGCATTTTTAAAGCATGTAGATGAGGCATTATTAAAGCATGGAGACACGGGATTGTTAAAGCACGGACACACAGCATTGCTAAAGCATGGGGACACAGCATTGCTGAAGCATGGAAACACGGTATTGTTAAAGTATTGAGAAATGGCATTGTTAAATCATAGAGACACAGCATTGTTAAAACATGGACTAAAGTATTGTTAACGCATGTACATGCGGAATTTTTAAAGCATGGAAAAATGGCATTATTACGCATCGGGCAGAATCTTGTCGGCATGTGACCAATGATAAGATTTGTGTCAGAATTGTATGAGTAGTCTAGAGCGGCTCATCTTGACGTTGGGAGCATTTTGCGGCTTCATTTGTGCTTTTTCCAAGCAGTGATAAAGATTGTTTGTTTTACATCTCATTGATGGCACAACTGGCCTCATTACTATCCAGCTTTCATTCTCACCAAATACACCAACAATCTCGATGTCGAGATCTTGACTTGGAAACCAGAAGATGTACCTGATGGATTCAACTAATCTCTCGTTCCATGGTCTTTATCATCAAACTGGATCCCAGAGTGTAGTCCATGGGCACTAACGGCATGCTTCCCTCAGACATTGGCATCCAGCTTGTGCCAACACCTCTCGATTATCCTGGTATGTCTCTGATTCACTTTCAGGCTGCTCAACCTTATGAACCAGGCCAGAACCCCTCAACACAACTTAAGAAGTTCGCGTTAAACCTAACTTTTCTTATTTTAGGGGAAGGTGTGAAGTGAATATCCCAGGAGTGATGCAGCTGTTCAGGCCACTGGGCTTTAAGCAAAACAGAATATATTTTCACGCTACTGTTAAACAAAAGAAAAGAGATTTTAGGATAACTTAACTAAGGATGAAAACCCAACTGACTCGATACAGCAACTTAACTATGGAACTGTTTCAATCCCTGCAACATTCCATAAACATACCCTTGGCAAAAGGTACATTCAAACACTGGTTCTTACAGGCAGGAGAGATTTCAGAAAGAAAAGTCAGTCAGGCTTTATCTGCTGAATCTTGGAACCTTTTCTCTGCAGCAGCTTCTCTACCTATGTCAGAAAAACAAACAGGATAAAAAAGCCTGCCCTGGGAGGCCTGACAATTCCACTACCATCGTTAAACCAGTCTCCCATCCAGATATTTTGGCACCTCTGTCTTTATGATCTCTCTGAAAATAAAACCCAAGGACAAAAGAACCTTATTTAAGTTGTGGTTCTGTTCGCCGAGCTGGAGGTTTTTGTTGCAAACGTTTCGTCCCCTGGCTAGGCGACATCATCAGTGCTTGGGAGCCTCCTGCGAAGCGCTTCTTTGATGTTTCCTCCGGTGTTTATAGTGGTCTGACCCTGCCGCTTACGGTTGTCAGTTTCAGCTGTCCGCTGTAGTGCTTGGTATATTGGGTCCAGGTCGATGTGTTTATTAATGGAGTTTGTGGATGAATGCCATGCCTCTTGGAATTCCCTGGCTGTTCTCTGTCTGGCTTGCCCTATGATAGTAGTGGTGTCCCAGTCGAATTCATGTTGCTTGTTGTCTGCGTGTGTGTGGCTACTAAGAATAGCTGGTCGTATCGTTTCGTGGCTAGTTGATGTTCATGTATGCAGA
The DNA here is from genome assembly GCF_037043375.1 of Chiloscyllium plagiosum. Lineage (NCBI taxonomy): Eukaryota > Metazoa > Chordata > Chondrichthyes > Orectolobiformes > Hemiscylliidae > Chiloscyllium > Chiloscyllium plagiosum. The sequence continues at coordinate 33,508,167 of NW_028270183.1, forward strand.
TTGTTAGCTGTCTTCCTGTTTGTCCTATATAGTGTTTTGTGCAGTCCTTGCATGGTATTTTGTACACTACATTAGTTTTGCTCATGTTGGGTATCGGGTCCTTCGTTCTGGTGAGTTGTTGTCTGAGCGTGGCTGTTGGTTTGTGTGCCGTTATGAGTCCTAGGGGTCGCAGTAGTCTGGCTGTCTGTTCTGAGATGCTCCTGATGTATGGTAGTGTGGCTAGTCTTTTTGATTGTGGTATGTCCTCATTCCGTGGTCAGTCCTTTTGGTTGTGACCACGGAATGAGGACATACCACAACCAAAAGGACTAGCCACACTACCATACATCAGGAGCATCTCAGAACAGACAGCCAGACTACTGCGACCCCGAGGACTCATAACGGCACACAAACCAACAGCCACGCTCAGACGACAACTCACCAGAACGAAGGACCCGATACCCAACATGAGCAAAACTAATGTAGTGTACAAAATACCATGCAAGGACTGCACAAAACACTATATAGGACAAACAGGAAGACAGCTAACAATCCGCATACATGAACATCAACTAGCCACGAAACGACACGACCAGCTATCCTTAGTAGCCACACACGCAGACAACAAGCAACATGAATTCGACTGGGACAACACTACTATCATAGGGCAAGTCAGACAGAGAACAGCCAGGGAATTCCTAGAGGCATAGCATTCATCCACAAACTCCATCAATAAACACATCGACCTGGACCCAATATACCAAGCACTACAGCGGACAGCTGAAACTGACAACCGTAAGCGGTAGGGACAGACCACTATAAACACCGGATAGATGATGCCCGCCCGCCGCCCAAGCTCAGTTGGACCAGCAAGGGTGCCCAGTTCCATCTAAATACCCTGCAAAACATATACTCCATTTAAAACACTACTTCACTTGTTGCCACTGAATTAACTCCACAGCAACCGGTATCGAGTCTCATGGTCACCCTGGATTTACACATTAAGAGTGTGTGACACTGATCCAGCCCCCTCAGAGACAGCTCTCAGAGTGAGCAGGATATCTGACATTACTGGTTTTTTTTCTTATTATTTCCCAGCGCCCATGCTGGCCCAGATGCCAGCCACCAGCACATCTCCGACCCTGGTCACATTCCTGATTATTTTTTTCTCCCACACTACCACCTAACTGCAGAAGTGCTGATATTTTTCCCCGCACCCATGTTGTGTGTGTGTGCGGGTGTAAGATACAGTGATAGACACAAGGTGCACGAATCCTATCAATTTCCACCACCAGGAAGAAAAGAAACACCTGAGTGGCCAGTGACAAGCAATAACCCACACATCAAAGGGCAATGCTGCGTTATCAAACACTGAAGGGGAGGCCAGGGATTAAATCAAAATAGAATTGGACGGGGAAATAATATACTCCACTCCCTGCGGAGCCCACCTCTCCCTGAGAAATTCCACCTGGACACCAGGTGCTCCTTCTCCAAAGACATCTGGCTGTAACGTAACCGGGGAAGAGGGGCATGCAATTGGCTCTAATGACCTCCTCCACGGCCCACTGTCTGGGCCTGTTTATGGCCAGTTTGGTCAGGCAAAGGAGCAGACCCACGAGGAGGACCTGCCCTCCCCCCTCTGTACTGGGTGTCCGCAGTTCAATGGGCGGCATCGTGGCACTGTTGCTAGCACTGCTGCCTCACAGCGCCCGAGACCCGGGTTCAATTCCCACCTCAGGCAACTGTCTGTGTCGAGTTTTTACATTCTCCCCGTGTCTGCGTGGGTTTCCTCGGGGTGCTCCGGTTTCCTCCCACAGTCCAAAAACATGCAGGTTAGGTGAATTGATCATGCTGAAATGCCGTCGTGTTAGATGTTGGGGAATGGGTCTGGGTGGGTTGCTCTTCGGAGGGTCAGTGTGGGCTGGTTGGGCCAAAGGACCTGTTTCCACACTGTAAGTAATCTAATCATGTGCGTAGGGTGGAAGTGCAACCAAAAACAGAGATGGAGGTTTTTGAAGAAATCAACAGGGAAATGCAAACATCCACACCCAATATAAACATGGTCCACGGACTCCACAGCACCACAGAACAAGCAGCTGTGCTGGGAGTCCGTGAACCACCGAAATCTACGGTTGCAGTGGACCGTTGCGTGTAGCACCTTCCAGCCCAGATCCCCGAGAGAAAGGGGGAGAGCACTCCACTGGGGATCCCCACGGCCAGGTGGCAAATGAGCACACCAAGCCGTGCCCGGATGGTGGATGAGGGAGAAGAGGTGGACGGTGTGCAGCAGCAGTCGATACAGGGCCCACCTTTTCACGTCCTTAAAAGGGACAAAATTAAAATTCTGGAGGCGGCTCAGGTTGTGGGGCACAGGCTCCCGCGGGAAGTACGGGACCTTGGGGCCAATGTGAAATTCCGTCCAGGCTGGGGTGAGCGCGGACGGGATCCCACCGCACACCCTTAAGCATCCTCTTACTGGTGCACTACTTCGGGTCCGAGCACCGCCGTTTTAAGGCGTCGGATGGCGGTGGCCACGTACCAGACGTCTACCGCTGCCCCTGCTCACGATGTCCTGCGGCAGCGACCAGCCCAGGCCCCCGCCACCCAGTACGTCCCCGACCCTGGTCACATTCCTGCTTTTTTGTTTTCGTTTTCTTTTTTTGAGAACCCCTGACACTTCTGTTCATTTTTTCCCCAGCACCCCTGGTGTGTGTGTGTGCAGGTGTGAGACACAGTGAAAGACACAAGGTGCACTAATCTTTATTCAAATTTCCACCACCAGGAAGAACAAAACACCCGAGTGGCCAGTGACAAGCAGTGCCCTTCACATCAAAGGGCAGTGCTGTGTGATCAAACCGTGAAGGAGAGGGCAGGGACTAAATCAAAATAGAGTTGGAGGGGAAAATAATGCACTCCACTCCCTGTGGCGCACTCCTCTCCCTGCACAACTCCAGGGTGTTAGTGGACTTTGTGTGTTCCTTTTCCAGAGACACCTGGGCCCTAACGTAACCGCGGAAGAGGGGCAGGCAGTCGGCCCCAACGACCCCCTCCACGGCCCGCTGCCTGGACCTATTTATGGCCTGTTTGGCCAGGGCCAGGAGCAGACACACGAGGAGGTGTTCAGACCTGCCCTCCCCCCTCCGTACTGGGTGCTCGAAGATCACGAACATCTGACTAAAGTGCATCCAAAAGCAGAGAAGAAGGTTTTTAAGAAAATCAAAAGGAGACTGCAAACACCCACAGTTGGGCTGGGAGACGCCAACCCTGGTCACCCTCACCGCCACAGCCCTCCAATCTGACAGCCATTCGAACACACGAGGAAAGAGGTGCGGAGTCCTGACCAATGGCTAGCTGATGACAGCTGCTACTCCTGCCGGAGGGTAGGTGCGACACAATTCAACCATGTTCCAGACAGTGATCAGGTCCTGCAGCATCCTGAGGGCGACAGCTAAACTATCACAGTTGACGAACACAAGCTGCGTGTCGTAGTTGAGGTTATGCACCTGGCAGAAAAAATACATCACCAGGGTGCACCAGCTCGGAGGAGGATCGACATAAAGGTATTGCTGCAAGGTCTGAAGGCAGAACAACGTGACCTTGCTGTGGACACACACCAGCGACTGATCGCCCTCCTCAATCAGGAGACTCAGAATCTGCATAGTGACCCAGTGCATCTTTTTGTTCTGGATGTCAGCGACAAAACCAGGAGGAGGGACCAAAGTGACCAGCCGGTACTACAACATGGCGGCCACCAGCTGGTTTATGACCAGCACTCGACTCCTGTAAGATAGCACTCAGAACAGTCCTGTCCAGCGTCCTCGTCGAGCCGAGACTTTGGCCTCCAGCTCCTGCTAGTTCGCCGGTCAGGATTCCTCAGCCAGGCTGAGGTAGACCCCCAGTTAGAGGAGATGGGTGGTATTCCAGCTGAACCCCCCATAACTCCTCTGGCAGAGAATACACCAGCCACGGACCGACCAGTAGTCCGGAACATTTGGCCTAGTTGATCCTGGCGGGAGACGCTGTTGAGTACACGGCCTGGCACTCGCGCATCCTCCCCAGCTCAGCTGGGTCAGTGAAAGTGAGGAGCATGTCGTCGGCGTCGGCCGAGAGGACCAACCCCGCGCCCGTGCCACGCAGAACCTGCCCTGACAACCTCCTCTGCAAGAGGCACAGGAAAGGCTCCACGCACAGGGAATACAGCTGACTTATAGGGGGCGGCCTTGATGTACCCCTCCCAAAGCGAAGGGGCGCCATCAAGGACCCATTAACTTTAACCAGACACTTGGCAGCGGTGTACAAAAGTCGGATCCGGGGAACGAATTGCGTCCAGAATCCGAATGCCCGCAGAGTCTCGAGCAGATACTCCTGATCCATCCTGTCGAACGCCTTCTCTTGGTCGAGAGACAGGAAAGCACTCGACAGACCAGCCAATCGACAGAAATCGATCAGGTCCCTGTCCAGGTGGACGGTGTCATGTATCTTCCAGCCTGGGACGGTGTAGGACTGGTCCCCGTGAAGCTCGTGGGCCAGCACGGACGGCAGGCAAGAAGACAACACCCTGGCAAAAATGTTGTTGTCCGTGCTGAGGAGGGGGACCGGACACCAGTTCTTTACAGAATGAAGGTCCCCCTTCTTTGGCAGCAGGACGTTGATTGTCCTATGCCAAGAAACGGGCAGCTGTCTGGCATTTAGACACTCCCCCAGGACTTATGTGTAGTCGCTCCCCAGGACATCCCAAAAGGCCCTGAAGATCTCCACAGTCAGTGTCCAGCCTCGGGTACTTGCTCCTCGAGAGCTGGTCAAAGGCCCTGGTCAGCTCCTCTAAAGTGACGGGAGCGTCGAGCCTTCCGGCGTCCTCAGGGCTGAGCTGCATCAGGTCCTCCAACAGGACTCTGCCAGCATCCTCGCTGGCAGACGGATCTGGGGAGAACAGAGTCATATAATAAGTTCAGACATGGGCCCTGATACCCTCCAGATCCGAGACAAGGGACCCGTTGTCGGCCACCATCACAAGCAGCTGCTGACAGGTGCTACGCCTTTTTTTGCTGCGAGCAGAAGAGGGAGCCGCGGTCTAGGTCCTGGAGAAACTGGATCTGTGAACTCACGTCCGCGCCTGGGACCCAACGAGCTGCAGGTCCCGGAGCATGGCCGTCTTCTCTTTGTAAACCCCGCACAGGGCCGGGTCAGCGTCTGTCTGACCGAGGTCGAGCATCTCCTTCTCCAATTCCTCGATTACCCCCCTCTTTTTTGACCCCCTCGCGTACTCCTGACAGAAAACGAGGACGTGAGCCTTGCCCACGTCCCACCATAGCCTCAGGGAGGGAAAGCTTCCCCACTTCCTTCTCCAGCCGGCCCAGAACTTATGAAATGAATCCCGGAACCACTCATCCTGCAGCAGCAAGTTGATAAAGTGCCAGTACGCGGAGCCGAGCTTGGCGCCGAACGGAAGGGGTTCCGCCCACACCAGGTGATGGTCCATGCACAACACCTGCCACGTGGAGGCCTTCGGAAAACAGGAGGCGTACGTCCACGAAACGTACAGGCGGTCGATTCTGGATGCTCCGACCCCAGGCCTCAAGAAGGTGAAGGCGATGGAGTCGGGATTGAGATTCAACCAGACGTCCACCAGATCGAAGGACTTGACCAAGTCCCCCAACCTCCTCCACGACGCCCAACCAGTGTGGGCACAGTCATGGTCCCTGTTCTCGAGAATTCAGTTAAAATCTCCCCTGAGGAAGACACACTGGCTCTCGTCGATGGAGGCGAGATGAGCAGACACTTCTCCAAAGAAGCTCGCTTGCCTCGACCCTGCCAGGGGAGCGTAGAGGTTCACCAAGTGAAGTACTGCACCCCCCAGCCGAACCTTCAGTTGAAGCAAATGGTCTGGCACAGGCCCCCTGACCCTCAAGACCTCCGGCTGAAAATGCGGGGCCAACAAGATAGCCACCCCGCCAGATCTGCGGTGAGGTGACTCATGTAGAACCGCCCTTGCCACTCGAGGAGCCAGGTGGCTTCGTCTCTCGGGATGGTGTGGGTTTCTTGCAGGAAGCGCATTGCATACCTCACATCCCGATGGATCGAGAGGGTCTGGAATCTGTGATGTGACTCCCTGCTGCCGTTGACATTGAGGCTGGCTATAGTTGTCTTCATGTCGGAAACATTGTCCAACCGCAATCAGTACATTCAAAAACTATATACATTTACTGGGAGGACGAGGGAGGGGCACAGACGTCCCTCACTCTCACCAGGAATGTTCCCAGAAAGTTCCTGACTTGCTTTCGCTCATTTGTGTCGAGACCAGGCAAGCAGCGTGGCTGACCAGTACACTCTTTCAAAGGAGCTCCAACGGTCGAGCGCCAGTTGGGCTCTATTCTGGCGATTTCGAGGGAAAAAGGTCCTCCCCCAGGTCCAAGGCCCCCAGAAAAACAGTCTGGGAGGGAGGAGTGAGGATAACACTTTGCTCCCCTCCACCGCTCGACGACCCAGCGGATATTTCGCGATTGTCGGCCACACCATGGCCCATGTTGTTTTTAAAGTCATCTCCAGGGGCTGGTGGAATTATGGCAGCAGAAGGACCCTGGAGCTTCGGGCAGGTTAGGCCATGGAATGAGACAGGCAGGATACGCCGTCGGTTCATATCCTGAAGATGGACAGCGCCGCTAGCGAGCTGCCGGGAATTCTCTCCACTCCAAGTGCCAGCGCCTCTGCCCAAGAGAGACAGGTGGGAGATTTATGGGCCTTCCCCTCCCTGCCCGCCTTGGTGACCATTGGGCCCGAGGTTTCTCCCCGCAGATTCTCCCGCAATATAATTGGCTGGGGAATGTCAGAGGGCGTGGCCAGGGTGGGGAGGGCCAGCTGTGTCACTTCCTGCCCGCCCCTGGTTTATCAGTTGATGGTGGGCGGACTAGGGACCCAGTTTTAGGGGTGTTGCCGGGTGGGGCAGGGGTTGAGCTCATGGACCCCCGGGCCAGGTGTTGCAGGGCAAGGACCAGGCAGCGATGCCCCAGGAGTTTCTGTAATGGGGCTGGGATTGGGCATGTGGTCAGCAGTGCACGGATCAGGCACGGACTTGGGGGGATCGGGGGTCAGGGGTCCCACGCCCGGGCGATGCTGGCAAGGGGCATTGTCGTGCCGGGGTGGGGCAGATCGTAGGTCCATTTTGAGAGGAGGTGGTGGGGTGTTGTCCATGGCAGCGGGCTTGGCGCTTTATGTCTTTTTCCTGCACCTTGTGACGTCTGGATGCTCATCCCCATCCCTGCCAGAGGCCGAGGCACTATAGTCTTTGGTTCAGCCCCCGCTGCTGGGGTTTGTGGTGTTGAATTTAGAGGAGGGGGAATCGGTGCGGCTGTGCCACCCTCAGCCATTGGCGTGGGCTGGGCAGCCTTCTGGGTGGGGCAGTTCTGTCTTGTATGTCCCACCTCGCGGCACAGGTGACATTGCATGCCGTCGCCGTCCAGAAGACGCGGTATGCCGTGCCCTTGTGGAGGAGAGTAAACGAGCCCTCGGTGACCTCCTCCTGGCCCAGGCAAATAAACACTTGGTGTCGGAAGGAGTATGTATGCCAGAGGGCAGTGTCGTTCAGACCGAGCAGGAGCGGTTGGACACCTGACTGGATTTCCCCCAGAGTTTGAAGGTGTGGGAGGAGAAGCTCACTGACAATAAAGAGCGGGACATTGGAAATCACGTCTCTCTGGGCCGTAACCTCCCAAGGGTCGACAAACAGATGTGTCCCGCTCACAGTGACACCCCCTCTCCGCGGTAAGGTGGATCGCCTGCTCGGTCCTGAGGAAAAATACGGCCTTCCCACATGTCATGGCCGCAGCGATAATGGCCAGTGGGGCGACCAGAATAGCCATGACCTTACTGCAGGCCTCGATGGACATGTTGGGGTGGGGATAGGCCTTGACCTCCAATCGTTTAGTATGGTGCCTAAAGGGTGTCGGGTTTGTAGCTGGGGCTGGAGCAGCAGAGCCTAAGGCAGCGGTTACCCTGGTGTAGGTGCGGCTGGGTAAAAACAATGACTGCAGATGCTGGAAACCAGATTCTGGATTGGTTGTGCTGGAAGAGCACAGCAGTTCAGGCAGCATCCAAGGAGCTTCGTAGGTGCGGCTGGCCTTGCGGTGTTCGGGCTCGCCATGGCTGTGCTGTTGGGTGCTGTAGGAAACAGCTGTAGTTTTGAGTCCAATTGGGGTCCCAGGCCCAAGGCAGCAGCAGTGGTGGAGGCCATCTGGCAGCAACAGTAGCGATCTTGGGAGGGACCCAAGGCACGTTCCAGGCGGCATTAGGGGTGACAGGCCTCAAGTAGCAGCAGGTGGAGTCCAGGGACCAGCAGTGGGGGTGGCTCCCAGGCAGCAGCAACACTCCCTGGAGCTGGGTAAGGCTCTGGCAGCAGCCGTGGATGTAGGTCTCAGGCAGCAGCAGCAGCAGTTGGGACAGCTGGAGGCAAGGTCCAGGCTGTTGCACCAGAAGCAGGCCTAGGCCTCAGAACTTCTTCTCCTTCTGCCTCTGGTTTTTCTTCCTTCTCCCCCTCCTTCTTGTCCTTCTCCTTCTAATGCACTGGTTGTGGGACAGTCAGTCCCAGAATAAGTCCCCCTTCTCTTGATACAATCAAGAGGAGAGTCCTTGAACACTGGTCCATCTCCCTCAAAGCCAACTCTCAGAATGAACAGAACCTCTAACACTCCTGTTTGTTAAGTTATTTATTTTTTGGAATGTCTGACACTTCTGTTCTTTTTTTCTCTTCTTCTATTTTTTACGCCTGTGTTTTTTACTCTTTTTTATTACCCCCACACTACTGCCTAACTGGGGTAGTGTTTCCCCCCCCCAAAAAAACACACATGTTGTCAGTGTGTAGGTGTGAGACATAGTGAAAGAAACCAGGTGCACAAATCTTTATTCAATTTCCACCAACAGGAAGAAAGGAAACACACGCACTTTCCTTAGATTTGTTGTTGTTGAGTTTCTACAGCATTTTCTGATTTTATTTCAAAACTAATTCCACAGAGGCCAGTATTAGTGAACCTGATGGTTTTTGAACAATTGGCAATGGATTCATGTTCACCATGAGACTCAATTCTAGACTTTGATTGAATGCAAATTTCACTCTCTGCCATAGAGAAATTCGAACCCACATCCCAGGATATTTCCTAGATCTCTGGATTAAGAGCTTCGTGACAATTCCACTCTTCCATTGTCTCCTAGTTGATGCCAATCACGCTTCCTCTTAGCTCTTCTGGACCATGACTCCAGCATTGAACAATACGCCATTGTGTCCAGGTCCATCACTGATATCAAATTATCTGGTCAACAGTCCTCCACTGCCTCTGACTTCGGAGTCTCCGACCTTCTGACAACTTCCCAATGTTAAAATGGAGAGGCTGGTCATCAGCTTCAGGAAGTGGCCTGCAGGATATGCCTCTGTCGGTATCAGTATTGCTGAGGTGGAGAGCTTCAAGATCCTAGGAGTAAGCATCAGGAATGATCCATCCCCCAATCCATCCATGATGCTTCAGACAAGAAAACACATCAACACCTCTACTTCCTCAGGAGGCGAAGGAAATTCAGCATGTTCACAATGACACATCAATTTTCATTGATGTACCATAGAAAGCATCCTCCCCTGATGCCTCACAGCATGGTATGGCAACAGCTGTCCCTAAGACAGCAAGAAATTACAGAGAGTTGTGAACACAGCCCAGTCCTTCACACAAATCAGCCTCCCATCCATCTTAACTCAGGGAATCTAATCTAATCTTACTGCTGCCCTCGGGAAAGCAGCCAACAACATCACAGACCCCTCCCACCACGGGTAACTATCTTCCAACCTCTTCCATTAGGCAGATGGTACAAGTTTAAAACAAGTACCAACCGATTTAAGTACAGCTTCTTCCCCGATCATATGATCAAACCTCTCATACATTACAGTTGATCTTTCTCTGCACCTTCTCTGTAGCTGTAACACTATATTCTGCATTTGGTTCTATGACCCTGATGTACATTTGTAAGTTATGATTTGTTTGGTTAGCATGCAACTCAGTACTTTTCACTGTATCCCGTATGTGTGCCAATTATAAATCTCAACAAATCTTGATGGGTTGTTTCAGCCTCTTCCTACCCCGCGCAATGTAATTTGTTTCTGTCTTGACTCTATTTCTTTCAGTCCTTGTGCAATCTCTTCTACATGCACCCTGTGTGCCTAAACATGCCCTATATCACCTCAATACTATGACATTTCCTAGTTCAAACCATCTCTTCTCCACAATATCAATCACTCCATGGCAAAAGTGAGGACCGCAGATGCCGGAAATCAGAGTCTAGATTAGAGTGGTGCTAGAAAAGCACAGCAGGTCAGGCAGCATCCGAGGAGCAGGGAAATTGACATTTCGGGCAAAAGCCCTTCATCAGAACTGAAGGCCATCAGAATGGTTTCTGAATACACTATTTCCCAATGAAGTGAAGACCTAACCAATCCTCATCGATAACCCTCTCCCTTCTTCTGGTTGAATTTGTTTTCTTTTATCTTGGTAGTGTGGATGAGCAGAGGGATCTTGGTGTCCATGTACACAGATCTCTGAAAGTTGCCACCCAGGTAAATAGTGCGGTGAAGAAGGCATATGGCATACTGGCTTTTATTGGTAGAGGAATTGAGTTCCGGAGCCCTGAGGTCATGTTGCAGTTGTATAAGACTCTTTTGCGACCGCATCTGGAGAATTGTGTGCAGTTTTGGTCGCCATACTATGGGAAGGATGTGGAGGCACAGGAACGGGTGCAGAGGAGGTTTACCAGGATGTTGCCTGGTATGGTAGGAAGATCGTAAGAGGAAAGGCTGAGGCACTTGGGGCTGTTTTCATTGGAGAAAAGAAGGTTTGGGGGTGACTTGATAGAGGTGTACAAGATGATTAGGGGTTTAGATAGGTTTGACCATGAGAACCTTTTTCCACGTATGGAGTCAGCTATTACGAGGGGGCATAGCTTTAAATTAAGGGGTGGTAGGTATAGGACAGATGTTAGGGGTAGATTCTGTATTTTTCTATGTTCTATGTTCTATGCTGCATCATGAAGTGTTTTGTTATTCAATCTCACCTGGTCTCCTCCTCCTCATGGGATGGTTGTGTTATGATAACGTTAATGAATTCACAATCAAAAGAATGAGTTTCATCCCATCATGAAACATAGTGAATCTGGAATCTATTTTTAAAAATTGCGAAAGTAAATCTTGCCCAATGATGACCTACAAAACATTGTTGACTTGTATTACCACATAACGCCCCGGACCTGATCAGGTGTACCCTAGAACTCTTTGGAAAGCTGGGGAAGTGATTACTAGGCCCATTGCTGAGATATTTGGATCATTGATAGTCACAGGTGAGGTGCCGGAAGACTGAAGGATGGCTAACGTGGTTCCACCAATTAAGAAAGGTGGTAATGAAAAGCCAGGGAACTATACACCAGTCAGCCTGATATCAGTGGTGGAGGGAACCCTGAGGGGCAGGATTTACAAGTATTTGGAAAGGCAAGGACTGATGAGAGAAAGTCAATATGTCTTTGTATGTGGGAAATTGTGTCTTCCTAACTTAATTAGATTTTTGAAGAAGTAACAAAAGAGGATTGATGAGGGCAGATTGGTGGACGTGACCTATATAGACTTCAGTAATTTGTTTGACAAGGATCCCCATGGAAGACTGGTTAGTGAGATTCGATCTTATGGAATACAGAGAGAACTAGCCATTTGGTTACAGAAATGCCTCAAAACTATAATACAGAGGGTGGTGATGGAGGGTTGTTATTCAGACTGGAGGCCTGTGACCAGCAGTGTGCCAGAAGGATTTGTGCTGGATCCACTACTTTTCGTACTTACATAAATAATTTGGATGTGCGCATAGGAGGTATGCTTCGTATGTTTGAAGATGACACTAAAATTGGAGGAGTACTGGACAGGGACGTAGGTTACCTCAGAGTACAACGGGACTTTATCCGATGAGCCAATGTGCTGAGGAATGGCAGATGAAGTTTAATATGGATAAATGCAAGGTTATGCATTTTGGAAAGGCAAATCAGTGCAGGACTTATACACTGAATGGTATGGTCCTGGGGAGTGTTGTTGAAAAAAGAGACCATGGCGTGCAAGTTCATAGTCTCTTGAAAGTGGAATCAAAGGTAGATAGGATAGTGAAGAAGGCGTTTTGTGTGTATTTCCTTACTGGTCAGAGCATTGAGTACAGGAATTAGGATGTCACATTGAGACTGCACAGGACTTTGGTTAGGCTACTCTTTGAATACTGCATTCATTTCTGGTCTCCCCATTTTTCGGAAAGATGTTGTGAAACTTGAAAGGGTTCAGAAAAGATATATAAGGATGTTTACCAGGGTTGGAGGATTTGAGCAACAGGGAGAGGCTGAACAGGCTGGGGCTGTTTTACCTGGAGCATTGGAGGCTGAGGGGTGAACTTATAGAGGTTTAGGTGCATGGATAGGATAAATAGACACGGTATTTTCCCTTGAGTGGGGGAGTCCAGAACTAGAGAGACTAGGTTGAGGTTGCGAGAGGAAAGATATAAAAGGGACCTATGGGGATTTTTTTTCACACAGAGGGTGATGCATGTGTGGAATGGGCTGCCAGAGGTAGTGGTGGAGGCTGTTACAATTACAAGATTTAAAAGACAACTGGATGGGTATCGTAGAATCTCTACAGCGTGGAAACAGGCCATTTGACCCAACAAGTCTACACCGTCCCTCTGAAGAGTAACCCACCTAGACCCATCCCTCTACCCTATCACCCTACACTTATCTCTGACTAATGCACCTAACCTACACATCCCGAGACACTATGGACAATTTAGCACAGCCAATTCACCCGAACCTGCACATCTTTGGATTGTGGTCGGAAACCAGAGCACCCAAAGGAAACCGACACAGGCACGGGGAAAAAGTGTAAACTCCACATAGCGTTTGGAAGGGTTTAGAGGGATATGTGGCAAATGTTGCTAAATGGGACTAGATTAGGATAGGATATCTGGTTGGCATGGACTAGGTGGACCGAAGGGTCTGTATCTGAGCTATATAACTGTGCGACTCTATGACTCTATCTGGTTCAGTAATGCCCTTAAATAAGGGGATCTGTTGTCATTGCCGAAGCTGGCCTATAGGTGATTTCCCCCCCGACGTGGTCGACGGTGCCCTCCACCGCATCTCCTCCACTTCCCGCTCCTCCGCCCTTGAGCCCCGCCCCTCCAACCGCCACCAGGACAGAACCCCACTGGTCCTCACCTACCACCCCACCAATCTCCATGTACAGCGCATCATCCGCCGTCACTTCCGCCACCTCCAAACAGACCCCAGCACCAAGGATATATTTCCCTACCCTCCCCTATCAGCTTTCCGTAGAGACCACTCCCTCCACGACTCCCTTGTCAGATCCACACCCCCCACCGACCCAACCACCACTCCCGGCACCTTCCCTTGCAACCGCAGGAGGTGCAACACTTGCGCCCACACCTCCCCCCTCACTTCTCTCCAAGGCCCCAAGGGAAACTTCCATATCCGCCACAGATTCACCTGCACCTCCACCCACATCATCTACTGCATCCGCTGCAGCCGGTGTGGCCTCCTCTATATTGGGGAGACAGGCCGCCTACTTGCGGAGCGATTCAGGGAGCACCTCTGGGCCACCCGGACGAACCAACCCAACCAACCTGTGGCACAGCATTTCAACTCCCCCTCCCACTCCACCGAGGATATGCAGGTCATTGGACTCATCCACCGCCAAACCACAACAACCCGACGGTCGGAGGAGGAGCGTCTTATCTTCCGACTGGGAACCCTCCAACCGCAGGGGATGAACTTGGACTTCACCAGTTTCTTCATCCCCCCTCCCCCCACCTTGTCTCAGCCGGATCCTTCCAGCCCGGCACCGCCTTCCTGACCTGCAGTCTTCTTCTTGACCTCTCCGCCTCCACCCTACTCCGACCTATCACCCTCACCTTGACCTCTTTCCACCTATCACATTTCCAACTCCCCTCCTCCAAGTCCCTCCTCCCTACCTTTTATCTTCTCCTGCTGAACACTCTCTGCTCATTCCTGAAGAAGGGCCTGTGCCCGAAACGTCGAATCTCCTGTTCCCTTGATGCTGCCTGACCTGCTGTGCTGTTCCAGCAATAAAGTTTCAACTATAGGTGACCTCTCCAACAGCAATATGGTTTGCTCCCCTCTCGAAGGACAAACCAAGCCACTCAGCTCAAGACAATTTACAGTTCAGTGATGAACTTTGGCATGGCAAGTAATGCCCACATCCAGGCACCGCCAAAACAAAGCCTCTTTTCCTTTGTGCTTCCTGCTGTTCTCCAATTCTACAGTCTTTAAAGAAAATCTGAAATTTCCTTTTGTCTTCAGAACTGATAAAAGCTCATCGATTTGAACTACAGGGCCTGTCCTTCAGGGGTTACTAATCCACTCACCCTCCCCCACACTGTACAATTCCAGAACACTTGAGCCTGTCCTTCAGTGGGTTACTAGCCCATCCCCCATTCCCCTACTGTACAATTATCCTTCTCTCAGTAGCAGTGAGATGAGAGACAGGAGTGGTATCTAATTAGGTTTAATGGTGCTGTACCTAAAGCCACTGCCCGTGGCTGGTATTAAGGTTTGAGTCAGAAGACCCATGATTTTCATCCGCCTCACCTCACACTTTTAATTCGAGAACACTGGAGCCTGTCCTTCAGGGGGTTCCTAACCCACCCTTCTCGCTCCCATTTTACAGTTCCAGAACACCGGAGACTGTCCTTCAGTGGTTACTAACCCACTCACCCTCACCCACACAGTACAATTCCAGAATACTGGAGCCTGTCCTTCATGGGGTTACTAACCCATTCCCCCATCCCCCTACTGTACAATTCCAGAACACTGGAGCCTGTCCTTCAGGAGTTACTAACCCACTCACCCTCCCCCACACTGTACAATTCCAGAACACCGAGACTGTCCTTCAGTGGTTACTAACCCACTCACCCTCACCCACACAGTACAATTCCAGAATACTGGAGCCTGTCCTTCATGGGGTTACTAACCCATTCCCCCATATTCCTACTGTACAATTCCAGAACACTGGAGCCTGTCCTTCAGGAGTTACTAACCCACTCACCCTCCCCCACACTGTACAATTCCAGAACTTTGGAGCCTGTCCTTCTGGGGGTTACTAGCCCATCTCCCCCACCCACTATACAGTTCCAGAACACTGCAGCCTGTCCTTCAGGGGGTTACTAACCCATCCCCCATCCCCAACTGTACAATTCCAGAACACTGGAGCTTGTCCTTCAGGAGTTACTAACCCACTCACCCACCCCCACACTGTACAATTCCAGAACACTGGAGCCTGTCCTTCAGGGGGTTACTAACACATACCTCCTCCCACTTTACAATTCCAGAACACTGGATCCTGTCCTTCAGGGGGTTACTACCCCATCCCCCATTCCCCTACTGTACAATTATAGAACACTGGATTCTGTCCTTCAGGGCGTTACTACCCCTCCCCCTACTGTACAATTATAGAACACTGAATCCTGTTCTTCAGGGGGTTACTAGCCCATCCCCCATCCCCCTACTGTACAATTCCAGAACACTGGGGTCTGTCCATCAGGGGTTACTAACCCACTCACCCTCCCCCACACTGTACAACTCCAGAACACTGGAGCCTCTCTTTCAGGGGGTTACTCCCCCATCCCCACTCCCCCACTGTACAACTCCAGAACACTGGAGCCTCTCCGTCAAGGGTTACTAACCCACCCCGCACCCCACCCCCCACTGTTCAATTCCACAACACTGGATCCTGTCCTTCAGAGGATTACGAGCCCATCCTCGATAATGTTGCTGGGAACAGGAGCTGCCCACCTCCAACTTTAGGGTCTTGATGGGAGGCAAATTTCTGCAGGTATCCTCTCTACTGCCTGGTAGGCTTGTAATCGGGTCGCTCCTGCAGAGTCCCATCACATTTCTTTGTGTTACAACAAGATTGCACCTATTCACGCTGTATCTCACCTCAGATGCTGCCTGAGTAGTTGAGAACTCGCAGCATTGATTGTACTTACTTCAGGTTTCCCACAATTGCAATATTTTGTTTTTGCATCATGAAGAAATAGGGTGTAGGTTTTTACACAAATATATTTCTGTGAGAAAGAGCGAGGAGAGGCTTATGTTGGACACACAAATGATATGATTTGATGAATGTTTTTATTGCGTATGTTATATTTTCCATGAAATCTCATGTCATCCATTTCATCAAATGTTTGCACAATCTCAAATGCTGGGTGGGGTCAGTCATAGAGTCATAGACCCTTCGGTCCAACTGAGCCATGTTGCCCAGATATCCTAAATTAATCTAGTCCCATTTGGCAGCACTTGGCCCATGTCCTTCTAAACCCTTCCTATTCCCATATCCGTCCAGATGCCTTTTAAATGTTTTAATTGTGCTAGATTCTACCACTTCCTCTGACAGCTCATTCCATACAAACACCACCCTCAACCTAAAAAAAGGTGCCACTTAGGTCCCTTTTAAATCTAAATCCTTTCACCCCGAATCTGTGCCCTCTAGTTCTGGACTCCCCTCTCCTGGGGAAAATACCTAGAGCATGTATCCTATCTCTGGCCCTCTTGATTTTATAAACATCTATAAGCTCACCCCTCTGATGCTCCAGGGAAAACAGCCCCAACCTGTTCATCGTCTCCCTATACCTCAAACCCTCCAACCCTGGCAATGTCCTTGTAAATCTTTTCTGGGCCTTTGCAAATTTCACAATATCCTTCCTATAGGAGGGAGACCAGATTTGTCCACAATATTCCAAAAGTAGGATAACCAATGGCCTGTGCAGTTGCTTCCTGCAGAATAACCTTTGTGCCGTGCACAGTGGGGCATGAGATTTGATTTAATGAAATAATAATGTCAGGTGCCCATTTTGTTTTTTTTTAAATAATACAGCTCCTTCCCTAATTGGTTTCACATGGAAGAGCCAGATGATGCCCATACCAACCTGTTCACTAACCTGTAAGTAATGACAAGTGGGACGCAATTATACAGAACCATTAGGGAATCACTGTGCCATAAATAAATCACTGCTCTCTCCATTTACTAACTACTTCAGGCAGTGTGTTTGCCTCTTTCGTCACACAGAAGATGAACAGGTCATCGCTTTACCTGATAGAACTCATATACTATCCCATTCTTGCAGTGTTTGGAGTGCCTGGTAAGTCAATTCAAAAGGTGGTGCGTTCAACACATTGTGGGACAATTTTTACCCAATGCCTGGTAAAGGCACTCATGCTCGTGTACTCATTTTAGATCTTAATACTTGTCTGATCGATAAAGTTGGATGTTTCCAGGAGCCAGCTCAATACCAGATTGGTGCCCCTCACTAAACAAACAGGATATAATCACTTGTTTTGACAGTGAGAAATGTACAAACCATTTTCTGTTTGTGAACAGCCAATTCCTGTTTACACTCATCAGCTTTGGTTATCTTCTCTCAGCCTTGATATTTTCTTTCCAGCTGCTTTCTTCTATCCTTCATCCTCAATGCTTTACTTGTCCATTTTCACTTTGTTGTATTTTTACCTGGAGCTCTTTAACCATGATGTTCTCTTTGAACCTCTCGGTGCCACCTTGACATTGCCTTCCGTTCGGATCTCTTTCAACCAGGCTACTGTATAACCTTTCCCTTCCACCTTCACTCATTGCATTTCTTCTCCATCTTTCTCAGAATCATTGAATTCATACAGCGTGAAAGCACAAAGAATCCACACTGACCCCAAAGTGTCCACAATGTATCCCTACATTTCCCATAGCTAACCCACATAACCTGCATATCTCTGGACAGTATTGGCAAATTCTTATGGTCAATCTACCGATCCTGCACTTCTTTGGCCTCTTTTAATCCTGTTCTTTTGCTCATTGATGGTATTTTCTCTGCAACACTTCTGTTATGTCGAACTTTTAATCCTTGTTGTTTTCTTCTCTCATGTTCCCACGTTGCCTTTTTGCTGGCTTCTCTTCTGGTGCACATAATCCCTCATCTTGTCTCCCAATTTTTCCCTTTTCTTGAGGTTCCTCCCGGTTCCTTTTCTACAGTGCTGGCTTTTCATGGACTGTCTCCAACTCCCCACCTGCACTCTCCAATCCCAATCCTTCATAGAATCTCAACACCCTAACGTAAACCGTTTGATAGATGATGAATTGTTGGCCGTCGAGATTGAGACAGGCACGCAAGGGCAAGTGCATCAAATGCCTGATGAACGGCTTCTGCCCGAAATGTCGACTCTCCTGTTCCTTGGATGCTGTCTGACGTGCTGTGTTTTTCCAGCGCTCAAAGGCAAGTGTGAGAAATGGATTCAAATAGTTTGGTGATTGGTTTTGATCTGACACAGTCGTGATAGGTCAAATTGCCTTTTTAATGTGTCATACACTCCACAACAGATCTCCATGGATTGTACTAAACATGTGAGAATACTTGGTATTTCGTCTATGCCTTGATGTAGTCATATAATTATCAAATTGTTATAACACAGAAGAAGGCCATTGGACCTTCTGGCCCAATCCAGCCCTTTGCAAGGGTGATGTAGCTTAACTCACTTCTCCATACCTTTCCACAACACTGTAAAACACAAGCCAAACCCAGTTGCTTATCTAATTCTTTTGAAAGTGTGGAAGGACGTTTTTTCAACCTACATTTCAGGCAACTCATCGTCTTTTACTGCTTTTATCTTTCTGTCACAGTGAACGTGGTAGCGATCCTGATCCTGTACCTTGGAAAGTGTGATCTCTCTAAATGCATCACATGCTATCTGATGGCCATGGCTACAGCAGATCTGATGGTGGTGGTCTGCAATGTCATGTTGTATCGGATTGCTGGTCTTTATTGGTTAAAGTCTTTCCTGCTCTACACTCCTGTGTGCAAGTTCATTCTCTTCCTGGCTCCGACTGCTATAGACTGCTCTGTTTGGTTAACTGTCGCTTTTACATTCGATCGGTTTGTTGCAATTTGCTGTGAAAAGCTGAAATCAAAATATTGTAAGGGTAAAATTGCAGTTGGGGTTGTAGTGATTGTGAATGTACTGTTCTGTGTGAAGAATATTCCCTGGGCTTTTACATATATTCATTATTTCAAAATTAACAGTATTCCAATGGGTTGCCTTAGATCATCAAGCTTTTATATGTTACCCACATGGATAGCATTTTCTTGGATTGAACAGCTGTTAACTCCATTACTTCCCTTCATTTTAATTTTATTGTTTAATGCTCTCACTGTCAGACGTATTTTAGTGGCTAGTCAGGTCCGGAAGAGCCTCAGGGACCACAGCAGTGGTGCACATATTCAGGACCCTGAGATGAAGAGCCGAAAAAGATCCATCATCTTACTTTTTACCATATCCAGCAGTTTTATCCTGCTCTGGATGACAGCAGTCACATATTTTATATTCTATCGAATTACAGACATCTTTAAACGGAAATCTTCATTTAACCATTTCCAAAGTTTCCAAGAAGCAGGAAATATGCTTCACCTGCTGAGTTCTTGTACCAATACAATCATTTACACAGTGACCCAGAGGAAGTTCAGAAGTGAGCTGCTTAATGTCCTCAGCTATCCTTTCATTCTAATTCATAAATCAATTCATTCAAACAGGAGGTAAATCTGACCTTGCCAGTAGGAATTATCGCTGCAGATCACAATGGGACTTCAATATTCCAGAATGTCAGATCAATGGGAGGGGGGTACGAGATACGACACAAAAGTGGATATTGCCCAAATTTCAAATTGATTTACATGTTTTTTTTGGTGCTGAATGAATCTGGTCTTGTGAAGCCATTGCCTTTAGGAAACTGCAGTGGGTATCAACACATCTCAGTCATTACACATTAAGCTGTTTCCAAGTGGAAGTTTTTTTGTCAACCTGTGCAAAGTGTAATCAAATTGTTCCAATCTTTGAATACTAATGGTGCGATTTAAAAAGTAATATAAGTTGAACAATTAAGTTAGCCCATTTGAGGGAATATTACTTTAACCCTCGAAGTGAAGGAGCCAGTGCTGGCCTGTGGTGTACAACGTTAATAAATCACCCAGCAGGTTTATTTGAAAGGACGAGCTTTCAGAGCGCTTCTGCTTCCTTACTTACCCAATGGAGGAGCAATGCTTGGAAAGCTAGTGCTTCCAAATGAACCTGTTGGACTAGAACCTGGTGTTGGGGGATTTTAAACATTAACTCTTGAAGGTGAACAGTCACTGGACCCACAATATTTAATCTGCTCTCCCCTCACAGAAGCTGCCAGACCTGCTGTGTTTATGAAACAATTTCTGTTTTTGTGTCTTTTGAGGTGTATTGTCTATCACTGTAAGTTGTTAAATTCTCACTGGTGTCTGGATTTATTGTGTCATTGAGATGTACAGCACAGAAACAGAGCCTTCAGTCCAACACACCCATGCTGACCAGATATCCTCAATAAATCTATTGCCATTAGCAGCATTTGACCCATACCCCTCGAACCCAATCCTAGTCATATAGCCATCCTTTAAATGTTGCAAATGTACCAGCCTCCGCCACTTCCTCTGCCAGCTCATTCCATACACACACCAACGTCGGCGTGAATAAGTTGTCCTTTAGGTCCTTTTTAAATCTTTCCCTTCTCACCTTAAACCTGCACTCACGGGTTTTGAAGTCCCCCATCCCAGGGAAAAGACCTTTTCTATTTATCCTATTCATGCCCCTCCTGATTTTATAAACCTCAAGAAAGTCACTCCTTTCTAGTTATGCTGAATCTGCTGTTTTGCAGCAGAGTTAAAATTTGCATGGAAATCCGCAAACTCAATCTTGCAATTGTTTGTCAGTTAGTTGAAAAACGAATTAAATGGTCACTATAAATCTAAAATAGCATGAAACTCAGAAAATTGTACTGAGAAGTGAGCATGGATTTCAAAAGGGAGGATCTTGCTGGGCTGTATGTTTTGAATAGGGAGCAGAGGGAGTAGGCCCTGGGATGTGACTGGTATCAATTATCTGCATTTTCAAATGGCCTTCGATAAGGTACTCCATAATGGGCTAATTAATAGGGTTAGAGACAAAAAAAACCTACATTTGCTGTAATCCAAGGTAGACAAGCAGGAGGCTGGAAGAACACAGTAAGCCAGGCAGCATCAGGAGGGTTAGCCACGGGAATGTGATGTCATGAATTGTGAGATGACTTCAAGCAAAACAGCAGAGAGTGTGATTAAAGGGTGGTTGATCAAAGTGAGGAGCAGTGTTCCACATGGATCAGTGCTGGGAACACAGAGGGTCACAATATGGATTTGGACTTTGGAATTCAGATTTTCTAAATTGGCAGCTGACTGCACATTTATGGAGAGAGAGTTTTTGGGAAATATGTGAAAGTGAGGTCTGCAGATGCTGGAGATTACAGTTGAGAGTGTGGAGCTGGAAAAGCACAGCAGATCAGGCAGCATCCGAAGAGAAGGAAAATCGATGGAAGGGCAAAAGCCCTTCTCCTGGCCCTCGGATGCTGCATGGTCTGCTGTGCTTTTCTGGCACAACACTCCAGTCAGGGAAATAGTCAATACTGAAGAGGACTGCAAGAAATCTTTTTTAACAAATACATGAATAAATGTGTAAAATGGGTAAATAATTACCAAGGGGAATTTGACGGGTAAATGGGAAGTGGTAGAGTGAATCAGAAGATCACTGATTACTTGAAAGGCGCGAATTTAGGAGGGGATGAGGGACAGGAAGATTTCACAGTACAAACACATTGATCACGAAAGGCTGGACCACAGGGTCAGCAAAACTATTAAAATAACGGTAATGTAGGACTGGGACAGAGTTGGAAAGTAAGGAATTTTCATTCTACTTGATTAGGAAGTCTGGTTAGGGCATACATAACGCTGCTTACAGTTCCTGTCACTGTGTTATGGAAAGGATATAGAAGGACTGGAGAGGGGACAGGGAAGATTGATAAAGTTGTTATCAGAAATGCAAAGGTCAACATCTCAGGAAAGAACTGACAATCTGAGTTTGTTTCCTCTTGAATAAAAAAGGCTGAGAGCTTATTTAATGCAGGTCATTAAAACGATGGAAATTGATCATGTAGATGCAGAGAGAACATTTTCATTTGTTGGGAAGTATAACTAAAAGCTATCAATATAAAATAGTCATTACAGAATGCAGTAGGGATTCAGTTTGGTGAGAATGTGGACCATGCCCCGATAGAGATTTGTTGCAGTATAAATGTATTCCAGAGGAAGCTGAGACGTGCAGCTGAGTGAGAAGGTTGGTGGTTACAATGTTGGATTTAGATAAGGAAACCTGGAAGACAGATTGAGTGGACCATAATCGACAGGATTGAATCAAATGGTCTTTATTCCGTGAAGCTTGTTTTATGTAATGCTAGATTTGAAATGGCAGCACTGTTTGGATGAGCTACTCGCAGTGCCTAAGTCTATGTCACCAGTACATATTGCAAACACCGGTAATGTATAACATTGTACAGGGATGCCATGTGCACAAAGCCAAAACAAATCCAGCCCAGACAGTTACTGCCCAATCAATCCATTCATTTTGTATCACCAGCATGGAAGTTTCAGTCAACAGTAGTACTTGCTAAAGAATAAAGTGCTCACTTACACTCAGTTCGGGCTCTGCCAGGCCCAGTCAGTTCCTGACTTTATCAGCAGAGGACAAAAGAACTGAAAGAGGGGTGGTCGGGAGACTGGCCCTGACATCAAGGCAGGATTTGACCAAGTATGGGAATGAGCCCTGGCAAAATTGGAGGCAATAGGAACCGGGGGAATCTCTCCACTGGTTTTAGTTTGATATGTGTGTGCATGTATGTATATCACAAAGAAAGGTAGCTGTGTTTAATAGAGGTGAATTCTCTCAGCTCTTGGACATCAATATAAAATAATCACCAAAGGAGCTCCTCATAGTACTGTCCTAGGCCCAAGCATTTTCAGTTGCTTC
Source organism: Chiloscyllium plagiosum (assembly GCF_037043375.1). Lineage (NCBI taxonomy): Eukaryota > Metazoa > Chordata > Chondrichthyes > Orectolobiformes > Hemiscylliidae > Chiloscyllium > Chiloscyllium plagiosum. Next base: position 33,531,129 of record NW_028270183.1, read on the forward strand.
ATCAATGAGTGCATCATGTTCCATACCATTTGTGTCTTCTGAAGTACTGAAGCTATTTCCAAATGCCATCATTTGGTTTGAGCTAATAACTGGTAAGTCATATTTGCACCATACAAGTGGCATGTAATGGCAATCTCCAACGAGAGAGAATCTAATTATTGCTCCTTGACATTCAAAGGCATTTCCATCACTGAATCCCTCACTATCCCTCACCCTGGCAGTTACCATTGACTAGAAACCGAACACGACCAACTGTCTAAAGACTGTGGCTACAAGAGCAGGTTGGAAGCTCGGGATTCTACAGTGAATAACTCATCTCTTGACTCCTCAAAGTTTGTCTACAAGGCACAAGTAAGTAGGACAGTGGAAGACTTTCCACTTTCTTGCAGGAGCGTATCTCCATCACCACAACAGTTTAGGTCTCGTTCGTTAAGGAAGGATATCAAAACATTGGGGGTGGTTCAGCGCAGGATTTTTCGATTGCTGCTTGGTAGAAGCAGAAGTTTGATTGTCTCAGCTTGTTTTCATTAGAGCTGAGAAAAGTGAGGGGTGAACTGATTGAAGTGACTAAGACCCTGAATGGTCTTGGAAAGGTGGACATGGAAAGAATGTTTCCTCTCGTGGGTCAGTCCAGGATGACGGGGCACCCAGAAGGATAGCCTCAACTGAGATATTGTGTTCATGTCAAATTACAGCTGACCCCACGACTACACTGTACACTCTCTCAGTAACACACACACTCTTACATACTCACACACTCTCACAGACCCTCCCTCATATACGTGGAGGAGAAAGTGAGGACTGCAGATGCTGGAGATCAGAGCAGAAAATGTGTTGCTGGAAAAGCGCAGCAGGTCAGGCAGCATCCAAGGAGCAGGACAATCGACGTTTCGGGCAGAAGCCCTTCTTCAGGAATGAGGAAAGTGTGTCCAGCAGCTAAGATAAAAGGTAGGGAGGAGGTACTTGGGGGAGGGGCGTTGGAAATGCGATAGGTGGAAGGAGGTCAAGGTGACGGTGATAGGCCGGAGTGGGGGTGGGGGCGGAGAGGTCAGGAAGAAGATTGCAGGTTAGGAAGGCGGTGCTGAGTTCAAGGGATTTGACTGAGACAAGGTGGGGGGAGGGGAAATGAGGAAACTAGAGAAATCTGAGTTCATCCCTTGTGGTTGGAGGGTTCATATGCGGAAGATGAGGTGCTTTTCCTCCAACCGTCGTGTTGCTATGGTCTGGCGATGGAGGAGGCCAAGGACCTGCATGTCCTTGGTGGAGTGGGAGGGGAGTTGAAGTGTTGAGCCACGGGTGTCCCAGAGGTGTTCTCTGAAACGTTCCGCAAGTAGGCGGCCTGTCTCCCCAATATAGAGGAGGCCACATCGGGTGCAGCGGATGCAATAAATGATGTGTGTGGCGGTGCAGGTGAATTTGTGGCGGATATGGAAGGATCCCTTGGGGCCTTGGAGGGAAGTAAGGGGAGAGGTGTGGGCGCAAGTTTTGCACTTCTTGCTGTTGCAGGGGAAGGTGCCGGGAGTGGAGGTTGGGTTGGTGGGGGGTGTGGACCTGACGAGGGAGTCACGGATGGAGTGGTCTTTTCGGAACGCTGATAGGGAAGGGGAGAGAAATATATCCCTGGTAGTGGGGTTCGTTTGGAGGTGGCAGAAATGACGGCGGATGATACGCTGTATATGGAGGTTGGTGGGGTGGTAGGTGAGGACCAGTGGGGTTCTGTCCTGGTGGCGGCTGGAGGGGCGGGGCTCAAGGGTGGAGGAGCGGGAAGTGGAGGAGATGCCGTGGAGGGCATCGTCGACCATGTCTAGGGGGAAATTGCAGTCTTTGAAGAAGGAGGCCATCTGGGTTGTACGGTATTGGAACTAGTCCTCCTGGGAGCAGATGCAGCAGAGACGAAGGAATTGGGAATATTGGATGGCATTTTTACACGGGGCAGGGTGGGAGGAGGTGTAGTCTAGGTAGCTGTGGGAGTCGGTCGGTTTATAGTAAATGTCCGTGTTGATTCGGTCGCCTCAGATAGATATGGAAAGGTCTAGGAAGGGGAGGGAGGAGTCTGAGACGGTCCAGATGAATTTGAGGTCGGGGTGGAAGGTGTTGGTAAAGTGGATGAACTGTACTCCCACGAGGAGGTTGAACAGTAAGTATTCCCAATTCCTTCGTCTCCACCACATCGGTTCCCAGGAGGACCAGTTCCAATACCGAACAACCCAGATGGCCTCCTTCTTCAAAGACCGCAATTTCCCCCCAGACGTGGTCAACGATGTCCTCCACCGCATCTCCTTCACTTCCCGCTCCTCCGCCCTTGAGCCCCGCCCCTCCAACCGACACCAGGACAGAACCCCACTGGTCCTGACCTGCTACCCCACCAACCACCAAGGCCCCAAGGGATCCTTTCATATCCATCACAAATTCACCTCCACACACATCATTTATTGCATCCGCTGCACCCGATGTGGCCTCCTCTATATTGGGGACATAGGCCGCCTACCTGCAGAACATTTCAGAGAACACCTCTGGGACACCCGGAATAACCAACCCAACCATCCCATGGCTCAACACTTCAACTCCCCCTCCCACTCCACCAAGGACATGCAGGTCCTTGGACTCCTCCATTGCCAGACCATAGCAACACGATGGTTGGAGGAAGAGCTCCTCATCTTCCGCCTAGGAACCCTCCAACCACAAGGGATGAACTCAGATTTCTCCAATTTCCTCATTTCCCCTCCCCCCACCTTGTCTCAGTCAAATCCCTCGAACTCAGCACCGCCTTCCTAACCTGCAATCTTCTTCCTGACCTCTCTGCCCCCACCCCCACTCCGGCCTATCACCCTCACCATGACCTTCTTCCACCTATCACAATTCCAACGCCCCTCCCCCAAGTCCCTCCTCCCTACCGTTTATCTTAACCTGCTGGACACACTTTCCTCATTCCTGAAACGTCGATTCTCCTGCTCCTTGGATGCTGCCTGACCTGCTGCGCTTTTCCAGCAACACATTTTCAGCTCACTCATATACTTGCCCTCTCTCGTACGCATACACATACACTTTCCATTCTCACACCATGCACAAACCCTGCCACAGGCTTATACTCCATCACATTGACACACACACACTCTTTACGAAGCATGCGCACATGCAAACACACTCTCTCAGACGCACTCATACTTACATGCACACACTCACGTGCAGACCCTCACACTCACATTTTCTCTCTCACTCTCTCATGCCCGTACACACACACACGTAGACGTCTATGGAGTGAATTTGCATGTGCAGAATTATATTTGCAGATACATTCTATTTTGCTCAAAAAGCACACAATCATCAGGCCGTCAATTCAGACAGTTAATCCTTGTAATATTTTATAAAATCTTACTTTGGAAATAGAAGCAGTCTCATTCAAGTTTGGCATACAGACATGTTCTAACCACACACCTTTAATACTTTGTCTGAGCTGAGATGTCATCTGTTTTATATAAAACTTTAAGTTATTTCGAGAATGCGACTTAAAAGAAGTTCTGGAGATTACATATTAATGAACCAAAACCTGCAATCTATTCTAAAAGATGACAGACTTAACAACAATTTAGATTTGTTTGGTATATCATTTCATTTGCATGACACTGTAATCTTTGCTATAAGTTCTGTGCACTATTATCCTGTCCCACAGCTACCTGATGAAGGAGCAGCGCTATGAAAACTAGTGCTTCCAAATATACCTATTGGACTATAACCTGGTGTTGTGTGATTTTTAACCCAGAACTATGGGACGCTCTTTTAAAAATATTATCATCCTTTTTAGACAGAGATGAGGGAATTTCTTCCCTCTCCGAAGTTTGTGTGATTTTGGAACTCTCTGCTTCAGAAGCCGATGGAGGTCTGGGTCATTGAGGTCGAGGTAGATAGATTCACAGATACGTTATTGGCGCTGGATGAGTATGTGAATTTTGGAATATGTGAATACGCTTGGAGAAGCTTGACACAGTACAGGTTTGATTGGCACCCCACCAAAATCCTTCACCATTCACCACCACCATCATGATGTGCACCATCGACAAAATGCATTGTAACAGTTCACCAAGGCTGCTTCGAAACCACCTTCCAAACTGGGAGTCTCTACTATCTTTTAGGACAAGGGCAGCAGATACTCGGGGGCACCAGTACCTACACATTCCCCTCAAAGGCACTAACTCTCCTGATTGGGAACTATTTCACTGCCCCTTCACTGCAGCTGGGCTGAAATTCTGGATTTCCTAACAACATCGTGGAGGTACATACACCACAAGGGCTCCAGTGGTCCAAGGTGATATTCACCACTCCATTCTCAAGGGCAAGTAGAGATGGATTCTCAGTGTTTGCCCAACCAGCAACACCCATAACCTGAGGCCGAATACATTAATAAATACTGGACACTCCATCTGTTCAGGTTATGCACTCTTTTCCCTTAGTTGCATGGTTTTGAATGCCAAACAGCGATTTTCATATTGAACCCAGGAAGCGGAAAGCCACAGTAAAGAGAAAATTCAGCACAGTCGGTTTACAAAGACTGGAGAAACTGCTTCGAGTTCTTCTCTTTGTATTTGTTATTCAGTCCGTGCTAATTCTCAGCTCTTGACTGCAGCTGTTCCTGTCACTGAGTACAATACGTTGTAATATGTCTCAGCTCTAATACGTGTCTTTCTCTGCACAGTATTGTACCGTTGGATGTAGGGAGTGTAGCTACGTTTGAATGCACTGCTCAATATTGCACATTCTGCCTGCAGCCATTAAGGGAGTGATGAGTAAAACATCTTCCGCACTGTTCAGGACTGCAGACTGAAGCTCCATGTTTAGGGATGAAACCAGAGGTATTCAATGGGGAGGGTGAGATGTTCTTCGGCGGATCAGCATGAACTTGATAGGCCGAATGGACTACTTTCACAGTGTCGAGATTCTATGGAATGTAAACTTTAATCGAAAGAGGGAACAGTGGTGAACACTGCTGCCTCAGATCACCGGGGAGTTGGGTTTGATTCCACACTCGAGGAGAAAGTGAGGTCTGCAGATGCTGGAGATCAAAGTTGAAACTTTATTGCTGGAACAGCACAGCAGGTCAGGCAGCATCCAGGGAACAGGAGATTCGACGTTTCGGGCATAGGCCCTTCTTCAGGAATGAGCAGAGAGTGTTCAGCAGGAGAAGATAAAAGGTAGGGAGGAGGGACTTGGAGGAGGGGCGTTGGAAATGTGATAGGTGGAAAGAGGTCAAGGTGAGGGTGATAGGTCGGAGTAGGATGGAGGCGGAGAGGTCAAGAAGAAGACTGCAGGTCAGGAAGGCGGTGCCGGGCTGGAGGGATCCGGCTGAGCCAAGGTGGGGGGAGGGGGGATGAAGAAACTGGTGAAGTCCAAGTTCATCCCCTGCGGTTGGAGGGTTCCCAGTCGGAAGATAAGACGCTCCTCCTCCGACCGTCGCGTTGTTGTGGTTTGGCGGTGGATGAGTCCAATGACCTGCATATCCTCGGTTGAGTGGGAGGGGGAGTTGAAATGCTGTGCTACAGGTTGGTTGGGTTGGTTCGTCCGGATGGCCCAGAGGTGCTCTCTGAATCGCTCCGCAAGTAGGCGGCCTGTCTCCCCAATATAGAGGAGGCCACACCGGCTGCAGCGGATGCAGTAGATGATGTGGGTGGAGGTGCAGGTGAATCTGTGGCGGATATGGAAGTTTCCTTTGGGGCCTTGGAGAGAAGTGAGGGGGGAGGTGTGGGCGCAAGTGTTGCACCTCCTGCGGTTGCAAGGGAAGGTGCCGGGAGTGGAGGTTGGGTCGGTGGGGGGTGTGGATCTGACAAGGGAGTCGCGGAGGGAGTGGTCTCTACGGAAAGCTGATAGGGGAGGGGAGGGAAATATATCCTTGGTGCTGGGGTCTGTTTGGAGGTGGCGGAAGTGACGGCGGATGATGCGCTGTACATGGAGATTGGTGGGGTGGTAGGTGAGGACCAGTGGGGTTCTGTCCTGGTGGCGGTTGGCGGGGCGGGGCTCAAGGGCAGAGGAGCGGGAAGTGGAGGAGATGCGGTGGAGGGCACCGTCGACCACGTCGGGGGGGAAATTGCGGTCCTTGAAGAAGGAGGCCATCTGTGTTGTACGTATTTTGAACTGGTCCTCCTGGGAGCAGATGCGGCGGAGACAAAGGAATTGGGAGAATGGGATGGCGTTTTTACAGGGGGCAGGATGGGAGGAGGTGTAGTCCAGGTAGCTGTGGGAGTCGGTTGGTTTGTAGTAGATGTCCGTGTTGATTCGGTCGCCTGAGATAGAAACAGAAAGGTCTAGGAAGGGGAGGGAGGAGTCCGAGACTGTCCAGGTGAATTTGAGGTCGGGGTGGAAGGTGTTAGTGTAGTGGATGAACTGTTCAACCTCCTCGTGGGAGCACGAGGTAGCGCCGATACAGTCATCAATGTAGCGAAGGAAAAGATGGGGGGTGGGGCCAGTGTAGTTGCGGAAGATGGATTGTTCCACATACCCTACGAAGAGGCAGGCATAGCTGGGGCCCATGCGGGTGCCCATGGCTACTCCTTTTGTTTGGAGAAAGTGGGAGGATTGGAAAGAAAAGTTGTTCAGGGTGAGGACCACTTCGGTCAGTCGAAGGAGGGTGTCGGTGGAAGGGTACTGGGTGGTACGGCGGGAAAGGAAGAAGCGGAGTGCTTTGAGTCCTTCGTGATGGGGGATGGAGGTGTACAGGGACTGGATGTCCATGGTGAAGATGAGGCGTTGGGGACCGGGGAAGCGGAAATCCTGGAGGAGGTGGAGGGCGTGGGTGGTGTCACGAACGTAGGTGGGGAGTTCTTGGACTAATGGGGACAGGACCCTGTCGAGGTATGCCGAGATGAGTTCGGTTGGGCAGGAGCAGGCTGAGACGATGGGTCGTCCGGGGCAGTCAGGTTTGTGGATTTTGGGCAGGAGGTAGAAACGGGCGGTGCGGGGTTGTGGGACTATGAGGTTGGAGGCGGTGGATGGGAGGTCCCCTGAGGTGATGAGGTTATGGATGGTCTGGGAGATGATGGTTTGGTGGTGGGGGGTGGGGTCATGGTCAAGGGGATGGTAGGAGGAGGTATCTGCGAGCTGGCGTTTGGCCTCAGCGGTGTAAAGGTCAGTGCGCCAAACTACTACTGCGCCTCCCTTGTCAGCTGGTTTGATGGTGAGGTTGGGGTTGGAACGGAGGGAGTGGAGGGCTGCGCGTTCCGAGGGTGAGAGGTTGGAGTGGGTGGGAGGGGTGGGGGAGTTCAGGTAGCGGTTAATATCGCGGCGGCAGTTTGCTATGAAGAGGTCGAGGGCAGGTAGGAGGCCAGCACGGGGTGTCCAGGTGGATGGGGTGTGTTGGAGGCGGGAGAAGGGGTCGTCAGAGGGTGGGCGAGAGTCTTGATTGAAGAAGTAGGCACGGAGGCGAAGGCGGCGGAAGAATCGTTCCGTCACCGCGCCTAACTCCGCCCCCCGGCCGAGTTCCGTCACCGCGCCTAACCCCGCCCCCCCGCCGGTCTCCATCACCATGTCCAACTCCGCCGCCACGCCGACCTCTGTCCCCGCCCCCAGGCCTAACCCCGCTCCCACATCCAGCTCCAGTCCCACACCAGGTCCTAGCTCCCCGCCCTGCCGTGTGTTCACCATCCCTCCAGACTTGCCCCTCTCTGAGGATGAAAGACCAGTCCTCAGCAGAGGTCTCACATTCATTCCCACACGTTCTCCGGTCAATGAATTCAATACACGGAGTCACATCGAACAATTCTTCCGCCGCCTTCGCCTCCGTGCCTTCTTCTTCAATCAAGACTCTCGCCCACCCTCTGACGACCCCTTCTCCCACCTCCAACACACCCCGTCCACCTGGACACCCCGTGCTGGCCTCCTACCTGCCCTCGACCTCTTCATAGCAAACTGCCGCCGCGATATTAACCGCTACCTGAACTCCCACACCCCTCCCACCCACTCAAACCTCTCACCCTCGGAACGCGCAGCCCTACACTCCCTCCGTTCCAACCCCAACCTCACCATCAAACCAGCTGACAAGGGAGGCGCAGTAGTAGTTTGGCGCACTGACCTTTACACCGCTGAGGCCAAACGCCAGCTCGCAGATACCTCCTCCTACCATCCCCTTGACCATGACCCCATCCCGCACCACCAAACCATCATCTCCCAGACCATCCATAACCTCATCACCTCAAGTGACCTCCCATCCACCGCCTCCAACCTCATAGTCCCACAACCCCGCACCGCCCGTTTCTACCTCCTGCCCAAAATCCACAAACCTGACTGCCGCGGACGACCCATCGTCTCAGCCTGCTCCTGCCCAACCGAACTCATCTCGGCATACCTCGACACGGTCCTGTCCCCATTAGTCCAAGAAGTCCCCACCTACGTTCGTGACACCACCCACGCCCTCCACCTCTTCCAGGATTTCCGCTTCCCCGGTCCCCAACGCCTCATCTTCACCATGGACATCCAGTCCCTGTACACCTCCATCCCCCATCACGAAGGACTCAAAGCACTCCGCTTCTTCCTTTCCCGCCGTACCACCCAGTACCCTTCCACCGACACCCTCCTTCGACTGACCGAAGTGGTCCTCACCCTGAACAACTTTTCTTTCCAATCCTCCCACTTTCTCCAAACAAAAGGAGTAGCCATGGGCACCCGCATGGGCCCCAGCTATGCCTGCCTCTTCGTAGGGTATGTGGAACAATCCATCTTCCGCAACTACACTGGCCCCACCCCCCATCTTTTCCTTCGCTACATTGATGACTGTATCGGCGCTACCTCGTGCTCCCACGAGGAGGTTGAACAGTTCATCCACTACACTAACACCTTCCACCCCGACCTCAAATTCACCTGGACAGTCTCGGACTCCTCCCTCCCCTTCCTAGACCTTTCTGTTTCTATCTCAGGCGACCGAATCAACACGGACATCTACTACAAACCAACCGACTCCCACAGCTACCTGGACTACACCTCCTCCCATCCTGCCCCCTGTAAAAACGCCATCCCATTCTCCCAATTCCTTTGTCTCCGCCGCATCTGCTCCCAGGAGGACCAGTTCAAAATACGTACAACACAGATGGCCTCCTTCTTCAAGGACCGCAATTTCCCCCCCGACGTGGTCGACGGTGCCCTCCACCGCATCTCCTCCACTTCCCGCTCCTCCGCCCTTGAGCCCCGCCCCGCCAACCGCCACCAGGACAGAACCCCACTGGTCCTCACCTACCACCCCACCAATCTCCATGTACAGCGCATCATCCCCCGTCACTTCCGCCACCTCCAAACAGACCCCAGCACCAAGGATATATTTCCCTACCCTCCCCTATCAGCTTTCCGTAGAGACCACTCCCTCCGCGACTCCCTTGTCAGATCCACACACCCACACCGACCCAACCTCCACTCCCGGCACCTTCCTTTGCAACCGCAGGAGGTGCAACACTTGCGCCCACACCTCCCCCCTCACTTCTCTCCAAGGCCCCAAAGGAAACTTCCATATCCGCCACAGATTCACCTGCACCTCCACCCACATCATCTACTGCATCCGCTGCAGCCGGTGTGGCCTCCTCTATATTGGGGAGACAGGCCGCCTACTTGCGGAGCGATTCAGAGAGCACCTCTGGGCCACCCGGATGAACCAACCCAAACACCCTGTAGCACAGCATTTCAACTCCCCCTCCCACTCCACCGAGGATATGCAGTTCATTGGACTCATCCACCGCCAAACCACAACAACGCGACGGTCGGAGGAGGAGCGTCTTATCTTCCGACTGGGAACTCTCCAACTACAGGGGATGAACTTGGACTTCACCAGTTTCTTCATCCCCCCTCCCCCCACCTTGTCTCAGCCGAATCCCTCCAGCCCGGCACCGCCTTCCTGACCTGCAGTCTTCTTCTTGACCTCTCCGCCTCCATCCTACTCCGACCTATCACCCTCACCTTGACCTCTTTCCACCTATCACATTTCCAAAGCCCCTCCTCCAAGTCCCTCCTCCCTACCTTTTATCTTCTCCTGCTGAACACTCTCTGCTCATTCCTGAAGAAGGGCCTGTGCCCGAAACGTCGAATCTCCTGTTCCCTGGATGCTGCCTGACCTGCTGTGCTGTTCCAGCAATAAAGTTTCAACTTCCTTCAGAACTGTCAGGGGAGGTCATGACTCCAGACACTGTCGGCTTTCCCAGAATCCGACTGCGTGGAAACAGGACATTCAGTCCAGATAGTCCACACCAACTCACAAATAGCATCTCTGCCAGATATGTTTTTCTATGTTCTTTACATCCCCTCATCCTATCCCTATAGCTGTGCATTTTCCATAGCTAATACATTTAACTTCAGCATCCTTGAACACTGGACAATCAACAAAATCTGCACCTCTCTGGACTTTGGGAGGAAACCGGAGCACCCAGCAGACACCCACAAAGACACAGGTCGAACGTACAAACTCCACACACACAGACGCCCACGGCTGAATTTGAAGCTGAGTCCTTGGCGCTGTGAGGCAGCAGTCCTAACAACTTAACCATTGTGCTGAGGTGTGCCCGAGGTTGACCCCTGAATTGGTGAAGATCTTGTCTTCTCAATGAACACCTGGCAGTGTAGGAAGGATGGCAGTGACCTTCACCACTCCACCAGTGAAAGAGCCAGTATCTGCACTCTGTGATCTCACATTCACTCTCTCTGCTGCTGCTCTAACCTCCCACTAGGACTCATGTTCTCCCACTCTCACAATGGAATGCAGCATCTTCTCACGTTCTCCCTGACCTCCCACTCGCCACAGAATGCAGCATCTTCTCACATTCTCCCTAACTTCCCAC